>NC_142468.1:62293787-62596818 GCF_049115385.1 Moschus berezovskii
TTTGTTGCTATAAAGCAGGACTGCTTTTTCTTTTTGAAGTTGCATCTTCATATGACATCTGAAACTCTGGTAGCCATCTAGAGGTCATGAGGGCAGTTGACATGTTGAAATGGCACAGTGGAAAGAGGAAAGGAAATGGAATCACTATGATATTAACTTCTGAATTAGCCTGTCCTGGAGATGTCCCACCCTGGTACATCTTGATATCTAAGATAATAAATATCTTTGTTATTTAAGCCAATCTGATCATTATTTATTTCCTTCCTTTCTTCTCTCCCTCCCTCCTTCTCTCTCCTTTCTGTCTCTCTGTCAACCAAAGTCATCGTGATTGATTCACAAATGTATCTGGGAATCAGATTATCAATGTGAGTATCTTATCAAGCTTTTCACCTTCCTTCTTTTCTTACTGATTAGTTCAACAAGTATTTGTTCATGCTTGTTTATGGAATGGATGAAGGAGCTACTCTTATATATCATTGTGAGAACGACAGTAATCAAGGGAAACGTAAGCCTAGTAGTAAATAAATGGCAGCATGAGGAACGCTGGGCTGGAAGAAGCAGAAGCTGGAATCAAGATTGCTGGGAGAAATATCAATCACCTCAGATATGCAGATGACACTACCCTTATGGCAGAAAGTGAAGAGGAACTCAAAAGCCTCTTGATGAAAGTGAAAGAGGAGAGTGAAAAGGTTGGCTTGAAGCTCAACATTCAGAAAACAAAGATCATGGCATCTGGTCCCATCACTTCATGGGAAATAGATGGAAAAACAGTGGAAACAGTGTCAGACTTTGTTTTTTTGGGCTCCAAAATCACTGCAGATGCTGATTGCAGCCATGAAATTAAAAGACGCTTGCTCCTTGGAAGGAAAGTTATGACCAACCTTGATAGTATATTAAAAAGCAGAGACATTACTTTGCCGACCAAGGTCCGTCTAGTCAAGGCAATGGTTTTTCCCGTGGTCATGTATGGATGTGAGAGTTGGACTGTGAAGAAAGCTGATCGCCGAAGAATCGATGCTTTTGAGCTGTGGTGTTGGAGAAGACTCTTGAGAGTCCCTTATACTGCAAGGAGATCCAACCAGTCCATTCTAAAGGAGATCAATCCTGGATGTTCATTGGAGGGACTGATGCTAAAGCTGAAACTGCAATACTTTGGCCACCTCATGCGACGAGTTGACTCATTGGAAAAGACTCTGATGCTGGGAAAGGTTGGGGGCGGGAGGAGAAGGGGACGACGGAGAATGAGATGGCTGGATGGCATCACCGACTCTGTGGACATGAGTTTGAGTGTACTCCGGGAGTTGGTGATGGACAGGGAGGCCTGGCGTGCTGTGCTTCATGGGGTCGCGGAGAGTCGGACACGACTGAGCGACTGAACTGAACTGAACTGAACAGTTGTTACAGTAAAAAGCAGAAAACCTAGGCCCTATAAGCTTCTGCTCATTGCTTATTTTTAGATCAATAGGAGCTGGAAACTTCTATTCATTGCTTATTTTTTGGTCAGTTATCATAGCCTCTTTCCACCCCCAAATTCTTAATATGCGAATTAGATTAAGAGGCAAAGGACAAGTGTATCTACTGCCTATATCTACCAAGCAGCTATTTATCTACTGAATGGATTTAGAATCAGCTCCTTTTTAGAAAAAATTTCCATGGAGAGGTTTTGTGTTTGTTTTTTTAAACTTCGACATAGGCTTAGTTAGCTACCACAGCCCAGTTTAGAGCCTAAACTCTGGGTCTTGAGTTCCTATCTAGAAAATGAAGAAAACTACTTGAGTGTTTCCCTGATGATAAAAATCACCTCCCAGCCCACCCTAATTTGGGGCAGTTGTGGGACTGCAGCATCCAGCTTTTCTACTTATAACCTATGTGATCCTGGGAGTGTAAGCTAACTTCTCTGAACTTAGACATTTTTGTTTATTAAATGGAAGTAATGCCTCACAAGACAAGACGGTGAGTGAGAATCAAATATAATGTGTATGTGAAGACGCTCTTGTGAAAAACAAGTGCTATATACATGTAACACGAGAATGTGTCATTAGGTTGTCACAGACCGTCTTCTGTAGTTCCTGGTGAAGCCTGTATTATCTTTTTAGTTCATTTTGATACTATGCTCTGTGTACTCTAACTTGGTCTCCAAGATTCTTTCAGAGGGTCTTCAAGGTCAAAACTATTTTCATAATAATACTAACATGTTATATGCTATTTTTACTCATTCTCTCACAATTGGAGTTTTCTGGAGGCTCCATATTTGGTGACACCACAGTGGATTGAATATAGAAGCAGATGAAATATGGAATATAGAAGCAGATGAAAATTTTATATTGAAGTATAGCTGATTTACAAAGTTATGTTAGTTTCAGGTGTTCTGCTAAGTGATTCAGTTATACATGTACATATATCCATTCTTTTTGGGATTCTTTTCACATTTAGGTTATTACAGATTATTGAGCAGAGTTCCCTGTGCTATACAGCAGTTCCTTATTGATTATTTTATATATAGTAGTGTGTATCTGTTAATCCCAAACTCCTTATTTATCCTCCCGCCTTCCACTTTGGTAACCATAAGTTTGTTTTTGAAGTCTGTTAGCCTATTTCTGTTTTGTAAATAAATTCATTTGTATCATGTTTTATTAGAGATTTCTAATAAGTCAAAGTCACAAAAATATAAAACAGTGCCACTCTTCTCATTATCTTTTTTGTTTTCATAAAAATGTGTCATTCATGTTAATATTAATGGTTTTTTTTAATTATTAATATTTTAAAATGAAGTAATGCAATTCTTGAAATTTTTAGGCTTAATTTTCAGTCAGGTTAAGCATCCAATGATATCCGTATAAACACCCACATGAAACACCATGTAAACAAGGGATCTTTGAAGTTGCAATAATCTTTAAGACTGTGAAGGAGTCCTAAGACCAGCATATTGGAGAATTACTTGTCTAGGCTCAGCTCCTTTTCTTTGACTGAGAGAACACTGGGTTCCCTATTTCCACTGCCTTCTAGGCGGAATTTCTTTGTCTGCTACACTGAGAGTTCATACTTAATGGTCAGCTTCTAGTTTCCTTTGCTTTTTCTGTCATTGTTCTGTGAGCACTGGTGGCATGGATTGTTCTCAGTTTTCTAGATCTCCCAGTCATTCATCTTTCTCTCCTTCGATGGGTCAAAAATCTCAGGTAAGTTCTCTTCCAGGCAGTTTAACACAGTAGTAGACTTCTGTTTTTTTCTACCTCACATCCCAGCTCCCTTGCTGTTTAGGGATCTTATATTGCTGACTCTTGGTGGGAGACAGCTGCTTCTCCCACTTTAGTAACTGAAGGGAGCAAATATTCCTCTACACTCTTGGTCCATTGGATACAGCCATGTGAACTAGGTTTGGCATACTGAATGTCCTGCCTGGGACTTTGACTCTGGGGTGGGTGATGGAAGGAGGAAGGATGGATTAGGACCTACTTGTGGCAGCATAAAGTATCCACATGTTACTGTGTGTGGTAACAGGGATCACACACAGTGCCTCCAGTAGCAGTATCCTGCCCTGATGTGGGCAGTGCTGGTGGCAGTGATGTTCTCATAGCCTGGGAATCCTAATGCACTGATGCCTTTTTTTCCATCCATTTTATGTGCTTTCTCCAGTTTTTCCTGTCTCTGTAAGATACCTTATTTCCTTTCAATATATTCTTTTCTGCCTGTGTTAGCCAGAGACCGTTTCTATTTATAGTCAATAATAGATAACACTTTATAGTGCTTTCTGTGTGCCAGGCCCTGTTCTTAGTACTTTGCATCTATTAACTCCTTTAATACAGCAATACTGTAAGAACGATACCGTTATAATCCTCTTTCTACACATGGGGAAAATATGATACAGGTTAAATGATGTTTCCCACATCATACAGATAGTAAGTGGCCATGCCAGGCTGCAGGCCCAGGCAGCCTGGCTCCAAGCCCAGGCTTTTACGTTCTCTGTCACACTCTGACTGAACACATACGTGACTGGGACAAATCTAGGAGTCTAAATTACCCAAGAGCAAGTAATAGGGGCCAGTGCTACATGAAATCTGGGCCTTTCATCAACTCTTAAAACTATAATCCTTTTGACACACAAACATGTGCCTTCACTGAAGTAAATTTAAAATAATAATAGATTAATTTGTGGTTGCCCATGGCAGGTATTTTTCTAAACATTTTAAAATTTCCTTTATAGCTGTGCTTTATATGGATTTTAATGAGAATCTATTTAAAATCTGTCAAATAAGCTGGTAATAGCCAATGTACCTTTAAATAGATGAATAGATATGCATATGTAAAGTGAAGTGAAGTGTTAGTTGCTCAGGCATGTCCGACTCTTTGTGACTCTATGCACTGAAGCCCACCAGGGTCCTTTGTCCATGGGATTCTCCAGGCAAGAATACTAGAGTGGGTTGCCATTTCCTTCTCCAGGAGATCTTCCTGACTCAGGGATTGAACCCTGGTAGACGGGGATGACAGAGAATTAGATGGCTGGATAGCATCACCGACTTGATGGACATGAGTTTGAGTGAACTCCGGGAGTTGGTGATGGACAGGGAGGCCTGGCGTGCTGTGGTTCATGGGGTCGCGGAGAGTCGGACACGACTGAGCAACTGAACTGAACTGAACTCCTGCATTGCAGGCAGATTCTTTACCACTAAGCCAGTCACCAGGGAAGTCCAATACACACACATACACATTTAAATGTATGTTGATTGGCAGTCATCTATAGTGCTGATGGCTTGTAGATAATTGAAATGGAGAAATGACCAATGGTATCATGTATCAGCACTTCAGTGTTTGCTCCCCTGTAACTCAGAATAATCTGGAGTCCCTTATATCATCTCTTCCTCCATTCTCACATGCCTCCACTCTCCAGGGCTAGGTGAGGGAATATGAGTGCTATATTTTATTTTATCTAGACCATAAAGTGAACATCCGGCAGTGGAATTAATTAGAAGAAAGGAAAAATATCAAACAATGAATAGATTTCAGGGCATTAATTCAGTTCCATACACTGCATTGTGTAATTACCAACCACATGGCTTCTCAGCAATTACATCATCATGAGCAGTGAAATTACATTTCAGTGATAATTTTACAAGTACAGCAGTGGCAATCCAGTATTAATAACTCTGAACACGATTATGAAAAGCTAGAGTCTATGGTTTAGTAAATACTGCTTATAGTTGGAGTTAAATTTTCATTTCAGTTCAGTTCAGTTGCTCAGTCGTGTCCGACTCTTTGTGACCCCATGAATCACAGCATGCCAGGCCTCCCTGTCCATCACCAACTCCTGGAGTTCACTCAAACTCATGTCCATCGAGTTGGTGATGCCATCCAGCCATCTCATTCTCTGTCATCCCCTTCTCCTCCCACCCCCAATCCTTCCCAGCATCAGAGTCTTTTCCAGTGAGTCAACTCGTCGCATGAGGTGGCCAAAGTATTGGAGTTTCAGCTTTAGCATCAGTCCTTCCAATGAACACCCAGGATTGATCTCCTTTAGAATGGACTGGCTGGATCTCCTTGCAGTCCAAGGGACTCTCAAGAGTACTTAAGATTTAATATGTTACTTCTTTAACCTTCGTCAATGTGTTCCTTGTTCTCTAAATGTTTCATAATCCCGTTCAAACAAAGACGAACTACAGTGTCCTGGACCTCTGATAGGGAAAAGATACCTTGATTTTGAGAGCTGTGCAAGGGTTCTTAGGGAGCTTGTTCTGCAGTATTCCATAGGGATAGTGGTGTAATTGTGTCATACTGAAAGTTTTGATAACTTGGCGAGGAGAAGGCAATGGCAGAGATGAATTCCGACATGATGAAAAGAGCTGAGTTTTGAATTTAGGTAAAGCATTGAACTGGCTGGCCAGTTTCTGGCTCCTGGTGAAGATGACAGCACATCACATTGTGTTTGGGAAGGCAGAGAAATAAGATTTAAGTTTATTTGAGTGTTCATTATTTTTCCTTGAATTATCAGGCACTATTTGGCAGCCTAAGACTGGTATTCTGAACTTCAAGAGTGGCTGAAGTAAGGGCTTCGGGCAAAATTTCACTCCAGGGCTGTTGAACCATGGGAGGGTTCAGTTTAGATTTTGTGTTTGGTCCAATTTTACCAGAGGGCCACTCTTTGATCAACACTGTGGTCAAGGCTGTGCAATTCTAAGCCTTTCAAGTGCTGCTTGTGTTATGCCTTAGCTCTGCTAGGAAAACTGGGTCAAACATAGTTTACACTCCTTATGGAAAGACTTTCATAGAAGTACTTTTCATTGTCATGACTATGGAAAATTAGGAAATGTTCTTGAAATAATACTGATATTTGATGACACTTATGGCTAATGCATATGAAACATTTTGCTATTAGCCACAGGGAAGAAATTAAACAACCTAATATTCCCTCTCTTCCTTATCGTGTTTGACCATTACTCCCCACAATGCACATACATACCTTCCCTAAGGGTTCTTTTAGTTTTACAGTTCTTGGTCCGTTTTATCTCTGACCCTGTGTTAGGGTCATCTTCAGAATTTTAAGAGGGATGAGAAATTGATATTGTCGACTCTGTCTTGTTCCCTTCCACTGTATTTTGAAAAGTGTCTTGGGTCTTCTGTGTGTCCTTCAAAAGTGTTTCCTGTTGACTTCTACAAGTTGAGTCAGGGGGATATGCTAGGGTAGATAAAGAGGATGTTGAATTAGCTCCCAATTCAAAGCATCAGGGTGATAAATTGGACTTCAACACATACAGGACTGAGAACTGCTTTCAATTTGTCTTATGTAGCTTGTTTCCCTGTGTATACCTTTTATACCTACAGAGCATTTTGCAACAGATGCTCACCTAAGACAAATATAGTGTTGAAATATGAGGGAAGAGATCAGACTAAGTTCAAGCATTGTGAAATGAAATGATGGAAATCTCAGAAGATTCAGCAAAAATAAAAGCTACAAAGTTATAAAGAGCCCATGTCATATATTTAGGAGAATTAAAAAGCAGAGATATTACTTTGCCAACAAAGGTCCGTCTAGTCAAGGCTATGATTTTTCTAGTGGTCATATATGTATGTGAGAGTTGGACTGAAGAAAGCTGATCACCGAAGAATTGATGCTTTTGAACTGTGGTGTTGAAGAAGACTCTTGAGAATCCCTTGGACTGCAAGGAGATCCAACCAGTCCATTTTAAACGAGATCAGTCCTGGGTGTTTATTGGAAGGACTGATGCTAAAGCTGAAACTGCAATACTTTGGCCACCTCATGCGAAGAGTTGACTCACTGGAAAAGACTCTGATGCTGGGAGGGATTGGGGGCAGGAGGAGAAGGGGACGACAGAGAATGAGATGGCTGGATGGCATCACAGACTCAATGGACGTGAGTTTGAGTGAACTCCGGGAGTTGGTGATGGACAGGGAGGCCTGGTGTGCTGTGATTCATGGGGTTGCAAAGAGGCGGACATGACTGAGTGACTGAACTGAACTGAATGTCTTAATTGTAAGAATCCATGGGGCTTGGAACTTGGCAATGTTGACAAAGTACTGCAACTCAACTTGGCCATGTGTAGAGATCGTGGCTAGTCAGAGCCTTGGGTAAATTAGTGCAGCTGAATTTGTAGCAGCTGAATAGAAGAAAAGGTAGGAAAAATGGAAGAATTCTCCAGTAATCAAATGGCATGCTTTGATAGAGGGAGTTGCTGGCTGCTGGGAGAAACTGTCACACTAGTGGTAACTAATGAAAGCTTTGGCAGCAACTGACCGTCTGGCCTATCTGCTGCTACTGCTGCTAAGTCAGTTCAGTCGTGTCCGACTCTGTGTGACCCCATAGACGGAAGCCCACCAGGCTTCCCCATCCCTGGGATTCTCCAGGCAAGAACACTGGAGTGGGTTGCCATTTCCTTCTCCAATGTGTGAAAGTGAAAAGTGAAAGTGAAGTCGCTCAGTTGTGTCCGACCCTTAGCGACCCCACGGACTGCAGCCTACCAGGCTCCTCCATCCATGGGATTTTCTAGGCAATAGTACTGGAGTGGCTTGCCATTGCCTTCTCCGTGGCCTATCTGGCCTGATATTAAATGCAAAGTCGGAAAGCATTCAAAAGTAGAGTCAAGCACAAAGGAATAAACACAGATAGTTTAACCTGGCAGACATCAGCAGGAGCTATCAAAGAAGTGGACATTCATTCATGACTTGTACCTAGAATAGGCCAGGCATTCTTCTAGACCCTATATTCCATACAGCAGTGAAGAAGATAGTGAAAATTCCCTCCTTCCCGCCCACAGAGCTTACATTCAAGTAGGAGTAGTAGTAAATAATGTAAGTAAACTAGCCAGTAGGTTAGATAAATTCTGTAAAAAAGAAATCAAGGAAGATGGATAAGGGTCATTGCGGATAGGGTTGTAATTACAAATTGGGTAGATGTAGAACCCCAGCTCTAAGCAAGAGGAACAGACAGCATGGGAAGTGTACTAAACCATATTTAACTTTTGGTTTCCTGGCTTGAGGAGAAAGTAAAAAATGTTCAATAATGTGTTCTCTGTTTTCTGGATTATTATCTAGAATAAAGAGGATACCCGAGGAAATCATAAAAAAAAAGGAGCCAGGAAATTGAAGATTATGAGGCTAGAGGGGAGAACCGGAGCTAGGAATAAAAGAGAAAGAGAGGAAGAGATGGAGTCAGAGTAAAAACTGTGTCAGAGGAGTTTCCCACAAAGTGTGATATTTCCCAAAGGCAGAGAAATCAGGATCTCCTGGAACAGATGCAGATTTAGAATGTTGCCTCCAGCCTTGCCCGTCTCCTCAGTGTGCATGTCCCAGCAGTACCTCCAGCTCAACTTCAGATGTATTGAAATAATGTGAAAATCAAAGGAGCAACCTGTGCTTTTCTTAACATGTCAGTCTCACTATATATGCATATTTTTTTCTAGTTCTGGGTGTCACGGTTTAGGAAAGACAGTGTCAAACTAGTGTGTACTCAAAATAGCTTGTTCCTTTTGGTGAGGAGAATAGAAAGTAGATCACAGGAGGAATAATTGAAAGAGTTGGAGATGTTTAATATATTGAGTAGAGTTAGTGGTGTGGCCTGTTAGCTATTTTCCGGTATTTCACAATTTTTGTATGGTAAATGGTTTCAATTTGTTTTATTTAGCCTCAGAGGAGAAAACCAGGATTAGACAGTAGAGATTTCAGTACTCTCACAGTTAGATCTCTCAAAACTGGAATGAAAAGTCTTAAAAGACAATGAGACTTTTGCTGTCAGAGTGGCATCTTGTCAGAGGCAGAATGGCTACTTAAGGGGCTATTCCAGAGGGGATGGGACTCTACTGCAAGATTCAAACCCGCAGTTGAGAGTGATGATGGCGGTGTGGATCAGCGTGGCTTTTCTGGAAGATCAGAGAAGGAAAGCTTTGTCTCACATTGCAAGCATTGGATTTAGTATTTGGCCTTGTCATAGCCACTGTCTAGAACTGGCATTCATAAGCTGACTGGATATCAGAATTACCTGGTCCCATTTCTGGGAATTCTAATGTTGATGGTCCAGGTGGGAACTGAGTGTGGGAGTTTTTAAGAAACTCTTCAGATGATTGTAATGTGCAGACAGAGTTGAGAACTACTGGTTAAAGGAAAGCCCATCCTTGTCGTTCAGAACTGTCCACAGTCAAGTCTCTCCCTATTCTTCTCACTTTCTCTCCCACTATTCCATGAGGAAATCTTGGGCTTCAGCCAGTTCTATTGGTTGCTACTCTCCAGACCCCTGGATTGGGTTTTTCTGGACTTGGTGTGTGATCATGCCCTAACTTCTGCTAGGAATGTGGCCCTCCAAACCCTTATCCTGCTCAGCACTGCCAGGCCTCCCTATTTATGAGCATACTTCTTGAAATCCTCCAGATTTTGGGTGCCATCTTCTTAACTGCCATCTCCTATGTGAATTTTAAGGTCTTATTACTGTTCTTAGGAAAACTTTCAATCTTTCACCATTAAGTATGATATAAACTGTGGGCTTGTCATATATAGCCTTTAGTGTGTTGAAGTATTTTCCTTTTATACTCAATTTGTTGAGGGTTTTTATCATGAAAGGATGTTGTATTTTGTCTAACTTTTCTTTTGATCAATTGAGATTATTATGTGATTTTTATCTTTCATTCTATTAATGTGTATCACACTTATCTATTTATGTATGTTGAACAATGTTTGCATCCCAGGAATAAATACCATTTGGTTAACATGTATGATACTGTCAATGTGCTGTTGAATTCAGTTAGCTAGTATTTTGCTGAGAATTTTTGCATCTCTCTTCATATAATTGGTCTGTAATTTTCTATTTCAATTTTTTTTCTTGTAGTGTCTTTATCTGGCTTTGATGTCAGGGTAATACTGGTCACATAAAATGAATTTGGAAGTGTTCTCTCATTGTCAATTTTTTGCAAGAGTTTGTGAAAGATTGTTGTTAATTTTTCTTTGAAGTGAAGTGAAAGTCGCTCAGTCGCGTCCAACTCTTTGCAAACCCATGAACTATACAGTCCATGGAATTCTCCAGGCCAGAATACTGGAGTGGGTAGCCTTTTCCAAGGGATCTTCCCAACCCAGGGATTGAACCCAGGTCTCCCTCATTGCAGGCAGATTCTTTACCAGCTGAGCCACAAGGAATATTAGTTAAAATTCACCAGAGAAATCATCCTTTCCTTGTTGGGAAGATTTTGATTAATTCAATCTCCTTACTCATTATTGATTTATTCAAAGTTTTTATTTCTTTATGATTTAGTCTTGATAAGTTGTATGTTTCTAGGAATTTATCCATTTCTTCTGGATTATCCAGTTTGTTTAATTATTCACAATAATGTCTTATGATCTATGTATTTTTGGTCATATCTGTCTTAATGTCTCTTCTTTCATTTCTGATTTTATTTGTGTCTCTTCTTTTTTCCTTAGGTTAACAAGCTAAAGGTTTGTAAATTTAGTTTATCTTTAAAAAACAGCTTTTAGTTTCATTGACTTTTATTTTTCCTCTCTGTCTTCTAGCTTCTGCTAACTCTGGGCTTAGTTTGTTCTATTTTTAGTTCTTTGAGCTACCAAGCTAGGTTAAGATCTTTCTTTTTTCTTAATATGAACATTTTATTGTTATAAACTTCCTTCTTGGAACTACTTCTGTGATATCCCATGCTGCTAAGTCACTTCAGTCGTGTCCGACTCTGTGTGACCCCATAGGCAGAAGCCCACCAGGCTCCCCCTTCCCTGGGATTCTCCAGGCAAGAACACTGGAGTGGGTTGCCATTTCCTTCTCCAATGTGTGAAAGTGAAAAGTGAAAGTGAAGTCGCTCAGTAGTGTCCGACCCTTAGCGACCCCATGGACTACAGCCTACCAGGCTCCTCCATCCATGGGATTTTCTAGGCAAGAGTACTGGAGTGGCTTGCCATTGCCTTCTCCAGTGATATCCCATAGGTGTTGGTATGTTGTATTCCCATTTTCTTTTGTTTAAAGACATTTTTGATTTCCCTTTTGATTTCTTCTTTGACCATTCACTGTTTAGGAGTGTGTTGTTTAATTTCCTATATTTGTAAAATTTACAGCTTTCCTCTTGTTATTGATTTTTAGTTTTGTATTATTGGAAAAGATACTTGGTATGATTTTAGTCTTCTTAAGTTTGCTGAGACTTGTTTTGTAGCCTATCATATGATATATCCTGGAGAACGTTCCCTGTGTGCTTGAGAAGCATGTATGTGCTGCTGTTGTTGAATGGAATGTTTGATGTCTGTTAAGTCCAGTTGGTATAAGATATGGTTCAAGTTCAGTGGTTTTCTGTTGATTTTCTGGATGATCTAATCATTGTTGAAAATATAATATTGAAGTCCCCTACTATTTATATTTTTTCTACTTCTACCTTCAGATGTATAAGTATTTGTCTAATATATTTAGGTGCTCTGATATTGGTTGTGAATATAATTATTATTATATCTTTTTGATGACTTGACCTCTTTATCATAATGACCTTTGTCTCTAGTTACCATTTTTGGCTTAAAACCAATTTTGTCTGAAGTAACTATAGCTACCTCTGCTTTCTTTAGGTTTCCACTTGCCTTGAATATCTTTTTCCATACCTTCATTTTGACTCTCTATGTGTCCTTAAAGCAATGAGTCTTTTGTAGGCAGCATACAGTTGGGTCTTGTTTTTTAAGTCCATTCAAACCACTCTGCACATTTGATAGAGAATTCAATCCATTTAATTATTGATAGGTAAGTCCTTTCCAATTCCATTCTTAAAAACTTTATGTTCTGGCTGTTTTGCAGGTCCTCTTTCCTTTCATCCAATTGCACTACCTTACTTTGTAATTTTTCATAGTGGTGTGCTCCAGTTCCCCCACTTTATCTTTTGTGCCTCTAATATTGGTTTTCGCTTTGTGGTTACTATGAGGCTTACATAAAACATTTTGTAGATATAACAACTTATTTTATGCTGATGACAACAAAACTTTAACCTTTTACTCTCCATTTTATGTTTTTAATGTCACAGTTTACTTCTTTAATATTTTTCTGTTAACAAATGATAGTAGCAATAGTTATTTTTAGCACTTTTGTCCTTTAACTTACTATAGTTAAGTAATTAACACATTACTGCATTACACAATAAGGGTATTCTAAAGTTGATACATTCACCTTTAGTAGCAGTTTATTATATATTTTCATGTTTTCAAGTTACTAATTAGCATCCTTTAATTTCAACTTGAACTCCTTTCAGCATTTCTTGTGAGGCAGGCCTACTAGTGATGAATTTCCTCACTTTTGTTTGTCTAGAAAAGTATTTTTGTTCATTTCTAAAGGATAACTTTGCTGGATGGAGTATTCTTGACTGGTAGGCTTTTTTCTTTCAGCACTTTGAGTGTAGTATTCCACGATCCCCTGTGGAAACCTGTAAGGGTTTTTCTGCTGAGAAACAAATAACCAAATGAGAGTTCCTGTGTAGGTTACACTCTGCCTCCTGCTGCTTCTAGAATTCTCTCTTTGACTTTGATTTTTGACAATTTTTCATTATAATGAGTCTGGAGAAGATTGTTTTATGGTGAAATTGTGGTGACCTGTTAGCATCAAAGACTTTCATGTCCAAATCTTTCCCCAGGCTTGGAAAGTTCTCAGCCATTATTTCTTTAGATAATCTTTCTGGTCCCTTCCTCCCTTTCTTCTTCTGGAATTCCTATAATTTGTGCATTGTTCTTTTGATGATGTCCTGCAGATTAAGTAGGGTTTCTTCATTTTTTAAAATTCTTTCTTGTTTCTCCTCCTGATGGGTAATTTCAGATTTCCTACTTTCTAACTCATTTATTCTTTCTTCTGTTTGTTTATTCTGATATTGGTGCTGTTTATTATATTTTTCATTTCATTTACTGAATTCTTCAGCTCCAGAATTTCTGCTTGGTTATTTTTAATGATTTATATCTCTTTGATTCATTCCTCATTTTTTGTATGTATTATTTTGCATTTCATTAAATTGTCTGTGTTTTCTTTTAGTCATTGTTTCCTAAATACAGCCATTTTGAATTATTTATTGGGTTACTCTTTGATCTCCATGTTTGTGGGTTCAAACACTAGAAGGTAATTTTGATCCTTAAGTAATATCATGTTTCTTTGATTTTTCATGTTCCTTGGAGTTTTGCACTTTTCTCTTGGCATTTAAAATAGCAGCTACCTCTTTAATCTTTCCTAGTTTCCTTCAGGAGAAAAATACCTTCCATCTGTCCTTCTAAAGATTCTCAGAATATACTGGAATATCAGCTCCATGCTTCTTGTTCCCTCTTATGGCTGAATTCTTAGGCTTGTGTGTCCTGTCCAACAAACACCAGCCTGGCAGTATACTGATAGCTTCTGTTTTGTTTTCCTGAAGCTCAAGTTTATGTTTTCTTCCTTGCCTGTTTTCTGTGTGTGCTGTCTACCAAAGCGAGCCTTCATAACCGCTCTCAGGACAGTGCCCAGGGAGCCGGCCACAGAGTCGGGGGATGTGTGGGCGAGGCACACGTGATGCTGGGTTGCCTCTGGGTTGGTTGGTGGAATCTGCTGAGTAATGCTTTCCCCTCAAGCTCATGACTATGGAGTATACAATGCAGGCAACAGGACTGAGTCTCTTTAGTGCTCTCAGACAATTTCAAGTGCTTCTCTCCTGATATCCTTCCTCCCCCCTACTCATGGAACTTCTGATTTAGAGCTCGATGTTACAAGAGAGAAGTGAGTCTCTCTTGCTGTATCCTGTACACCTGGGGAAGCTGGGTGCTCGCTCAGTTGCTCTCCCTTTTCCCTGTGGGAGAAATCACAGGCTAAGAAGTTCTTGCTTAGCTCTAAACTGTGCTGCCCTTGGGGAGGGTTGATGTGGCACACTCACGTTGTTCCTTTTACCCACTATACTGCATCATTTTTTTCGTTTTCTCCAGAGAAGTACTGGAACTTCTCCTGAAAACCTCAACTTTTACAGAGGTTCTCTTGTCTGTGGGTGGCTAAGTCAGCGTCCTCCAGGTATCCTTGGACTGTGGCCTAGAGGGTCTGGACCTGGTTCACAGGCTACTGAGGGAACCATTGTTGGTACTGACGTCTGTCTGAACTTTCAATTGATGCACAGATGGGCAAGACTCTTCCCAGGTACCTTGGCATAGGTGCTAGGTCCCACAGCTCCCACTGAGACACTTTTGTTTGAGGATGTTTTGCTGAATTTTTATTGTTGAGAAGGGAGACAGAAATGAAGGATGCCTAATGCCACTGTGATGCTGACATACTCCAAAACTCAATGTGAGACTTAACCTATAGATAATTTGGGGCTGAGTGGACATCTTAAACATACTGAGATTTCTAATCCATGGACATGATTTAAGTCTCCTTTTATTGAAATTGCCACACTTTCCTGGGCTCCGATATTATTTTATATACTCTAATATCTGTCCAGTTACTCCATTCCCACAGTTTTGGCAACAGGCAAAAGAATTTTATCTGGTCTAGAAACTTTTCTTTCTCTTAATATTCCAAGGATTTCTAACACTACCAGTAATTAGACGATGTGTTTTGAATGTCTCAGGTTACTGAAATTTTATCCCTTGGGGGCTAAGTTCCCCTTTGAGGATTTTTGAAAAAAGGAGAAATATTCTAAAGCAATGAGTAGAGAAAGAACAAAAGGAACCGGGGAAGTCATTATGCAAACGCATGGACAATTGAAGCTATTCTGCCTTGAGGACATAATGTCAGATATCTAGCCAATGATCTGAGTGAGCAGATTAAAAAATCTTTTGCACTTCTTGTCCACCTCAGTTCTTGTTTGAATGTTGATCTCTTCTATGGTTTCCAAAGAGCTCCAGGAACATCAAACTTCTACAGTTCTAACTCTTTAATAGACCTCAATATTTCCATTCTAATCAGGCAGCTCTCAGTTGATGGTTGCTTTTCTCAGTCTTCTGAAACCCAAACTTACTTCATTACCAATATAGAAGAATTTGGGGCTATTTCTCTGCCCTCTGGCTTTTTAGTTTTTATTCAGGAAAAGTCTTGTTTGAAGTGATTATAGGCAGATTAGCTGACGGAACTCTACAGCAGTGATTTTTTAGAAAGTGCACCATAGGAAGAGGCAGTTTTTTTCCGCACTAAGTTTAGAGCTTTTAAAATGCAAATTTATTAAGTGGTAACAGGTCTGTAGACTGGTTTAGCTGCTTGTTCCTCTTGAGGCTATAAAACAGACTCAGTCTTCTCAAACGCAAAGTAGCTTGTTGCATTGATACAAGGCTAGAGCTTCCCTGGTGGCTCAGAGGTTAAAGCGTCTGCCTCCAATGCCAGAGACCTGGGTTCGATCCCTGGGTCGGGAAGATCCCCTGGAGAAGGAAATGGTAACCCACTCCAGTATTCTTGCCTGGAGAATCCCATGGACGGGGAAGCCTGGTAGGCTACAGTCCATGGGGTCGCAAAGAGTCGGACACGACTGAGCGACTGAACGGAACGGAGGGTGGAAGGACTTTTAATGCTGCCCAGCAATTTAAGGTTCATAATGAATTTTCTAAGATTATTGTACTTTGGTAGGGAAACTTAGGTTTTGTTATATTGTTTGTTGTATCCTTTACACATGACAATTAAAGAGACCCAAACATACTTTTCCAGTTAGGAAACAGTTTTCCATCTCTAACATGAAACGTGCATTTAAATTTTGGCTAGCATTAAGCCAAGGCGGAGACTGAACTGGGCCTGGGTTAGCAAGTCTGAGTTCCCCAGTCTTCTGCAGACTCCTCTGGTGACTTGTGTTGCTCAGGCTAAGGTAACAAATTTTATGGAATCTGCTTAGGTCAAATGGTATTTTCATGCTTTGTACTCATTGGGAGGTGATTGTTGTTCCTGTCCTAAGGTACCTTGGGGATTTTAAAATTTTATAATAGACAAAAACCATCCAAAGAAGTTTTGTGACTAACAAAGAGGGGAAAGTGAGAAACTGATGGATAGAAGGGAGATTTAGTATAATGCTAAGAGAAATCTGCAATTTCAAAATGGGATTTTTATAGAAAACAGAGGCAGTTGGGTCACTGTAAAGTGCTGAAGCAGGAGAGTTCATTTTCGGGCTTTTAAATGTATTTATCTCTCCTTTTCTTCACTTTCCTTATTTATTGTTCGAAATATAACATACGTAACTTTTACCCCACCTAGGGCAATGGTCTACTTTCAGGCAGGATATTTCTAGGAATCAGAGGTTACCTCCCAGAAGCTGGTCAGGGGCCAGTCTTCCTGAAGGCAGTCTTTTCTTTGGAATGTTCAGGGTTTTGAAACAGGAGGGAAGGGAGTAAGGTATTGGGTTAGCCAAGTTTATTCAGGTTTATCCATAAGATGTTATTGAAACTAAATTTTGGCTAACCCAATACAAGCTTTAAAAGAAAGACAAAGACAAAGACGAAGATCTGATAGATTGTTTAGAACCAACTAGGTCTTCAGTTCAATTCAATTCAGTCTCTCAGTCGTGTCTGACTCTTTGCGACCCCACGAACTGTAGCACGCCAGGCCTCCCTGTCCATCACCAACTCCCGGAGTCCACCCAAACCCATGTCCATTGAATCAGTGATGCTATCCAACCATCTCATCCTCTGTCGTCCCCTTCTCCTCCTGCCCTCAATCTTTCCCAGCATCAGGGTTTTTTCAAATGAGTCACCGCTTCGCATCAGTTCAGTTCAGTTCAGTCGCTCAGTCGTGTCTGACTCTCCGCGACCCCATGAATCACAGCACGCCAGGCCTCCCTGTCCATCACCAACTCCCGGAGTTCACTCAAACTCACGTCCACAGAGTCAGTGATGCCATCCAGCCATCTCATTCTCGGTCGTCCCCTTCTCCTCCCACCCCCAACCTTTCCCAGCATCAGAGTCTTTTCCAGTGAGTCAACTCGTCGCATGAGGTGGCCAAAGTATTGCAGTTTCAGCTTCAGCATCAGTCCTTCCAATGAACACCCAGGATCGATCTCCCTTAGAATGGACTGATTGGATTTCCTTGCGGTACAAGGGACTCTCAAGAGTCTTCTCCAACACCACAGTTCAAAAGCATCAATTCTTTGGCGATCAGCGGTGGCCAAAATATTGGAGTTTCACTTTCAACATCAGTCCTTCCAATGAACACCCAGGACTGATCTCCTTTAGGATGGACTGGTTGGATTTCCTTGCAGTCCAGGGGACTCTCAAGGGTCTTCTCCAACACCACAGTTCAAAAGCATCAATTCTTCAGTGCTCATCTTTCTTTATAGTCCAACTCTCACATCCATACATGACCACTGAAAAAACCATAGCCTTGACTAGTTGGACATTTGTTGGTAAAGTAATGTCTCTGCTTTTTACTATGCTATCTAGGTTGGTCATAACTTTCCTTCCAAGGAGTAAGCGTCTTTTGATTTCATAGCTGCAATCACCATCTGCAGTGATTTTGGAGCCCAGAAAAATAAAGTCGGCCACTGTTTCCCCATCTATTTCCCATGAAGTGATGGGACCGGATGCCATGATCTTTGTTTTCTGAATGTTGAGCTTTAAGCCAACTTTTTCACTCTCCTCTTTCACTTTCATCAAGAGACTCTTTAGTTCTTTTTCACTTTCTGCCATAAGGGTGGTGTCATCTGCATATCTGAGGTTATTGATATATCTTCCGGCAATCTTGATTCCAGCTTGTGCTTCTTCCAGCCCAGCATTTCTTGTGATGTACCCTGCATATAAGTTAAATAAGCAGGGTGACTATATACAGCCTTTACATACTCCTTTTCCTATTTGGAACTAGGTCTAGGATGGTGGAAAGTTTGACTTCCAGTAGAACTTGAGCCTCAATATATGCACCCAGGTGCCATGATAGTTCCAAGTCTATCATAAAAAGGCCAAAAAATAGATGGTGTCCCAATTCCAGGAAATCGTTGCCCCATTCCCCCAAAGCAGTTGGAATAACCCTCCCACTTGTTAGCCTATTAAATTACCCAGCCTGTAAAAACTAACCACTCCATATTTGGGGGTTGCACTCACCTTTTGAGATAGACTACATTCTGTCTATGGAAGGTGTCTCTCACTACATAAATCTTCTTCCTACCTATCACTTTTCTTGCTGAATTCCTTCTGTGCTGAGCTTCATTAAGTCCTGAAGGCCAAGTGTGCAATTCAATTAAAAGAGTGGGTTTGAGTCCCCATCTCCGTTTTGGCTCGGTTTGAGTCCCATCTGAGTTGTGTGGTTTCAGTTTGAACACTCAGTGCCTGATGAATTAACTGTTTACTATGCAATGTCAAGGATTTCCCAGATGGTTCAGCATTAAAGAATCTGCCTGCCAGTGTAGGAGACGCAGGAGACTTTGGTGCAATCCCTGGGTCAGGAAGGTCCTCTGGAGGAGGAAATGGTAAACTGCTCCAGTATTCTTGCTGGAAAATTCAATGAACAAAGAAGCCTGGTGGGCTATAGCCCATGAAGTTGCAAAGAGTCAGACTCAATTGAATGACTGAGTGTGTGCATGTGTGCACACACACACACACACACACACACACACACACACACAGGTACAGTATCAAACTTGTAATTCCTGAGAGGCTAGTTTCACAGAGTAACCACAAAACCAAATGCAACAGACTGGAGGTTCAACTTTTGCTCACTACCATGGTTCTTAATTATTTTCTTTCCCTTTTCCCTTCAATCCTGACCCATCTTCCTTCAGATCAAGGCAGTCTTTCTTCCTTGTTCTGCTCTTGTTCTCTGAAATAATGGTGGCTTTATTTTAGTTATAGCCCAAGAGAAGACAGAGAATATTTATACCTATTTTCCATTATTCAGATTTTGTAAGTGTAACTTAAATAATATAGTTAGAAATGCTTTCCCTCTGCATGGGAAAGGTGGGGGTAACATGGAAGGAATAATGTGATTCTTGGCCACATACTTAGAAAAGTTTTCTCAATGCCTGGATGTCATCCTTTTTTCTTTTTCTCAAACAACATTTTTGGCTGCTCCCAATGTAATAACATATAACAAGAATTTTTACTTACTGTGCGTAAAGAAAATTGAAATTTTGCCAAACAGTTATCCTAAATACAACAGCTTAACAAGTTATAACAGAAATGAGTTGAAAGTATAAAGACAGCTCACTGCCTCCAAGCAGGGGTAGTGTAAAATGGGGTGTTTATGCTGAATTTGTGTAACAGACATTGTTGACTAGAATTAGAACTGCTGTTAACTCTCTGGCAAAATACATGTTTCTTAAGCCAGATATCTCAGTGATGGTTTCAGACATGACAGCTTCTGAGGAAAAATGCAAACAAAAACAAACTAAAAAATCTGTCTCTTTCACAGTAATGGAAAGCAGGCTGTGTGTGTGTGTGTGTGTTGGGGATGACAGGGGAGTGCTTGGCCACACAGACCCTGATTAAAGTCACCTTGACACTCATTTTTGAGAAGCAGAAGCTCACTAGTGTAGAGAAGAAATGGGGATGTAGAGAAGCAATGGGGATCACCAGGCTGATGGGGAGATCTGGGAAACCAAAATCTAGGCTTCACTTCTCAGGAACCAGGACTGTTTCATTGGATAATTCTTGGTTATATTGAAAGAGTATTGTGAACTTTTGGGAAGTTTTTAGGTTTTAATATCTTCTTGTAACTTTATAAATTTGTTTTTAATTTTTAAGTTGAAGGATAATTGCTTCATAGAATTTTGTTGTTTTCTGTCAAACCTCAACCTGAATCAGCCATAGGTATACATATATCCCCTCCCTCTTGAACCTCCCTCCCATCTCCCTCTCCATCCCATCCCTCTATGTTGATACAGAGCCCCTGTTTGAGTTTCCTGAGACATACAGCAAATTCCCGTTGGCTGTCTGTTTTACATATGGTAATGTGAGTTTCCATGTTGCTCCCTCCATACATCTCACCCTCTCCTCCCCTCTCCCCATGTTGATAAGTCTGTTCTCTGTTTGTTTCTCCATTTCTGCCCTGCAAATAAATTCTTTGGTAACATCTTTCTAGATTCCATATATATGTGTTAGTATACGATATTTATCTTTCTCTTTCTGACTTACTTTATTCTGTATAATAGTCTCTGGGTTCATCCACCTCATTAGAACTGACTCAAATGCATTCCTTTTTATGGCTGAGTAAGGAAGGCCTGGTGTGCTGCGGTTCGTGGGGTCGCAGAGTCAGACATGACTGAGTGACTGAACTGAATATTCTATGTTGTGTGTGTACCACAACTTCTTTATCCATCATCTGTCAGTGGACATATAGGGTGCTTCCATGTTCTAGCTATTGTATATAGTGCTGCAATGAACAATGAGATACATGTGTCTTTTTCAATTTTGGTTTCTTCAGAGTATATGCCTAGGAGTGGGATTGCTGGGTCATAAGGTGGTTTTATTCCTAGTTTTTTAAGGAATCTCCACACCGTCTTCCATAGTGGCTTGTCAATTTACATTCCCACCAACAGTGCAAGAGGGTTCCCTTTTCTCCACACCCTCTCCAGCGTTTATTGTTTTTAGACTTTTTGATGATGGCCATTCTTACTGTTGTGAGGTGATACCTCATTGTAGTTTTGATTTGTATTTCTCTAACAATGAGTGATGTTGAGCACCTTTTCATTTATTTTTTAGCCATCTGTTTGTCTTCTTTGGAGAAATGTCTATTTAGGTCTTTTTCCCACTTTTTATTGAGTTGTTTGTTTTTCTGATATTGAGTTTTATGAACACCTTGTATATTTTGGAAATTAATCCTTTGTCAGCTGTTTCATTTGCTATTATTTTCTCCCATTCTGAGGTTTGTCTTTTCACCTTGTTTATAATTTCCTTTGCTGTGCTAAAGTTTTTAAGTTTAATCAGGTCCCACTTGTTTACTTTTGTTTTTATTTCTATTACTCTAGGAGGTAGATCTTAGAGGATCTTGCTTTGATTTATGTCATCAAGTGTTCTGCCTATGTTTTCCTCTAAGAGTTTTGTAGTTTACACTTACTTAGGTCTTTAATCCGTTTTGGGTTTATCTTTACTTATGGTGTTAGGAAGTGTTCTAATTTCATTCTTTTCACATAGCTATCCAGTTTTCCCAACACTATTTATTGAAGAGGTTGCCTTTGCCCCATTGTATATTCTTGTCTCCTTTGTCAAAAATAGTGTACTCATAGGTGCATGGGTTTATCTCTGATCTCTTTATCTTGTTCCATTGGTCTGTATTTCTGTTTTTGCCAGTGCGTTTCTGTTTCTGCCAGTACCATACTGTCTGGTTGACTGTAGCTTTGTAGTATAGTCTGAAGTCAGGAAGACTCCAGTTCCATTCTTCTTTCTCAAGACTGTTTTGGTTATTCTGGGTCTTTTGTGTTTCCATATGAATTGTGAAATTTTTTGTTTTCTTGTGTTGCTATTGGGAATGTAAATTGATAAGCTACTATGGAAGATGGTATGGAGATTCCTTAAAAAACTAGGAATAATACCACCATATGACCCAGCAATCCCACTTTTAGGCATACACTCTGAGGAAACCAAAATGGAAAAAGACACATATACCTGAATGTTCATTGCAGCACTGTTTACAAGAACATGGAAACACCCTAGATGTCCATTGACAGGTGAATGGATAAAGAAGCTATGGTACATATATACAATGGAATATTACTCAGCCATAAAAAGGAATGAAGTAAGTCAGAAAAAGAAATATAAATATTGTGTACTGATACATATAAATGGAATCTAGAAAAATGGTACTGATGAATTTATTTGCAGAGCAGCAATGGAGAAACAGACATAGAGAAGAGACCTATGGACAAAGGGGGAGGGGAGGAGGGAGAGGGTGAGATGCATGGAGGGGGTAACATGGAAACTTACTTTACCATATGTAAGATAGATAGCCAATGGGAACTTGCCATATGCCTCAGGGAACTCAAACAGGCACTCTGTGACAATCTAGAAGGACGGGATGGGGAGGGAGATGGGAGGGAGGGAACATGGGTGTATCTATGGCTGATTCATGTTGATGTTTGACAGAAAACAAGAAAATTCTGTAAAGGAATTATCCTTCAATTAAAAAATAAATGAAGTGGCAAAAAAAGTATTATTAAAAAAAAGTGCTTTGGGGGAGGGGGATGTGACGAAAGGAAGATGGAAGGATGAGACTTGACTAACTTCAAAACTTCCTCTAGGATCAGACTTTAGTGGTGTGATGATCAATCACATACTCTGCCCTAAGGGGTCCAATGCATGGTCCTTTGGTGAGCTTTGCAATAGGCAGTGCCAGCCCACTGGGCAGGCTTTCTGGTGCCCATTTGTGACTCTGGTGACACTTGTAATGGATCATGTTTCTCAATACTATTTTCCTAATTCGTTATCTGTTCTGAGCCTAAATACCAGCTATGACTTCAGGCTTCATTTCTCTTGATTTTCATTAGTCTTTTTTATTTAACTCAAAGGTACCCCCTTGTCTTAATTTTGAGTTGTTTTGATGACTTTGGGAAACTATTCCAGTCAGGCATTCTGTACTTCCCTGTTTCCTTATGATTACTCAGAGATCCGGGCCTCACCATTTTTAACTCATGGCTTCCAGGGTCATTCTGGTCATTCGTATTTTGACTAGCAGGAGGGAGAAACCTTGGGAGTTCAAAATCATAGGATTCCTCTCAACTGTGAGATGCAGAAATTGTATTCATCAGTTCTGTTCAAATCCCACTAGTGAGAGCTTGACCTCACAGTTGGTGCTATGTGGTAAAGAATCCACCTGCCAATGCAGGAGATATAAGAGACTTGGATTTGATCCCAGAGTTGGTAAGATCCTCTAAAGGAGGGCATGGAAACCACTCCAGTATTTTTGCCTGGAGAATCCCATGGACAGAGGAACCTGGTGGACTATAGTCCACAGGGTCACAAAGAGTTAGACATGACCAAAGCAACTTCGCACGCGTTCATGAAAGTTTGGCCACATGGCCTCTCACTATTGCAAGGGACGCTGAAAAATGCGGTTACTGCTTGTGACCCAGCCACAACACGTCAGTACAGAAGAGAGGGACCACAGATTTGGTGGCTAAGCAGCCTCTGCCACAGATAAGTTTATATAATTCTTTGGCTCTGCCAAGGAGAACCATGAGTTGGCATTATACCAGAAACTCCCTTTTTCTCGACTTTGAGAATGTTTGAAGCTAAATTCAGTGGCTGTTAGAGTAACTCAGTTTCATTTTTCAGTGTTTATTCATTACTCTGAACCAGTTTTTGATCTCCCTTTTTATCTTTAATAGTCTTGTCTATCATACAATTTAATTTTTTAAGCCATTTCTAATCCCTTTGGGAAGTAGGTAGACTATAAATAATAAATGGAATAGCACAATGCAGTAAGAAAGCTGCCCAAGAGGGGATAATGTACAAAGAGGTAACTGTGTTTGGAAAATGTAGCTCTATTTGGTAAGTTCAAATTGTTGCTCTGCAAGAAATGTGGGAAGAGTTCCTTTGGAATACACTGTAGAACTTACCTTCACAAGGTGGGCAACCAGTTGTGGCAAAAGTCCAGGCAGTGTAATAGTTAAGGAATGGGATGACTGTGGTGGAGAATGGATGTTGCATACAAATATATAGGTATCTTGTCCCATAATGTGTAAGAATTACTGTTTTTCTTTTGTTTTCACTACTAAATGATGCTTTTTAGAGTAGAAGAATCATTCATATGTCAGCAATTATGGTCATGTTTAAAAAAACCAACTGAGTTTTGAGCCCCTAATGTGAGCTGAGCACTATGTTAATTTCAATGGGAGATCTAAACAAGGTTCCCTTCCTAAGGGACCTTGATACTCTTATAAACCTGAGAGACATGATGTATTATACTCCAGGGTATTTGCAATCAGCCTTACAAAGCACATCACTCCCCGCCCCTCCGCCCCCACTGCCCCAGTTCTGTGCTTGGCACGGTGTGGACTCTCAAAGACTCAGGGTGAATGAATGAATAGTATTAGGATGTCATTGAATACTGAGCTGAAATTTGAAATAGGTATTAGGAGTCTCAGAAATATACAAAATTTTTTTGATATTCTAATTACAGAGGTTTTTCTTGGGTGCACTAAAAACAAACAAAAAACCTAAAACTTAGTTCCCAATTTGACAGGGACATTCATAGTAGAATCCTATTTAATAACTCTTTCTAGAGTTGTCAGTCAACATGCCTGTTCACTCTCCTTAGAACTGTGAGAAAACATAAGTCCTGTTCAGACAGATGCCTCTTTTGAAGGCATTTGGAGGAGCCTGGTAGGCTGCAGTCCGTGGGGTCGCTAAGGGAGGGACACGAATGAGCGACTTTACTTTCACTTTTCACTTTCACACATTGGAGAAGGAAATGGCAACCCACTCCAGTGTTCTTGCCTGGAGAATCCCAGGGACGGGGGAGTCTGGTGGGCTTCCGTCTATGGGGTCGCACAGAGTCGGACACGACTGAAGTGACTCAGCAGCAGCAGCAGTGACAATATGCCGACTCCTAAGATGTGGGTAGCTTGAACTTTGAGTAATAAGGGATGAAGCTTTTAATATATCTGCCTATGGGCGTTCATTTATTAGAAGTTGTGCTTGACATTTTATTAAGTTAGAAGCTTTCCAAAATTGCCCGTATTTTGAGCATTTTCCATCTATCATGGTGGTTGCTATCTTTGCTTATTCTGCCTAGCTTCTGTCATGTTTAAAAAAAACTTGCAAATTCACTAAAAAGACGCAAATTATGTATAAAATCTGTTGTTTATACGGCTAAATACTTATAATGTGTCCAAATGTATTCTTATACCATTAATGTAATACAAGGCATGGACGTTATAATGGTTGCTTATTGGAGAGGTAGAGCACTGCAATTTTCGGTTTCTGATGTCTTTACTGCATGGCTTTGGGCTGCTCATTCTTTTTCCTTTGGTGACAATCTGAGTAATTTTTCATCACTGAGCTTTATTGTTTTATTTGATCTAACATTTAGGAAGCATTGTGGACCTGGTGAAATAGAAAAAAAATTAACAAACTATTAATGACAGTAGTATTGCCAGGCACAATAATCCAGTTTCCCGTGCTGATAAGTGAATTCTTGCTTTTCACATCGAAGAGGCTTAAGGAGGTTTTTGATAATGGGGTGTTTATTGAATGTATCATAGATGTGAAGTAAATCAATTACCTAGGCACAATAACCTCTGTAACTTTCTGCTCACGAAGCAATTCAAATGGGCCTTTAAGAAATTTTTTTTTCTCTGTGCTCTTTGAAAATTGTTCACACTTCAATAGCTAGGACTTTCTCAAAGGCCCACGTAGTAAACATATAGGAATTTACACTCTCTGTGAGAACTGACTTAAACTCATAGCTTTCCCAGGTAACTTGAGGTCTCTTCTCTCCTGCCAGGGAAGCTTTGTGAGTCCTCTTGAGGAGAAAGCATTCAGTAAAGCATTCAGGAAGTAAAATAATCCTTTCCCAGTCACCTATCAACATATAAGCATATTTGACTTATAAAGTCATGAAACTTTATGGACTATGTCGTCACAAATTTTGGTTGAAAGATAAATCTTAAAATGTTGTCTATTTTAAGAGATTTCTACCCTCCAAAATCGTGGACTAGCTGAGTTTTGCTTGCCTTAAGTTGTGTTGGGTATGGGATTCTGTATATAGACTTCTCAGCAAAATACTGCCCGTGTGTGGAACAATCCCGCCACACTCATCAGACCTCCAGTGCCACAGATGACACTTCACCCTGTACAGGGCTCTCAGGCAGTTCAGGACTTTTCTTCCCCCTCCCTCCCACATCCCTCTCCCCTCCTTGGCTGTCCCTTCTTGAGCAAGTGCATATCCTCTCAGGTCCCATGTTCCTTGGTTCTTCCTTTCATGGTGGTCTTGGTTTAGGTTCCCCAGAAAGCAAGGCTGAGGCAGTGGATTTGTGTGTTACTAGAGATTACAATCCCAGGAAGCAGGAACGAAAGATAAGGGAGGTGAGAATGAGGAGGAAGAGCCAGGACAAGGGTGTGGCGCAGAACTGGCTGCTATGAAATATAAATGATTGCTTGATGTTCAGGGCTATTCCCTGAACAGCCGCACGAACAGCTTCTCAGGACTCTCCATTGGAGGATGGAAAGGACACTGTTGGTGCCCCACCAGATTCTCTTTACTGGGCCTGTTCATCCTTCCTTTAGCTGCTGTACTGGCTCATTGCTGCTCTCTGCTCTGCAGTGGCCAGTGGCCAGAAAGTCACTGTAGCATGGGGTTATGTCTCCTGAGCCCACAGCCACTGGCTGACTGACAGGAAGTTCAAAGGACTTTCTCTCTGCCTCAGTTAATGTTCCAGAGTGCCCCGCACATTCAGACAGAAGCGAGTCATCTTCTGAGGTCAAGTCTTTGGTTAGCCCCTTCTCCTGTCTTGATCTGATTTCCTCACGCCCCTTCTCCTGAGAGCTTTCCTTTCATAAATCACTTGAACATACATTTTTGCTTTCAATTCTGATTCCTGAGTTCAAACAGGGCTCACTTCTCCACTGTCTTCTATCTCCCTTGGTCCTGAGTCAGTGTCAAAGGGCAGAGGGGCAAGAAAGGCACTTAGCTCAGGCCTGTGGTGATGGGCTTGCTGTCAAGTGCACCAGTGTGAGGTCAGTAAGAGCCCCTGTGGAGTGGGCTTGCTGTGGCAGCCGCTGAAACAATGGGCAGAGAAGGCCAAGAGCGTCTGAAATGGATATACAAGAAATCTGATACAACCCACCCCTTGGACCACTCACATCCTTGCATTATCTCTCTTCTTCCCCTGTCACAACATGGGACCTCTAGTATTGTGACAACACTATGCGCTTACTTTTTCCCTGGGGGCAGGTACAAGTTACAGTATTTCAGAGTGGTAGCTAGCCATATTCTCTGAGGCAAGAAGGAAACGAAAACAAATTATAGTCCCAAATTCTGCAGCTGATCCTGATGCCTTGTTTAATAAATATTTTTAAATTTCTTCACCTGATGTTCTTGGTTTCTCTTACTCTTTATCAACCCTTGACTGATCTGAATTGCTTGTCTGGTACCATGATCTAGGCTCTTTTCCCAAGGAGTCTGAGTCCTTGGTTGCTTTGTCCTTACTCAGCCATGGTTGCTGCAATTAACTGGTTACTGTAATCACTGGGTATCGAAGCACTTGAGATGCCCTGGGTTCCAGCCAGGTGTGTGGCTTTCTGCCCCATTGTTTAGCAGACACACCAGCTCACCTTGGCAGTCAGGGCCAGTGATCTTTGTCAGCATGACCACTCCATTTTCTTCCTAATTCCATGGAATGGAAAATCCAAAATGACAAGAGATAAGATGTTGTGGTTGCTGTTCAATTGTTAAGTCATATCCACCTCTTTGCGACCCCATGGGCTGCAGCATGCCAGGGCTTCCCTGTCCTTCACTATTTCCCAGAGTTTGCTCAACCTTGCATCAATTAAGTTGGTGATGCTATCCGAACATCTCTTCCTCTGATGCCCCCTTCTCCTTCTGCCCTCAATATTTCCCAGCATCAGGGTCTTTTCCAATGAGTCAACAAGAGATAGGATGGTGAGCATGGGTGTGACCATTGGCAGAAACTCCCTATATTCCACCCCTACACTCACGCTCCCACACATGTGCATGTGAACACACACTCACACACACACCCAGACTTTGGGATGAAGACTTCTAACCAGTTAGTGACTATCATTGCAGGAGTAGTAAGCACATATCCTGCAAGTGGGGTCCAGAGATCTGTTGGGCAAAATATCAGATCCACTTGAGGCAAAACCTCATTGATCATTTGGTTTCCATAAGCTTCCATCTCTAAACAGAGGACCATAATTTTAGTAGCATTGAAGGTTTCTTCCTCGGGGAACCTGGCTTCCTCATCAATCAGGGGTCTCTATGAACTGGCTTAGATTTGGAAATTACCCAAGGGAACCACATTTTTCTTCTCCGTGTTGTAGTTGTTGATGTCATCCTTCTACCAGACAGTTCTCAATTTCTTATTTATTATACAAGTTAAAATATATTACAGACCTGGTCTAGTGTCCATCTGTTTCACCAGGAACTCCATGATATATTAACTATTGCCTGAAATAGTGTATAAAAAGTATGTAGCACAACTACTATCATCCCTATATATACATTCCTAGGTTTGTCAGCGACCTTGGTTGATGGTGCCATTTACTAGGGACCATGGGAGGGGGAAACTAAACAGTATATGGTGAGTTTAGTTTTATTCATTTTGATGACATGCAGAAGCTGACTGTCTAGATCTGATATTAGGGGAGGGGTCTGTGGTGCTGGAGAAGACTCTTGAGAGTCCCCTGGACTGCAAGGAAATCCAACCAGTCCTTCCTAAAGGAGATCAGTCCTGGGTGTTCATTGGAAGGACTGATGTTGAGGCTGAAACTCCAATACTTTGGCCACCTGATGCGAAGACCTGACTCATTGGAAAAGACCCTGATGCTGGGAAAGATTGAGGGCAGGAGGAGAAGGGGACGACAGAGGATGAGATGGTTGGATGATATCGACTCAATGGACATGGGTTTGGGTGGACTTTGGGAGTTGGTGATGGACAGGTAGGCCTGGCGTGCTGTGGTTCGTGGGGTCACAAAGATTTGGACATGACAGAGCAACTGAACTGAACTGTGCTTAAGGTAAAGATTTGAGAGCCATTTGGATATAGGAAGTAGTTGATATAATGGAGGTAAAGGCTATCATTCAGGTAAACATTTAGCTCTAACAAAAGATCCTCCCCCCCAAAAAAAATGCTCATAGATAGCTCTCATTGCATTCTCAGTCACTTCACAGAACCTCTTTTTCACCTTAATTAAAAGTCAACTGTCCCCAGAGAATAGTGCTTTCCAGCAAAACCTCTAGCTTGTGCTCTTTGTCACCATGCTTTCTCATACCACGGATTCCAGGACATTCTCTAAGAGCTCCATGACTGATTTCTTCTTTGGCTGGATCACCTTCTAGAGATCCTTATTGTTGCTACTTTCTGACCATCTTTCATGGAAGAGACTGTTTTTTAGACCTCAACCCTGACATCAACACATGGTCATATGAGTCTGCCACAACATAGCCTCGATGGTCAATTATATTACCATTCACTCATATTTGGTGCCGATCCTGCTGGTGATCCTCATTGGGGAAGAATTGCACGTCACTGCTCTGTAGAACTGAGGCACAGACATATGGCTTGATTTGGCCAGGAAAGTGTGAAAAGAATTAAGGAGTGTGGTTTCTGAGGAGAAACTTGGATAGTCAAGTCAAGATTTACCTTGCTCTTTTCCTCCTGTCATAAAGACTGGTAATGTTCCAGATGGAGGTTGCTTGGTCAGCATGGATCACAGTGTAATGGAATAGAGCTTTATCGGATCTGAGATGCACATGTCATCTGAATAAGAAATATAGCATTATTGTTATAAGTTAGAGGTTTGGGGGCATTTGTTAACACAGTATAATCTACCTGTACCTTCTCAGAATTCCAGATTACCTCAATTCTAGTAATTTACTCTCAAGGCTACATCCAGATGTTTATGAATCTCTAGATAATTCTAGCTCTAAGGATGTAAATGTTGATGAAGACATCTGGAGTTGTTAACCTTTCATTCTTCAAGCTCTCTTGCTTCCTTCCTTTGCGCTTGATCTTAGATCTTGTACCACTTTACATACATTCACACTCACCTCTCTAGTCATGGCTATAGTAAGATTTTGTTAGGATTTGGCAAAATTTCTGAAGGTACAACCTGCCAACATCTCATCATATGTCCTGCTTGCTTTCCTGAGACTTCTCTGAGGCTGTGGCATGGGATGCTTCGGGAAACTTTGGCAGTCACGTATGTGCAAATTGGAAATGTGATGCAGTTAATGCCAATGGTATCACCTTGACCAATGATGTCTGAAAGTGCTTGGAAAATACTTTATTATTTTTTAAAATTAATTAAAAAAAATTGGCTGTGATACACAGCATGCCTGGTCTTAGGTCATTGATCAGGGATCAAGCCTTTGCCCCCTACTGTGGAAACACAGAGTCTTAACCACTCAACTGCCAAGGAAGTCCCAATACTTTATTCTTTTGTTCCCTAGGTGAACAGTTATGGACACATTTCACAGTTCTCAGAAGATGAAATGAGAGATCAGACTCTAGTTACATGTATCCATGACTAACTTGATAACATATGCTTGTATTGACTTCCCTTTCCTGTTTAAATCTCTCTGATCCTCATTCTGGTTCCTTAGACTTTCTCAAATTGTCCCTCAGCAAACCTTAGTCTGAGGTTCTGCTTCCAGGAAACATACACTATGACAGTTTTCCTCAAGATCCCTAGTTGTGTATCCCTCAATCTTCTCCTTAGGGCACTGTCCACTCATGGCTTCACTTCTACGTATTACCACCAGCTTGTCGTATATTACTTCAACCATCTTATGAGCACTCTTAACATCAGAGTTTCCCTGTGTTTCCTCTCTTAACCAAATCCATTCTGTTAACCCTGATTTGGATCAAGCCTTTTTTACTCCTGTATTTTAGGTGCTGAGAGATGCTGGATAAAATCAGAGTCGAGGGAACTGACACCAAGCTGAGGGTCTCCACTGTGACTTGCCACCTCAATACTGCCCTTAATCAGCTCCTCTTCTATTTCTCCAGATAGCTTTTCCTAAGCTTTGATCACCCTCTTCAAAATACCCACTCGCTACTATTGCCCTTTTTCTCTGGAGATACTTTCTTTTCCTTACAGGGAAAAAAAATGTGCTTGTCAAGACAGGTGTACCCCTTGTTGAATTATATCTCCATCCATACCAATTTATCTGTGTCTGTTCTACCACCTAGTTTCCTTTAAAGCTTGAGGAGCTCTCTCTTCTTATATCTAAGACAAATGGATAATATCTCCTTGGTGGTCCTGATTTCATCAATGCTGGTTCTTGTTTCACTGTCCTCTGTATTCTCTGTTTACCACACTTCAGGTATAGATATGCCTGAGTGCTTCATCCAGAGAGACCCTCACAGACCCTGTCCCTCCATTTGTTATTATTTTTCTCCCTACCAGGGTTTTCAAAGGATGTCCCATAATTGCTATCTTGTCATTATAAGGACCTTTCTCTGCAGTCCATTATAATCTGGTGCCAGCTGTACTATCCCACTGAATCTGTTACTAATTTCTTTCTAAAAGACAAACCCCAAAGACTTTGTATTTTTATTTTTGGTTTGTTTGCTTATACTTTACCTGTCACAGTACTTACCAATGCTAATCTCTATCTTCTTGAAAATCCTTTTTCTCAAGCCTTCAGAGATATCACTGGCTTTCCATCTGAGTTTCCTTCTCAGTACCTTTTATTTCTCAAGTCCATATCATCTTTAATCCTCACCTCTTTTTGACCAGATTTGTTATTTGCTAAACCAGCTTCTGATTTTAATTTGATTTTTTAAAATATGTTTGCCTATAGGGTAGAATTCATTGGTTGAGGGATTTCTTTCTTTCTTAAAATTTTTTTTTTAATTGGAAGATGATAACTTTAGGCTTCCCTGGTGGCTCAGGTGGTAAAGAACCCGTCTGCTAAGGCAGGAGACAACAGATGTGGGTTTGATCCCTGGTCTGGGAAGATCCCCTGGTGAAGGAAATGGCAACCTGCTCCAGTATTCTTGCCTGGGAAATCCCATGGACAGAGGAGCCTGACGAGCTACATTCCATGGAGTTGCAAAGAATCGGACACTACTTATGTATATGATGTGTGTGTGCTTAGTCTCTCAGTTGTGTCCGACTCTTTGGACTGTAGCCTGCCAGGCTTCTTAGTCCATGGGATCCCCCAGGCAAGAATACTGGAGTGGGTTGCCATGTCCTCCTCGAGGGGATCTTCCCACCCCAGGGATAGAACCCATGTCTCCTGCTTTGCAGGCAGATTCTTTAGCACTAGCACCACCTGGGAAGCCCAAACTCAACTCATAATTGCTTTACATAGTTGTGTTAGCTTCTCCTGTACAACAACATGAAGTAAGTCAGAGAAAACCTAATATTTTGTATTAAGGCATATATATGGAGTCTAGAAAAAGGGATTTCAAGTAGACTTTGAAGACTTATTTTCATAATGCTTTTAATTGGCATGCTAATTTATTTATCAGTCTCTCATCTGACTCTTAAGAATGACTCATCCTCTGTGAGACTGCTAATCTCTGTGAATCTTCCTGGAAGAGAGCAGATGCTGAGATGTGGTGACAGTAGCTCAGCAGTGTCACTCCATGAAGCACAGGTAACCAGCTGATTACTGCCTCCTGTGGGGAACATGGTTACCTCATTTCTCTGTAACCAGAGTAGCCTTAATAGAGAAGTAAAGGGGAAATTTTAAGGGTCCATGTGTGATTAAAAAGACGAATTATCAAAATGAGCATCTTGTCGGGCTAAGGAGATTCTTTGAAAAAAAAAAAAATACACATATAAGTGAAGTGTAAAAATTTCTGTTTCATGGGTCCTAAGGTTACCTTCCTTAAAAGATGGGGCCTAGGATAATACTGGTTTTAGAAGATATCTTTTGAATATTTGTTGACTGAATAATGGCAGATCTCTATTTAGAAATTTAAACTTTTATCTGAATGTCGATGCCTTTAAAATTAAGGTTCCAGTATTCACATTGGAGTTCAGTGAATGCTGTAATAACTGCCAAAAAGCATATATCGTATATTAATATTTAAGTGCTTCCATGAATTGCCGTTATAACATATGCAATTTTTAGTCTTTCTAACAGACTCCAAGGATCTCTTTCCCCACTCAGTTTTAGGAAGAAAGATGCTTTTGTTTCTTTGGGTTTTGATATTGGTGTCTAGGGTACTTCACAGGATTTGAAAATATCTAGCTAGACTTGTAGAGAATATTGTGTTCTTGGGATTTTTAAGAAAGAGATTACTTTGACATGTTGTAATAATAGTGAAAAGTAAAGTTATATCTAGTAAAGTCTTAATTGATAAATTCTAGCTAGGGTATCTGATTTTGCACACTACAGAATAACATATAGGCAAGTTTGAAAACAAATACAATAATTGTCTTCTATAGATGTTATATCCGTGTGTTTCTGGCAGATCTCATATTGGCTATAAAAAGAAAGTAATAGTATAGTAGCAAGGCAAGTTGAGAGTTTTCCTTTGAGAATCCTGATGACTCATCTTTTTTATTGCTAGATTTAAGGTGATGAACACTTGTTTTGAAAAATGTGATTCTTCTCTATTGCTGTGTTTAATTAAATGCAAAAATCCTAGAGTGGCTCAACCTTTAAGACTGCAAATTTAAACTCATAAAAGTCAGATAATGGAAAAGTGAAGATTGTGATAGCAATGTTAACTCATCCATTGCATATAGGTTGCATTTTGCATGACTAATTAGGCTATTTAAGCAAGGGTGATGCCAGAGGTATCTTTCCTCTTTCCTCTTAAATCTGGGACTATTTTAAACTAGTCTTTCTATATGCATCATTTAGTAAGAGCCAAAAATACTTTTAGCATAATTTAGTGTTAGTATTTCTTTCTGAGAAGTTGTATTAGCTTTGAGAATAACCCCAGTGGCCTGGATCAGCACTTCAGTGGCCAATTTCTTTATAGTATATTTTTTCTGAGTAATGTTTTAAACTTTAATATATGGAAGACTAAAATAATAAAGCAACTGAGAGGATCCTATAGTAACTTTACTGGAATATTTTCCAAGAGACCACAGTTTACTTAATTTTTCTGATTTTGTTGGCTTAACTCTAAAAAGGGGGATAAAGTTGACCTTGCAGGATGGTTGTGAGGATCAAAGACATAAAAAGGTCATGAGTTATTATTTCCTTATTATTTTACTGTTATTTCACAGAGAATAGTTATAACGTTCCAACAACATTTGAAATGTTTCCATCTTGTTAGCCAAGTAGAACTTGCTGCAAAATTAGTCTGACATGTTTCCTGATGTCATGGCCATCTGATACATTTTGTAGATTTCTGGCTCCGTAATTCTTTTCCTGCTTCTCCCAAGGCCCTCCTCTGATGCGTTTTCCACACTGCTGCCCTAGTGGTTTTTGTGAAGCATGTGTATGATCAGTTCGCTTTCTTGTTTAAAATGCTTCCAAGGACTCCGTTGCCTTTAGGATAAAGTTCCACATTTGCCCTGGATGCTCTGTTAGTCTATGGCCCTGTTAGTGTATGTGTCTTTGCTTCTCTGAATATTCAGTTGTGTTGCTTCATATGCCTTTACCCATCTCAACCACACACTTCAAATTCTCATTTATTCCTCATGACTTACTGTCGTGTGAATTCTTCTAGAAAATTTTCTGTGATTGTTTCAGCTAAATTTAGGTGCCCTTTCTGAGGCTGGGAGGAGCTTGGTTCTTTTGTTGTTGTTTAGTCATTAAGTTGTGTCCAACTCTTTGTGGCCCCATGGACTGTAGCCCACCAGGATCCTCTATCAATGGGATTTCCTGGGCAAGAATACTGGAGTGGGTTGCCATTTTCTTCTCCACAGGATCTACCTGGATCAGGGATCAAACCCACCTGTTCTGCTCTGGCAGGCGGATTTGTTTAGTGCTGAGCCAGCAGGGAAGCCCAGAGTTCTCTTAGCATCCTCTTATATGGTTTTTATTATTTGTCTTGGAACTGCCCATCTCCTTAGTAGACATCCTTGGATTAGACATCTCTGAGGCTAGTGTCAGCATTTTATTCATCTCACTATCTTGAGGGCTGACAGAATACCTGATAAATAGTCAATGCTCAATAACTGTTCAACTGAAATGGATTATGAGTAGTGAATACCTTTGGGATCTTCTGCCCTTGGCAGTTGCTTCTAGTAACCTCTTGGAAGCATGTTGAACTCATCTCAAAATCCTTCCTAAACAAAACCTCCCTACCAATGTATAATAGTTTTGGAGAGGTGGGGTGAGGAGTGAAAGTAAGGCAACGGTGTATATGTGTGGAGTAATTTCTACCATAATTCAACTCATTTTAACAACTATAAATGATGACAATATGCTTAATGTGTTGCCTGTAGATGGCCAGAACCCCAAAGTGAAGTATTTCTTCTAGCTTCTCTCCTGAGGAAGATAGATCAAGTTGCATCATTCATAATTCTATGGCAATATCATAAGAGATACTGTTAGTTTTCTTTTGTTTTTAACATCTGCATCTACAAATACATAAAAGCAGCTGTGATCTCTGCATCTGGTTGAAGAGCAGAGAAAGTCAGATATATAAGCCACCTGTCAACCTGGTGTCAGAATTTGACACAGGCAGTAGGAGAGCCATTGAGGTGGTCTGTTGATGTTAGGGTATTTCTCTTTTAGATATGGACCCTCTATCTTTAAGTTACCTTATAAACGCCATGGACAAGTTTCCTTACTTTAGGTCCACTGGTGGGCTAGGGAAGATACTAATTAATTTTGAGGGAAGTGGGGTGGGTAGGGTGGATTTTTCTTTAAACTGCTGTCCATTTTCAAAAACAAACTTGCAAGTACTAATTTCCATTAGGCATTTTAAAATAAATGAATCCAGGACCCTTTAGGGTAAGGATCCTTGCTCATTAATTGATCAGGCTCTTACTGATGAAACTGCAAAGGTGAATTAAATGCAGGACCAACCTTATAGGAGGGTGATGGGTAGGAATGAGGTGATTTGGAATGACAGTTTCCTCTATCTAGGCAAGGAAGAAGGCTTTCATTCATAATAATGCTTGAGCCTATGAAATTGAATTAATTCATTTGTGCCTTCCAACTGCACCCTTATAAAAGAGGTAGAGTGAAAAATGTCCTTAAAGAGAGAATGTGAGCTTCCTTTATAACATATACAAGTTAGTTCAAGATAAATTTTAATTTTTAGGAGAAAACTGTTAATTATATATATAAGATTTAGTATCAAAATAAGAGTTAATGAAGAGCCTAAAAACCAGCAGTTCTATTTATCCAGAAAAAAAAAAGCTTTGGCATTTTCTAATAATTTTTGTAGCAAATATGAAATAGTTCAGGACATCCAACTTTATGGATTTTTAATAATTATGTTAAAACTTGAGTTTACAGACTTAAGTAAGACCTGAAATCATGACTCCTAGCAGAAAACATGCGTTGCGTGCTCTTGGACATTGGTCTTAGCACATTCTTTTCTTCTTGGATTTATCTTCTCAGACAAGGGAAACAAAAGCAAAAACAGACATATGAGATGACATTAAACCAAAAAACTTTTGCACAAATAAAGAACGCTATTAACAAAGCAAAAAGGCAGCCTACTGAATGGGAGAACGTATTTGCTAATGATATATTTAATAAGGGATTAATATCCAAAATATATAAAGAACTCACATCACACAATATCAAAAAATAAACAATTTGATTAAAAATGGACAGACGCTCTAAATAGAAATTTTTCCAAGGAAGGCACACAGATGATCAACAGGCACATGAGAGGATGCTGAGCATCACTAATCATCAGGCAAATGCAAATCAAAACCATAATGAGATATCACTTTGTATCTGGGAGAACTGGTTATCATCAAAGAAGACAACAAATAACAAAACTGGTGAGAATGTAGAAAAAAAGGAACCCTGTGCACTGTTAGTGGATTTATAAATTGATATAGCCACTATGGAAAACAGTATGGTCCTCAAAAAATTAAAACTAGAGCTATCATACAATCCAGCAATTTCAATTTGAGGCATTTATCTAAAGAAAACAAAAACATTATTTCAGAAAGCTATATGCACCTCAGTGTTTATTTCAGCATTATTTGTAATCGCCAAGATATGGAGGTAACCTAAGTATCTGATAGATGAATGGGTAGAAATGACTTGGTATATCAATAGATCATATTACTCGGCCATAAAATAATGAAATGTTGCCATTTATGACAACATAGATGGTCCTAGAGGGTATTATGCTAAGTAAAATAAGTCAGAGAAAGAAAAATACTATATGATTTCTCTTATATGTGGAAAAAACAGACAAAACAGAAATGGACTCATGAACAACAGACTCACAGCAAATGAGTGGTTGCCAGAGGGAAGGGGGCTGAAGGTTGAGCAAAATAGGTAAAGGGAATTAAGAGATAACAAACTTCCAGCTGTAGAATAAACAAGTCATGGGGATGTAATATACAGCATAGGGAATATAGTCAATAATACTGTCATAATGACAGATGGTTATTAGACTTATTGTGATTGATTCCTAAAGTATATAAATGTTGAATCACTATATTGAACACCTGAAGCTAATATTAAATTGTGTGTCAGTTATATTTCAACAAAAAATAAAAAGGAAAAAACTGAGTTTTCAAGCTGCAGATACAGAGTTGTGTATTTTTAAAAATTATCTCTTTGGAAAGCTGCATGTGGAAAACACATCGAGTCCTCAGCAGGGAGGGTGGCACGAATGGAAATTTTATGTTATTTACAGCACAAGCTGGTTATGGCTGATAGGACAAAAAGAGTTGGTTGTGACACTGTAAAAATCTAGGATAGTTGGTCAAGGAATCACTAGAGATTGAGTAATGTCCTACTGTAACAAAATCTGGTATCCTTAACACATTTGATGTGGCTTTACACTCAACCTGCTGAAGTACAAGCAATGCAGGTTCTGAACTGAGTAAAGTCATAGATCGAATTTTAACCTAGAGCTTCTATCTGAAAAATCTTTTCACACAAGCTCTCCAATTTGCTAATTCTTTCAGAAACAGTGACATAAAGGAGTACACACAGAGATAGTTTTTAGACAAACAAGGGACATGTTTCTTATTAAATATTTTAAATATAGCAAGTCATATGTGTGAATATTTAAGAAGATAATTACTGATAAAAATGAAATCCCTTCTTTAATTTTTGCACCCTGTTTTTCCTATTGAAGAGTTAAGATCCTCTTGAATTTTATGTTTACCTTACCTATGTATGATTTTAGTCTGTTGCTGTGTATGTACTTAGCCATAAGTTAAATATGTATTGGGTTGGCCAAAAAATTTATTTAGGTTTTCCGTAACATCTTTTGGAAAAACCCAGACGGACTTTTTGGTTGACCCTACTATTTTGCATGGTTTCAAGCTTTAGAACTGACACCACGCTCTGTGTCAATTCCTTCCTCCTCATCCCTTTAATGGAGAAGGCAATGGAAACCCACTCCAGTACTCTTGCCTGGAAAATCCCATGGATGGAGGAGCCTGGTGGGCTATAGTCCATGGGGTCGCTAGGAGTTGGACACAACTGAGTGACTTCATTTTCACTTTTCACTTTCATGCATTGGAGAAGGAAATGGCAACCCACTCCAGTGTTCTTGCCTGGAGAATCCCAGGGATGGCAGAGCCTGGTGTGCTGCCATCTATGGGGTCGTACAGAGTTGGACACGACTGAAGAGACTTAGCAGCAGCAGCATCCCTTTAATAATGTATTTCTGACATCGTGTTATTAGATTATATTGTATTTATTCATTCTTTCATTGAACATTTAAATCATTTTCAATTTTTTTTAGCTGTTAAAGACTGTGTTCTCTATTTGTGCATTTTTTCTTTAAACAAATGTCTATTGTATATCTAATGTGCTGGGAGAATATTATTGTACTAGGTGTTGAAGATACAATAGTGACCAAAACTGATAAAAATCTGTATCTTTATGGAGGTTATGTTCTTTCATTTCTTCTTTCATGTCCTTAAACATTATTTCATATTTTCTTATAAAGATGTTTTCCATCTTTTGTTAAGTTCATTTTAAATACCTTATGTATTGCATTGCTATAGTGAACAGGATGTATTTTCTTCTATTATATTTTCTACTTAGTTGTTACTGACAGATGGGAATGCTAGCAGTTTTGAGGAGTTGATGTTGTATTCAAAACCTTGCTAGTCTGATTGAAATATATACATTACCATGTGTAAAATGGCTCATGCATAGCTAATGTGCAATGTATAGTGCAGGGAGCTCAGCCTGGTGCTCTGTGACCACCTGGAGCAACCAGGCGGCAGGTGGGAGGGAGGTTCAGAAGGAGGGACATCTGTATACCTATGGCTGATTTATGTTGATGTATGGCAGAAACCAACACAGCATTGTAAAGCACTTATCCTTCAATTTAAAAAAAAGGAAAAAGCTTTCTAGTCTGTATCAAAACTTATAATACTATGCCCATAGTATTTCTTGAATTTCTGTTACTATGAAATTGTTTTCAAATAGAGTCAATGTTCCTCATTTTTACTGACAAAGAGTGATAGAGATATATATGTTCCAAGACTGGTGAGACTATTACTAATATATTCTTTATTAAGCATACTGTTTGCCCTTAGTTTGTTAAATACTCTTTATTAGCATCAGGTTAATGAAGTTTCCTTCTACTTCTTGTTGCTAAGAGTATTTTCATGAATAGATAGTAAATATTAGTAAATGGTTTTCTGTATCCATTGAAATGCTACTATTTCCCCTGATAGGCTATTTCCTGTTGGGTATGAGGTGAATAGCTTTGGTAATGCTGAATCATCCATGAATCCTTGAGATGATGCCTCATGAGCAAACAGTGTTATCACAAGAACATGCTAAGTTTGATTTACATAAGTTTATTTAGGATTTTTTTTCTGTAATCATAACTGAGAATGACCTAAACCTTCTTTTTTCTCATACTTACCTAATCTGACTGCAAGGAGATCCAACCAGTCCATTCTAAAGGAGATCAACCCTGAGTGCTCATTGGAAGGACTGATGCTAAAGCTGAAACTCCAATACTTTGGCCACCTCATGCGACGAGCTGACTCACTGGAAAAGACTCTGATGCTGGGAGGGATTGGGGGCGGGAGGATAAGGGGACGACAGAGAATGAGATGGCTGGATGGCATCACCGACTCGATGGACATGAGTTTGAGTGAACTCTGGGAGTTGGTGATGGACAGGGAGGCCTGGCGTGCTGTGATTCATGGGATCGCAAAGAGTTGGATACGACTGAGTGACTGAAGTGAACTGAACTGATGCTACTTTCATGAAACGAGTTGGTCTTCCTTCTTATTATATTACCTTGAAAAAGTACATAATAAATAGTTATTTCTTTAAGGTTTGGAAAACTTATAAGACCATCCATTTTACCACTTGCAAGTCTTTTAACTGCCCAGATTGCTTAATAGATATTGATATAGTTTGATTGTTTTAGTTATTAAAAGATAGTTTAGTTGTTAATAGTTATTGATACATTTTTCTAATTTCTCTTGAGCAAATTTTTAAGAAAAAGATCTGCATCATATACATTTTCAAATTTACTGGTGTAAGTTTGTTCATGCATAGATTCCACTTGTGATTTCCAAATCTAAACTGTATTTCTAATTACATTGCTTTTATTTTTGTTCCCAATAGTTTCACTTGTGTTTTCTGTCTCTCATTTTCTACCTTCCTCCCTCCTTCCCTCTTTCTTTTTAGATCTGTTTTCATTAGAATCTTTTTTTCAAAGTATCAGCTTTTGATTTGCTGCTCTTTGTTGCCGTCTTTTCTATATCATTAATTTCTGTTAATCTCCAATTTTCTTTCAGTTTTTTATTTTGCAATTTATTTTGGGTTTGGTTTGTTATTCTCTTTACAGCTCCTTAATTTAAAATTTATTTTTCTAATCTTCGCTTTATAAATAAATTCATCTAAAATTGTGCAGTTTCCTCTAGCTGTTCCTTTAACTTTATACCATTACTTATATATAGCATTTTCATTATTATTCACTTCTAAATGTTTCATAATTTTATTGCTATTTCCTCTTGAATATTAGGCTTCTCTGGTGGCTCAGCTGGTAAAGATCTGCCTGCAATGAGGGAGACCTGGGATCTATCCCTGGTCTGGGAAGATCCCTTGGAGGAGGTACCCACTCCAGTATTCTGGCCTGGAGAATTCCATGGACTGTACTTTTAAAATTTATAAGTCTATGCTTTTATTATCTTATTTTCACTTTCAAATGTTACTTTAGATATTGTCAGAAAATAAGCCTACTACTGATTGAAATTTTGTTTAGTCTGTCTTTGTAGGTTTATTACATAGTCAGTTTTTAGAAATGTTCTCAGTTTTCCATATGTGAAGTGAATATATAATTTTATTCTCTGTGGGATGTTATATCTGTTAGATAAGCTTGTTCATTTTGTGGTCAAATCTTTTGACTTCTATCCATTTTGCTGTTTGAATCATTGGTTTCTAATGTTGTTCAGTCGCCTAGTCATGTCTGACTCTTTGTGACCCCATAGACTGCAGCATGCCAGACTTCCCTGTCCCTCACCATCTCTTGGAGCTTGCCCAAGTTCCTGTTCATTGCATCTCTATGGGTTCTAATAGACATATGTTAAAAATCTCCCATTATACTGTGGCTCTTTCAGTTTCTTCACATAATTCTGTCAGATTTTTCTTTGCATATTTTGAGATTGGGCTGTTAACTATATACACTTACGATTGTTATATAGTCAGTGAATTTTTACTATTTATATAACATACTATTTGTGCTGCTATTAATGATTACTGTGTCAGCTACCTTTTTGCCTGGTACAGCAATTTTCATTCCTTATAGTGGTTTAACTCCCAGTCACTAATGCCTGCCTCTGGATTGGGAGCTAGGGAGCCCTGGGTTTTACTTCACGCTCACTACTTTGCTCCCCAGAGATTTAGTTTCTATTGAGGTAGTTATATTGTTTTGGAGCTTGGCTATTTTAAACTCATTATATTTTATTAATCATTACCATTGGTTTGGAACAGAGGTGTGTCAAAATGTGTATCTTTGATTCTGTGATTGACTTTTTTTTTTTTTTGCATCTAGAATGCTAGTTTTTGAAGTGGAATCTGAAAACTACTTGTATTAGAATCACTTGAGGTACTTTTTATAAATTTAGGTCTTCTGGCCTTACCCAGAACTAGAGTAGATTCTTGGCGGTGTAGTGATGGTATCTAGGAGTGTTTAAACAAGATTTTAAACAAAATTCGCATAGGATTTTCATGTGCACTAAAGTTTGTGAACTACAAACATGATGGAAACTTGTCATTTTCTAATCTGTTACAGCATTTGTCCAAATATTCAGACAGATAATTCTGTTTTTACACGTCTTAATGGTTTTTAGATGGGTGGTTAAACACTATAGGTGGCTTTCAGTTCAGTTCAGTTCAGTTGCTCAGTCGTGTCCGACTCTTTGCAACCCCATGAATCACAGCATGCCAGGCCTCCCTGTCCATCACCAACTCCGTGGCTTTGGGCACTTTATTTGTATAATTTAATTCCCAATTTCTCAATCTGTAACATGGGTTAAATAGATCTGTTTGGTTAAATAAGAGAGTCTCTGTAAATACCAGTCTGGCACTAAATAAATACTCAATAAATAGTAGTAGACTATGTTGTTACAAAGAGAAACCTGAGGCATAAAACTTGAAATTTGCAAAATAGTAGTCTGAACAATTTTATTGTAGTTTCAGTTTTTTAAACTATGCCCAAAGTCTGAGAATAGAAATCAGTCTGTTTGAAAGGAAGAATGAGAGAATGCTTCTGAAGAGCTTAAATAATGAAAAATAGCTAGATAAAAGATGACTTGCATCTGACTCCAGTTACAGGTTATAACTCATGTTTTAATAATCCCTTGTTTAATCTTTATGCCTATTTGAAATCAAATTGCATTCTACAACAAAATTGAGGAGAATTGGTTTTAAGTTTCTTTAAAATCAATGGGTGTAACTGCATGAATTGATATTTTCAATAAGAAGTGAACTGACATTCCATTAATCTCAAATATTAGAAATGTTTTTAATATTGAAAAACTCCATGACTATGATTGATCACTGGTTTATCACTTCTTATTAATTCAAACATTTAGAAAAAATTGTTTTAGGTGCATAGAAACAGGTTAATATTTGGCACAGAGTAGCAAAACATGAGTTTACTTTAAAGAAAAGATCAGAAGAATCAAGAAGACAAATAGAAGAAAAAATTTCAGAACAGTTCTTCATCTATATTTCCTTGGAAATCAGGCACATGCAGAAGTAAAGTGTTTAAATCTCTGTTTCTGGTTAAAATAGGTCTTTGACTTCCAGTTCTGCTGTTGTCTAACTGACTGTAAGCAATTCTCAATGACTTTTGTTTTTGATGGTCATATATATACTTATATAATAACATGTTCCAATATTATTATATTTTAGTCCATAGTTGTAAATATCAAGATGGAATTGTGAATACAGTTGTCCCCACTTATCCAGTGGAATAGGTTTGAAGACCACCAGTGGATGCTTGAAATTGCAGATGGTACCTGACCCTATATAAACTATTTTTTTCATCTACCTACAGACATGCCAATGATAAAGTTTAATATATAAATTAGGCTAATTATCCTCATTGACTTTTAAAGTCTCTGTTCCTTCTCTGTAACAATGGGAAAAATGATAGATATCTGTATCCTAAGACTGTTGTGAGGATTCAATGAATCAATGCATTTCAAGCTTTTAGGATTGTGTCTAAAATTTGAAAGACCTAATAAGTAGGGGTTACTTTCTTTGGCTCTCTAACACCACTTCAAAATTGTTTAGTGGCTTATTTAGTCATAGAAGTAACCTGTATGAAGTACTGAGTTAAATACTTTGCAAATCTATGAGCAAGTTCTATTGATATTATAATGTTACTCATATTATGAGTTCACATTTAAGGAAACTGAAGAACAGGAAGTGAAACAAGGAATGAGAGGTCATAAGAGCCAAGATATGAACTCAGAGATTGTGTTTTGATATCTCATTTTTTTTTGCCACAATATTTAGGAGTTGGTGGAGTAAGCATTTACTATCACCCTATAGGGTGACAGCCCAGTTATAGGTATTATAATTCCTTAAACATCATTCAGTGTTGGAGATTGGCTCCTTAAAGGAAAGATTTCCTCAGGTTATTCTTAGCTGCTAAAATGATGCTGGTTCATTATTCTTTCTATTATATCTCTTGCCTTTTCCCTCTCTCATCCTCTCTTCTACTCTCCTTTCGCCAGACACCTACCCTCAGCTACTTACCTATCCATCTGTAACAGTGACGCCTTAGTGATCTTTATTTAAAGTGAAGAAAGTCTATAATGGGGCAGAGACCAAGCTTTATTGTACATTGTTTCATTTATTTCTATCAAGATAGTCTTTAAATATATCTTCTATTGTAAGTAAAATTTCACACTGGAGAATATATAAATTCTTAAAGAATGATCTGCTGTCTTTCATCAAGAAAAAATGATTTTCAGAACATAACTTTAAGCATGTTTTTGGGTGCATTCATTTTTTTTCCCTACAAAGATTAACTTACCGTCACATCAATAAGAAGGAATGATTATAACAAACTCCTGAGTTGAAAAGTGAAAATGAAAGTGAAGTCGCTCAGTCGTGTCCGATTCTTTGTGACCCCATTGACTGTAGCCCACCAGGTGCCTCTGTCCATGGGATTCTCTAGGCAAGTATACTGGAATGGGTTGCCATTTCCTTCTTCGGGAGATCTTCCCAACCCAGGGATCGAACCCAGGTCTCCCACATTGCAGGCAGATGCTTTACCATCTGAGCCACCTGAGTTGAAGATAGTTATTAAAAAAAAAAAAAAGTAACAAGAGAATTTTCATAGGTCAAGTATTTTGTCTGTAAGCCTTACCCTGGCTCTATTAGTTTAAAAATGTTGCCTCTTCAAGGTTGAGTAAATTCTTGCAAACATATCTTCTCTTTTGCAAGGTTTTCTTAGATATTGGGTGAAGTGGTGGGGTGGAGGGAAGTAATTGACATTAACTCTTTTCTGGACGGAGTCTAAATTTGTAACCTCATGACTGAGAGTTATGTATCTTCCCAAGTCTTCAGAGTCCTCTTGAACATCATTTTACATATATTATGTAGTGCTATACTACTGAATTGGTCTGAAATATTCAAAGTGGTGTTTCTGTAAGAGATTTTAAAAATATAACTATCTTTTTATAGATCATAATTATTCACTTTTGGCTGCAGAGTAAACATTAGCTAATAATTCCATGTGACTATAGAAAACTTGTGCTTCTAAGTGTGAGGTCAGTATCATGGTGGCAGAATATATCCTTCCTTTCTGTGCCCCCTTTTTACAATTATGGTTTGGCATCCATCTCTGAATAGCAGTGTTTCTCTGGGAGTTGTGGGGACCCACCATCATTTGCCAAGAGGCCCAGGAAGTCTCGCGGACCTGTGCATCAGGCATTGGGCAGACAGACCTGGGTATGAGCTGTGAACCACCTCCAGCCCCTCTCAGCTTCCGTCAGTGAGAGCCTGGAGAGTGTTGTTTTGGAGAGACACCCATGGCTGAGAGAGCATTTGTAGGAGTTCAGGTTTCTACTTCCTGGATAGCGCAGTGTTGAAGAATCACCTGCCAATGCAGGAGACACAGGTTCAATCCCTGGGTCAAAAAGATGCTCTGAAATAGGAAATGGCAACCCACTCCAGGGTTCTTGCATGGAAAAATCCATGAACAGAGGAACCTGGTGGGCCATGGTCCTTGGGGTTGCAAAGAGTTGGACACAACTGAGCATGTACCATTTTTTAGATTTCCTGAGGAGAGATTCTAGCACTCTGTTGGAACCAAAACAACAACAATAAAAAGTAAGTTTGGATTCATTGAAGAGGGCGAGAGGAACTTTCCATTGCTGCTTCTCTCCCTAGGTGGTACTATGCTGCTGCTGCTAAGTCACTTCAGGCCTGTCCGACTCTGTGTGACCCCATAGACGGCCTCCTACCAGGCTTCCCTGTCCCTGGGATTCTCCAGGCAAGAACACTGGAGTGGGTTGCCATTTCCTTCTCCAATGCATGAAAGTGAACAGTGAAAGTGAAGTTGCTCAGTCGTGTCCGACTCTTAGCAACCTCATGGACTGCAGCCTACCAGGCTTCTCTGTCCATGGGATTTTCCAGGCAAGAGTACTGGAGTGGGGTGCCATTGCCTTCTCCGAGGTGGCACTATACTTCCACACTATACTGCAAAGCTATAGTAATTAAAACAGTATGTTATTGTCCTGAAAATGGACACATAGGCCAATGGAACAGAATTGACAGCCTCCAAATTAATCCCCACATATGTAGTCAACTAATATTTGACAAGGGGGCCAACAACATTCAGTGGGTGAAGTCAGTCAATGGTTTTGGAAAAGTTGGATAACCACCTGCAGAAAAATTGGACTGCTATCTTAACACTATTCACAAAAATTATCTTGAAATGGATTAAACTTAAAGATAAAATATGAAACACTCAAAGCTTTAGAAGAAAACAGAGAAAAGGCACCTTGACAGAGATCTTGGCAACAGTTTTTGGATATGGCACCATAAATCAATCATCAAAAGCAGAATTAATAAAGGGGACTATATCAAACAAAAAAGTTTATACTCAATAAAGCAAAATAAACAGTCAACAAAATGAAGAGGTAAATTAGGGAATGGAACAACATTCCCTGGTTCCAAATAGAAAAAGGAGTACGTCAAGGCGGTATATTGTCACCCTGCTTATTTAACTTCTATGCAGAGTACATCATGAGGAACGCTGGGCTGGAAGAAGCACAAGCTGGAATCAAGATTGCCCAGAGAAAAATCAATAACCTCAGATATGCAGAGGACACCACCCTTATGGCAGAAAGTGAAGAGGAACTCAAAAGCCTCTTGATGAAAGTGAAAGAGGAGAGTGAAAAGGTTGGCTTGAAGCTCAACATTCAGAAAACAAAGATCGTGGCATCTGGTCCCATCACTTTGTGGGAAATAGATGGAGAAACAGTGGAAATAGTGTCAGACTTTATTTTTTTGGGCTCCAAAATCACTGTGGATGCTGATTGCAGCCATGAAATTAAAAGACGCTTACTCCTTGGAAGGAAAGTTATGACCAACCTAGATAGTATATTAAAAAGCAGAGACATTACTTTGCCAACCAAGGTCCATCTAGTCAAGGCTATGGTTTTTCCAGTGGATGTGAGAGTTGGACTGTGAAGAAAGCTGATCGCTGAAGAAATGATGCTTTTGAACTGTGGTGTTGGAAAGACTCTTGAGAGTCCCTTGGACTGCAAGGAGATCCAACCAGTCCATTCTAAAGGAGCTCAATCCTGGGTATTCATTGGAAGGACTGATGCTAAAGCTGAACCTGCAATACTTTGGCCACCTCATGCAAAGAGTTGACTCACTGGAAAAGACTCTGATGCTGGGAAAGGTTGGGAGCGGGAGGAGAAGGGGACGACAGAGAATGAGGTGGCTGGATGGCATCACTGACTCGATGGACATGAGTTTGAGTGAACTCCGGGAGTTGGTGATGGACAGGGAGGCCTGGCGTGCTGTGATTCATGGGGTCGCAAAGAGTTGGATACGACTGAGTGACTGAAGTGAACTGAAATTAGGGAATAGGAGGAAATATTTGAAAATCCTATGTTGGAAATTTGGTTAATATCCAAAATATATAAAGAATGCATGCAACCCAATAATAACATTTTTTTATTGAAAATGGGCAGAGGAATTGAATATATATTTTAAAGATAAATCTGAGTAGACATTTTTCCAACTAGTAACAAGTGGGAGGGATTCTTTGCAGTCAAAACAGCATGTACTGAATGAAGTTCAAGGTCCTTAGCCGTTCAAGGCTACCTATTTATATTCAGTTTCTGTTTCTGCTGCTGGCCGGGTTTATCATCCTTTTTCTTTCCAGTTTTTTGTATATGACTTGGGAGCTGACACTCTACATTGACTGTTTCTTTTTTCCTTCCTATTCATTATGGCTAGTCTTTTAAACATTTATGTAACTCTTTTATTAAGTTATTTATGTTATTAGGAGATTTTTGGTATTTTAAACCTTCTATGCCAATGCATTTTATATAGTAGAAGTTCTACTTACTTATTTTGAATTGGTTAATTCTTGGAATTTGTTTGGATATTATGTATATGTTAAATATATATAATTTTTAGCTTTTATTGCAATATAGTTCATTTACAATGTTGTGTTCATTTTAGGTGTACAGCAAAGTGATTCAGTTATATATATTCTTTTCTGGATTCTTTTCCATTATAGGTTGTTATAAGATATTGAGTATAGTTCCTTGTGCTATACAGTAGATCTTTATTGGTTATCTAGTTTATATATAGTAGTATTTTATATATGATAGGTGTATATTTAATCTCATACTTGTAATTTATCCTTCCCCTCCTCCTTTCATCTTTGGTAATCATGTTTGCTCTCTAGGTCTGTGAGTCTATTTCTATTTTGTAAATAAGTGCATTTCATATTTTGAATTCCACATATGAGTGATATCATGATATTTGTCTTTCTCTGTCTGAGTTCCTTCACTTGGAATAGTAATCTCTAGATCCATTCATATTGCTGCAAATGGCATTATTTCATTCTTTTCTTGTGGCTGAGTAATATTCCATTGTGTATAAGTACCATGTCTTTGTTCATTCATCTGTCAGTTGTCACTTAGGTTACTTCCATGTTTTGGCCGTATATAAATATTTCAAAATTGTTGAAATGACTTAAATAGTAATTTGGGTATAGAGCTCATTGTGTTTTTTCAGATTAGTAAGCAAGGTCTTGTTTCCGAAAAGTGAGATCTTTTGCTATGTGTCTGAAATACAACTTGTATCTAGGACAAATCCTCTACTACATCTTGGAAAACTGTATTTCAACTTAAGATTTTGGATAATTCAGACTTCTCAAAGATTAAGGCAGCATAGCCATGTGGAGAGAATCAGACAGACTTGGGTTGAAATATTGGATCCTTTACTAACTGTTACTTTGGATGCAGTATTTAACCTCTCCGAGCCTTTCTTTTCTCATCTGTAAAATGGAACAATGTGTATTCATCAATATTTTTTGATCACTTCCTATGTTCTAGGCATGCTTCTTGAGGTGCTATTTTAAGTATTAAAAGGTTAGAGAGATACTGCATGGCACAGTTATTATCAGTAACTGGTAATAGATTGTCTCCATCGTGATCCCCTTAATTCACTTGAAAATATGGTTTTATTTCATCAGCACCATCTGCTAGAGAAGAACTGGTTTATACTGGGTTTTTCTTGATCCTTTTGTAAACTCTGGGCTCCAGACAGTGGAGTTGTTTGGCCTATACAGTGCTTAAAAACCAAAAGAATTTGAGTACTTTAAAGCATGACTTGTACCCCTAAGTTAGTCACATGCCCAATATTCCTATTATGTTGATATTATCCTACATCTACATCTGTAGCTCTTAACTGCCCATCAGAATCATCACTTTTAAATATCTATATGTCTAGGCTGCATTTCAGACCAACCACGTAAGAATCCTTCAGAGTTGGAACCAGGCATCAGGATTATTTAAAGCTCTTCAGGTCCTAGTGCATAGTAGAGGCTGAGAACCATTTGGGGTCTGTTCCATTTATTTATGTGAACTGTGTAGCACCTTAAAGCAATGAATACCATTTGGGAAAGGTGGTCCTATGATCTTAACTTCAAGAAAAACCTCTTGCTTCATGTGACCTTCTGGTTCATATCCTGTCCCTGTCTAGTAATGAAGTCCTCACTTTCTGATGGATGCTGGACATCACCAGTTTCTTGTCTGCCTCTGAATATACTCTCTGAATTGACAGAGCTTCACTGTGGATAAACATGCAATATTATCCCTGAAGCCTGTTTTCTTGGATCTTGAAATTTTTCCCATGAACTGTACAACGATCTCCTATTTAACCCATCCCCTGGCGGTTGGAGCTGTAGGTTTCTCTTTGCTTGCCGTGGCTGTTCTGCCTTAGCTTAGGTAGCTGGCTTCAGGTTCAAGCAGGAGCTGCCCAGATTTCTGGTTGGCTGTTTAACCAGTTTCCCCAGAAAAGCTATTTTGCTTGTCTTCCTGTTGGGAGAAGTGCTGACCCAAAATGTAGAAACATTAATATGAGGAAAATGACAACAGATGTGTCCTGAGCTAGAAATAGGGAGAAGGGGTGGGAGGCAGCCAAGACAGACAGTGACGGTTTTTAGAAGGTTTAAAAGTAAACCTAAATAATTCCCGTCTGTGTCTGACCTCATTTTTCTATCTCCAAATAAGTATTTAAACAAACATATTTTGGAACCCTCAGCTGTATGATTTTAGTTGTTTAATGGGCTCAATCAAGCCCTTCTGTGTATGTTTATAATAACCTGTTTGATCTGTGAAATTGAATGCTCAAGTATATCGTCTCAGGGAACTGTTGGCTGAAAACACTTGCCTGTCTTTATTGTTTCCCATGAATGGTTGTGATTAGACTTTGGGAGAGTGACTAATACAAACTACATCTGAAATCACAATCACCAGTTGAACTCTTGCCATGCATTTAGGGTTCTATAAATGGCTTGGTGGGCTTCACGGAAGGCAGATTTTAAGCCACTTGCATGAAATGATGATGTAAAATCCCTGAACAAACATCAGTATTAATAATCCTTTAACAGTTTTATGATAGTAGTAATAAAAATCAAGGCAGGTTCCTGGAATAATTTCTCTCCCACTCTGTGATGAATGCATTCTTTATTATGAGATTTCATTGTTCAGGGTCTTTGGTAACCATGGAATCAATGGCCATGGTGGCTCTTTTGAATCTCACTATTGGTGCATTTGATTTAATTCAGCTTTTCAATTTCTCCTTTTAGCCTGAAGTCACAAATTAATTACTCCCATGCTTGTCATAGAGCCATTGACCTAACTTGAAATAGTCAGAGTATTTTAAATTTAGCAAATTCTTTTGTAGCCTAGATTAATCTAATCTGTGCAACCCTCAGCATTCCACCAGTAACTCTAGCCTAAATCTCTATTTTTGTTGCAGTCTGAGTTCATTAATCTTTCTCTGGGTAACTATTTCCTCTCACCTCACTTACACCTTTAACAGCGTTTTAATTTTCTTTGTTGAAGATATTGCTTCCCTTCTGAGCTGACCTCTTACCAAATACACTTGACAAGTGCTCAGGAAAATTGAATCCCTCCCCTGCTGCCCTCCTCCAAAGAGGAACTGAGCTATATCCCTGTTGACCCATAAAGAATGTTTGCTAAAACTTGCCCTTGACTAGGTCACTTATGTTCACAAAACTCTAGTGACTCATTTGCTTTTCTAGATTAAGTCCATTAATTCAGGCTAGACTAGCATCTAGCCTGAATTTCCAAATCTTACTTCCTCTGTGAAGCCTTCTTGCCCTTCCTTAATACGGGCAATACCCTCTCATCTAGAAATTTAAAGTACTGTTTTCCACACCGTTTATAATTTACTGTCCTATATTGTAGTTATTTTTTCTGCTGTCTGTGTCTCATTCCTCTAATAGATGATAAACTCCCAGAGGGTTCCTCCCATGGAAAGAGCGCTCAGTAAATATCTGTCATTGATGAGAACAGATGATAGATCATATTTTGTTGGAGGAGTGGAGGCAAAGTCTCAGAAGTAAAACTGTAATTTTAGGTTTATCCCCTTCCTCATAATAAAAAAAGGGAGCATTTGTTGCAGGCTTAGTCTTGGTAGTTGATATGAATTTTCTCTTTTAATTTTCCAAACCCTATATGGTTAGTGCTATTATTATTATGGATGGGGAAGCAGAGGCACAGAAAGTTTAAATCACCCATCTAAGATCATCCTGCCAATAAATAGGTAGCTTAGATTTGAGACCAAGGGAGTCTAATTATGAAACCTATGCCTTAATATTTGCACATGCTCTTTCACCCCATCTCATCTGGACTACTTAGGAATGGATATGCAGGTGCAAGTTTCAAAAACCTATCTCCATGAAATATTAGGTCCCTTGGAAGAGTTTCAGAGATTGCCAAACATGATTCCAATGATCAAGTTTGCAATGAGGCCTCGATGCTGCTAATCTCTGCCTTTGGAGGAGGAAGAGAGGAACTATACCCATTCAGGAATTATTTTTATTGAAGCTCAATGTGGAGGAGGTAGAACTTAGAATTCCATCTCTTTTGATCAAGTCCAAAGTGTTGCGTTTATACATGTCACCCTTAATTCACACTGTGAATTACCAGATGTACCATCTTCATTATATCAATGAGAAAGAGAAAACCTCTGAAATGATCATGGCACAATGTTTTTAGTCACTTTAATTTTAAAATTTTATACTTGATGGAAGAGCTCTTTTAGTCTTATTCATACACATAAACAATATTAGTTGGTTAAAGTATGCCTAAAACTTCTTTGTATCTAGAGTCTGAATCACCAATGTTTATGTTTTCCGGCAGCATCACCCTCTCTGCCATCAAGCGTATTGGTCAGGCAGGATTTCCTGAAAGTATGCTCCACTACCATCTCTGGAATTTTCTTGCAAGCTGCTGACACCAATTTTGCAAGACTGGGTGCATGTGTGCAGTCAACCAGATTTCATCTCTACTCCTTCATGGCCAACAGCAATTGTAAGTCACTTTATGTTCTCATTTTAAGATAAGTTAAAATGTGAAAAAGCATTCGTCAGAATTGGTGAAATAGAGCAAATATAATTTTACTCGAAAAATTGGCTCCACTGTTTGAAAGTATTTGAAAACCTCTAGTGTTGTCAGAGGAACCTCAGTCTTGAGGAATCAGAGAACCTCGGTTGAGTACTGCTTCTCCTGACTAGTTTTAGCAAGCAATATGGTCTCTCTGAATCTCAGTTTTCTAACCTATACCAGGGAATAAGCACACTTACCTCATGGTATGGTTGCAAAAATTAAAAGAAAATGTATAAGCAGAGACATTACTTTGCCAACAAAGGTCCGTCTAGTCAAGGCTATGGTTTTTCCCGTGGTCATGTATGGATGTGAGAGTTGGACTGTGAAGAAAGCTGATCGCCGAAGAATTGATGCTTTTGAACTGTGGTGTTGGAGAAGATTCTTGAGAGTCCCTTGGACTGCAAGGAGATCCAACCAGTCCATTCTAAAGGAGATCAATCCTGGGTGTTCATTGGAAGGACTGATGCTAAAGCTGAAACTCCAATACTTTGGCCACCTCATGCGATGAGTTGACTCACTGGAAAAAACTCTGATGCTGGGAAAGGTTGGGGGCTGGAGGAGAAGGGGACGACAGAGAATGAGATGGCTGGATGGCATCACTGACTCTGTGGACATGAGTTTGAGTGAACTCTGGGAGTTGGTGATAGACAGGGAGGCCTGGCGTGCTGTGATTCATGGGGTCGCAGAGAGTCGGACACGACTGAGTGACTGAACTGAACTGAACTGATATGCTACCAAAGCAGGAATATTTCCAGCTTGATTGTCCCTATCTTTCTGCTGTCCAGAGCAATGATAGGGACCTAATAGTGGTCTCTAACAGTTGTATGTTGAATGAATGAGCCTTTCATATGGCAGACTAAATGCGAATTCTCTATGTTGTCTTGGGGAAAGGCAGTATGTTCTAATTGAAGGAGAAAGCTAAACAGGGAATGTTTAAGCAGGTGTGTAATGTTCTTTAGTCTCTCTCCATTTCGCATTAGTGGTTTTGTGGTTTTGGATTCTGTCTACTTCCCAAATAGTGGCCATTTTTTCCAGTCTGAAATTGCTTGGTTATTTTCTTATATGGAAAAGAAAACTGACATAACTGTAGGTCATAACTTTTATTACTCTTGAATTCTTAAAAATGTCATTTATTTTAGTTTTCTTATATATGTTTATTGAAATATTAAAATATACAGAAGATGTGGAAAAGAAAAATCATTTTATAATTTCACTGCCTAGAGAGAATAATTACTGATACTTTTTTTCTTATATAATTGGCAATGCAGTATACATATCTTATAGTCTGATTCTTCACTTGATATATTTGAACATTTCTCCATATATTTAAATGTTCTTCACAAACATTATTTATAATGGTGGTATATGATAATTTGAGCAATCTGCACTTGCTGAAAATTTAGATTGTTTCCAATATTGCGTTACTTTAAATATTATGGTAATGACTATCCTTAAATATTTATACTTATGTGCATCTCTCACTTTTTTCAAAGTAAATCCTTGAAAGTCTATTTATAAGGTCCAAGGGTTGAAATTTTACTCTAATTTAGTTAAGAATATTTGAGTTTAGCTAAAAGGTGTTTCCAGAAAGTGACAAAATGAGGAGGATTGTGGAGGTGTACCTGCCTGGACTTGCCAGGTGGGCTTTGCCAGATTCACCCTTCTGTTTCCTCAGGGGCTGTCATGGTGTGCTTTCTGAGTGACATTAGGGCTCATGAGTTGCTGGGGCTGTCAGATGTTAAGACTGATAAGCCTTTCATTTATCTTTCTTTTTCCATCCAAAAAACCAGAATGTGATGTTCTCACTAAATGATGGGTAACTATGAGGAACAGATCCCATTATTCCCTCATTTCATTCACATGATGAATGAGTTAGAAAATGAATGCAATGTCTGAGCACCAGGGGATCTGATTGTCACAGTATGAAAAGCCTTTTAGTGATAACTGCATACATGCTCCCATATTACTGCCAACAGAGTCGGCACAATCGAGTTCGAATGGTGGATGTACTAACCCCCGTGTGGGACCATTGACGTTTTTACAACCCACTTGCAGCATCATGTAACTGTTTTGCCAAGTTGAATCCTCCCAGTGAAGTCCAAATTGAATGAGGAAGAGGTTCGGTTTTCAGTGCAGTGGGAAGTCTACAAGGGAAAAAAAAAAGTCTGGCTTACTCTCCAAAATTATAATGCAAACCTGCCCCAGAAATGTGTATTATTTTTCAGAATGTGTACCAGCTGAACTGTAGGAAAAATAACAACCAAAGGCCATAATGGCTCTTTGGTGGATATTGTGTCCCATCTGTTGGTGGTAGCAAGGAAGACTCCAGGCTGTTATATTTGAAAATCTTCTCATTGGTAACAAACCAAAATCCCTCCTGGCATTCTTCTTACTTTGAACTTGCTTTGTAGCTCATTTATTAGAAAGGAAAGATATGAAAATGGTTGGATGATGTCTGAAGGGCAGTAAAAATTTCAAGTATTCCTTGTTGCTTTCTAGTGAAGAAGATAAGATTAACGATTTCATAATAAGCAACCAGAAAGGCTTTGAGAGCCAAAACTTTAGGCCAGGATTCCTACAAAGTGTTATATTCTTTCACTCTTAAGAATGTAATACTTGTGACAGGGAGTTTTGTGTATCAACTTGAGACAGGTGCTCAGACTAAACACTATTTCTGGGTATGTCTGTGAAGGTTTTTCCAGATGAAATTAGCATTTGAATTAGTGGACTCAGTAGAGCAAATTGCCGTCCTGGTGGCTCAGAGGTTAAAGCATCTGCCTCCAATGCGGGAAACCCGGGTTCGATCCCTGGGTCAGGAAGATCCCCTGGAGAAGGAAACGGTAACCCATTCCAGTATTCTTGCCTGGAGGATCCCATGGAGGGAGAAGCCTGGTAGGCTACAGTCCACGGGGTCGCAAAGAGTCGGACACGACTGAGCGATGGAACGGAATGGAATGTGAATGACTATTATTCAATCTGTTGAGAACCTAAACAGAACAAAAGGCAGAGTCATAAGGATTTTTCCTTCCTCCCCACTTTTTTCTGTTAGCTTCTTGAGCTAGAACATCTCATGTTTTCCTGCCCTTAGACTGAAATTCACACCATCTGCTCTCCTGGTCGTAGAAGGCAATGGCAAGCCACTCCAGTACTCTTGCTTAGAAAATCCCATGGACGGAGAAGCCTGGTAGGCTGCAGTCCATGGGGTCGCTACGAGTCAGACATGACTGAGCGACTTCACTTTCCCTTTTCACTTTCACACATTGGAGAAGGAAATGGCAACCCACTCCAGTGTTCTTGCCTGGAGAATCCCAGGGATGGGGGAGCCTGATGGGCTGCCGTCTATGGGGTCACACAGAGTCGGACACGACTGAAGTGACTTAGCAGCAGCAGCAGCTCTCCTGGTTTCCATGCTTTTGGCCTTGGTTTGAATTACACCGCTGGATTTTCCTGGTCTCCAGCTTGCAGATAGCAGATAATGGGTCTCCTCAGCTTCCACATTTGCATGAACCAGTTGCTCTTAATCAATCCATCTCTCCCCTACCCCTGAAGGTTTTGTTTTTCTGGAGAGCCCTACTACAATAATTCACTCTGATTTTCCTCAAAGAGAAATAGAAACCTAATTGTATTTATGGCCCAGTGTGTGGATCATTGACTTTCACTCTTGCAGATTCAAGATTCTGGCTTAGTTTGGACTTAGTTTATAGATGCTGGGCTCAGTTGGTCAGCCACTGACATGAGAACTCAGGTGCCTCTGGGAAAATGTGCCTCAAGCACTCAGTTTGAAAGCCTTAGTCATTCCAGAAGAGAGGCAGTTGTGAGTACAGAATTGTGCCTGCCCCTTGTCTGAATCCTGTCAAGGCATAAGTGCTATGAGTGAAACTAATAAAGCTATTTTAATCCTTAAAGAGATACCTTTAAACCTTTAGAGCTTCAGTGGAAACTCAGTTTGGGAATCCCATATTAAATTGTAACCCCAGAATGTGGGAAGAGCACCAGGGGGACATCATTGTGGTGTCTTGAGGAAAGTGGCAGTGGAGGTCCCATGCCCAAAAGGGCCAGGTTTACTGTGAATAAGTGTGACTTTGCCCCTCCCTACAGTCTCCTGGAATACTTGGTGGTAAGACTGGGTAGGGGTGGGAGTGTTGAGGACAAGCAGAATCATGAGCCAGTGAAATTCATGCCACTTCTGTTAATATGATCTCATTCACATACTGGGAAATTGAATTTTCAAATCAGTGTTCACAAGGTATTAATGAGAATCATTTAGTTAAAGAGTATTAATCTTGCAGAGGCCTAATGCTGCAGAGACCTAAAATTAACCTTACTGAGACCTAACTGTGTAAGAAAGTTAGGGGGACTAGTCAAACAGAACTGTGCTGGAAAGCAGAAAATGTTTGAACTTGGTTTTTTCTCTTCAATATATATGCACAGGAAATATGACATTTTTGCCCTAAGTTGAATGGCAGTTTACCTATGTAATGTGGTTTTCTGGTGATGGTGGGGGTGCCTACATTTTTAACTAGCTGACAAAAGGATACAGAAGACCAGCCTGCTTGCCTCAAGCTGGAATACTCTAGGGTACAAGTCATGGCCTCGAACTTGCGGGAGGATCAGGCTAAAGCTGACACACATAGACTTATTAAGTTCCAGGCATTGTTGTAACTACTTTATTAACAGCTCATTTAATTTTCATTCTAACCTTGTATATCAGATGTTAGTTTAATTTAATTTACCATTTTAATGATGAGGAAACTGAGACACAGGGAGCTTAAATAACTTGCCCAAGATCTCTTGGCTGATAAGTGCAGAACTGAATGTAAATCTAGGTGTCTAGCTCCAGAAGTCTTTCTTTTAAGCAAGATTCTGCCCAGATGCTTAGTGGTAACATTCACCTTTTGGTAGAGGTATTTTAATAGCATAGAATCTATAAACAGTGTGTGTGTGTGTGTATGTGTGTGTATTGGCAAGTGTTGAAAATGTGTGAAGACAGTAAATACAGATACTAGCCAATGATATTTTATAATTTTTGATGGAATTTTACATTTTTGAAGGAAAAAAGTTAAAATAGAATGAGTATATACAAATGAGTGTTATAAGTCTTTAATCCGAGTCCTTAAATCTCTCCTCTTTAAGGTAAAAGCCCAATGTACTACTAATCCCTTATGAAGAATAGCAGCCTGATTTAGTTTCATACCCTTTGACAGAGTCACCCATCACTGTGTACAACCTGCTTGGTATGGGAGGGATTAACTTTGATCTGATGAGCTGTATTTTATAAATGGAATTAATCACAGGCTTCAGGGAGATGAGGTCATCAGATTTACACTGAAGTTCTAGTGCATTACAGGCATCAAGGCTATATCTGCTCTGCTCCTGTCCAAAGGGTGAACCTTCTCTTCTCCATGGACGTATTTGGCCTTGGCTCCTCAAATAAGAGCATCCTCTCTGCACTGCAATCCCGCTGCTCTGTGCTTTCACACTGGAATGGAGAGGGAACCTGTCAGAGTCAAAAGTGTGTCTTCTTTCCATTATCGCTGTTGCCTCACATTTCTCTTAGATGCCTTTGACGCTTCCAGTCTTCAGCTGTGGCCATGTGTCTTGCATAAATTTGTCCAATACTATTGTTTCCCTCATTGGTGAGAGAAGGGAAATAAATTTTTCCTTTCTATATTTTGTACTGTCTCTGGGCTCCTGTATGTGAACCTGGTGTGAAACTGATGAGCTGTCCCAAGGCAGAGAATCCCAATTTCTGAGGCCTCAAGAAGCAACTCAGTAGCTATGCATCTTCTGTCTGCCGGCAATGAAATAGTTTCCAATTCAGAGGCGTAGACCTCTATGTTCCAAATCTCTTTGGCATCTGAGATTTCTTGCCAGAGACAGACACACACAGACACACACATGGTGTGGAACCTCTACATTGATAGAAGAAGTGGCTGTAGCCACTTCTGTATCTCCTGTGTTCTTCAGCCTCCCTATGTTCAACCCTTGAAGCAGGCTTGGTTTACAGATAGTCAATCACGTGCCTGTAAGACCTAGTTTGTTCCTAAAACCTGTTGGGCTAAAGAGTGCTGTTCAAAGCTGTATTGATTGAAGGTACTTAGGGTTTCAGTGCCTCTAAGGCAGAACTCTCAGAGGTTGTTTGATCTGTGGTCTCTTTGAGCACTCTCCAATTCTCTTTAGGGTCTCTTAAACATGGATGAGCTTTAGAGGAAACCTGGCATTTTGTGGCAGAGGAAGACTGGAGGGGTTGGGACAAGTCCTTCTGGAACAGTTTAGGACTGAAATAGGCTGCTCAGATCCATAGCACTCAGGACCAGCTGGTGGGCTATGTTGGACCATGGGAAAGAAAGTCGGGTGGCAGCCTTGCAGACAATTACGTGCTCTAAGGCTTGACAAGGCCTTTGGGGAAATTCTGGAACCAAGGTTGCCTGGGAGAGAGGTCCTGTGTCTCCCAGGAGTGGATTTACCTTAATACCTGTTGCCTCAGCCATACACTGGGAACAGCCCAGGAGAAGTGGTTTTGCTGTGGACATAGTGGTGGATCTTAAAGTGTAGCAGCTGGGACTCTGGACTAATTATGTTCCCTATTGATAGTGGTTTGAGAGAAGCATTCTCTCAGTCACTGCCATAAAGGACTCCATGAGGTCAAGCATGAGGCTGCCTGGGAACATAAACAGAGTTATCCCTGCCCAAGTGGAGGAGAGAGCCTGGGGCTGAGCACAGTGAAAGGAGGACCTGTTCCTTCCAGTGAAAGAGAAGGCAGGCTCATCTCATGAGGTTTCTGCATTGAGAGGAGAAGATAGGAAGAAGCAGATGGTGACCTCCAGGAAACAGAAAAGAGCCGAGGAGATCTCTGTGGGAGGAGGAGCTTTCTTGGCCAGCAGAGAGATGCTACACAGCCAGCATGGGGCCAGGTTGCAGCAATGGGATCACGGTGGAGGAGATGGTGGCTGGAAGAGCTGACTTTTGTGGTGACAGTGAAATATTGTGATTCAGTAGTGACCAGAAATGTGGGGAAACAGCCTTGATCCAAGGTCGAGTCAAGGAGAGTCATAAGCGGTGTTGATGAGAGCTGGTATCTATGGATGTGAGTCAGGGAACAGAGTGGTTGGGAGCTCAGGGTTCCAACAATCACACAGAGGCCGTTGGCATTCCTCATGTTATGTCAGGGCACCTGTCCTACATGCGTATGCCAACTAAGGAAGCGTTTTCTTTCCCTTTTCTCTTTAAGTGCATGTCAAGGATGATGAAACCAAATGGTGACTGAAGAGGATATGGAGCAATTATATAATGAGAAATAGTTTGACTTGCGTGGTTGAAAACTCTAAGTGAATACAGGCAGTAGGTCAATCATTTTCCTATCCTGGTTTGACAAGGACATGGACTGTGTTGAGAAAGGACAAGCTTTTCAGGATAAAATGCTCCTAGTTATTGGCTGACAGTGTTTTATTTATTTATTTTGATGTAAGCCACACTGAGCCCAGTAAAGGAGAACTAGCCAAATTAGCGGGATCTGGGTTCTCATTCCTGGAACTTGCTAACAGGAGGGTATCAGTCAGGCTTACAAAATTAACATTTTACTGATAGCAATGCACAAAGCCTTTTAATGACGGCGTTAGTCTCTGAGCTTAGACTCTTGACTGCCCGTTCCTTAGCAACAGAGGGATTGGCAGAGAATGTGTTTTGATGTATCATTAAATAAAGGCTGCACAATGCTGAAAACTGTGGGCAGAAATTGGGATAATTGTATTTATTTTTTGGTGTATTATGTTAAAAATAAACAAAAATCCTTTATGCCCTAGAAAATATGCTCTCACTTGTACATGCTCTCTCTTTCTCGTATGCTTTTTGAGCACTACCATTTCTTTTTCTCATTCCCCACCCCCTCTGCAATTTAAGCACGGCATTTATCTTTTTTTATGGACAGCATTTCAAGGTTTTTTTTACAGCTCTGTTCTGTCATAAAAAAATTGGATCACACACTATCACAGCGAAAAGAGTTTGTAGGGATCCTTTAGCAACCTGCTTTACTTTATTCTTATTGAAACCACGGTTCAGAGAGGGGAAGGGACTGCCTAGATCTGACTTGTCCTTTACCCCTCAGATTAATTGTCACCTCCTCTGTGAAGCCTGTCCTGATGACACAGGGGTAATCAGCACCTTGTTTGAAAGGATCCACCAGATTTACCATTCAGTTGTAAGACACATTATATTTGTTGTTTACTTGTTTGTCTCTTAAGTTCCACAATGACTCTTGTTTGTTGTCCCAAACCCAGAGCTTCATAGGGTATCTGACTTGCATTTGATATATAAGAAATATGATTTAAAATAAATTGTCCAAGGCCATGCCACCAGTTAGTGAAAAACTAGGACTAAGACCCAGGTTTTCTGGTTTCAAGTTTACTGTTATTCCACGACCTACTTTACAACTGTTACCAAATGTAAGTTGCAGTCATGTCTAGTAATACTGAAACATCTGAGTTTTGAGCAGAGAAAGGTTTACTGCAGGGCCAAGCCAGAAGTGCGGATGGCTCATGCCCCTAAACCCTGAACTCCCCAGATGGTTTCAGCAAAGCATTTTTAAAGGCCAGGTGAAGGAAGGGGAGGTCACAGGGTATGTGATCAGCTTGTGCACAATTCTCTGACTGGTTGATGTTGAGGTAACAGAGTGGGTAACATTTATCAGTCCTTAGGTGCCAGAAGATCTGGGGCTATGTGCTCATGTTTATCAGGCAGTTAATTTCTTCCATTTGGTGGTGGTTTTAGCATCTGAAAAATTCTGGAAATATGCACAAGATACTATTGTCTAGGTATTGATGCTGCAAGGAAGAGCTGCAGCAAAGGACATGGGGAGGGACCTGTCCCAGAAAGGCCCCACAGGGTCTTGTGTGGTGACACGACTCTTACAGTGATGTAGAGAAAACGAACACATGTAGAGGACCCAGCTATGCTCAGTCTTCCTGCTGCTTTCAGTCAAGGAGAGTGGACCATCAGTTCAGTTCAATTCAGTCGCTCAGTCGTGTCCGACTCTCCGCGACCCCATGAATCATAGCACGCCAGGCCTCCCTGTCCATCACCAACTCCCGGAGTTCACTCAAACTCATGTCCATCGAGTCAGTGATGCCATCCAGCCACCTCATTCTCTGTCGTCCACTTCTCCTCCTGCCCCCAACCTTTCCCAGCATCAGTGTCTTTTCCAGTGAGTCAACTCGTCGCATGAGGTGGCCAAAGTATTGCAGTTTCAGCTTTAGCATCAGTCCCTCCAATGAACACCCAGGATTGATCTCCTTTAGAATGGACTGGTTGGATCTCCTTGCAGTCCAAGGGACTCTCAAGAATCTTCTCCAATACCACAGTTCAAAAGCATCAATTCTTTGGTGATCAGCTTTCTTCACAGTCCAACTCTCACATCCATACATGACCACAGGAAAAACCATAGCCTTGACTAGATGGACCTTTGTTGGCAAAGTAATGTCTCTGCTTTTTAATATATTATCAAGGTTGGTCATAACTTTCCTTCCAAGGAGTAAGCATCTTTTAGTGGACCATAAAGATGACCAAATCCAAGTGGCCGGGGCTACCTGGGCTTCAGCTCCATTTCTGCCATGGGTGGATCCACTTATGGAATGAGCTGGACTCTACTTCAGATCATCCCACCTCCCTCCCTGACATTTAGCAAAAGAACAAAGTGCCTGTTCTATAGGTGCTGTGTTAGTCTCTGCTGATGCACTAGTTAACTAAAACAGTCAGGGTTCTAACTCACACGGTGACAACATCAACATCTAAGCAGAACCACTACTGGCCCCTCGCATCTCTTACTCCATGTCACATCTCAGTTTTCCAGTTCTCTAATTATCAAGGACTCCAAGGTTTATGAGGGAGATATCTCTAGTAAGATTCTTCTGTTCTACACATTTTCTTTTCTCGTTAATCAGACTCTGATGAAACCTTCTGTGCCCAGAAATGACAGCCAAGTTACTCCTCTTCATATTCTGACAGTTAGATAGGATATATTACATTCTCCACCTGACATCAGCACCTCTCATTCATTTCATAACCATCTGCATTCTGGCTTCTGCTCCTCATCTCCCCAACCTACCTTCCATTGGCCTTCACTCCAATATTTCATGAAGTTCCTCTCTCAGAGTCTCCAGTGATTTCTAATTGCCAAATACAGTGAATAGAGCTTTAAATGGCAACCCACTCCAGTGTTCTTGCCTGGAGAATCCCAGGGACGGGGGAGCCTGGTGGGCTTCCATCTATGGGGTCACACAGAGTCGGACACAACTGAAGTGACTTAGCAGCAGCAGCAGAGCTTTAATATTCATTGTACTTATTACCTCTGTGGTGTAGTAAACCCTTGACACTTGGGTGAAATATGTCCCAAGAACATTATGTACTCTAGATTCTTGAGTATCACTCTTGCCTATAACATCATCATAACTTGCACTAGATTGCAACTAAAGAATTTTGCTGGTTTAGATTCTTAATGAGAGTTAATGTGTCCTTGACAATAAGTAGAAGAAAATAAAGCTGCTTAGAGAGGTGGATATTTCCTGCTAAATGATGTGCTGTCCTTAGTAGCTGAGAACTCACGTGGGTGCCCTCACTAAGATTTCAGACTGCTACTTGTCACGAAAATTGGGATTGCTCAGACAACTGAAACTAAGAAAGTTAAAACTATGAAGGCCTGAGGCTACCTTACTATTGCCCACTCCATCTTTAAAACCCCTTTTTCTCCCTTTGGCTTTGGATTCCTTGATCTCTGTTTCTTCCAGCTCTTCATGATAGACTCTTCCTTTTGCCCATCCCTTAAGTATTAGTGTTATGGAGAGTACTGATCTCAGATAATTTTCTTTTTATTGAATAAACTCTTGTGCCTGAGAGTTTGATCATTCCATATTTACTGTATATTCCAGTCCTGGATGATTCAAAACATGAATGTGCTGGTAAAAATTGTCCATATTCCATACAGTGTGATTTCTGTGCTGTACTGACATCATTCCCCACGTCCTTGTAGTACATGCATTCATGGTTACTTTCCATTTGATCTAGGTCTATTCTCCACTTGTTCCTTGCTCCATGCTCTGGAAGGCTGACTTCTGTGGTATGTATCACCTAATTCTTTGGCCAGTTAGAGGTGCTGCTTAGAGCTCCAGGGACAGGAGAAGAGAGGTGAGGGCCTCTCTTGCCCTCATTCTCTCCCTGCCTGGCAGTGGGACTGACAGTGGCTACACACCTTTGTGGTCAGAAGTTATACTAGGTGGGCCTTCTCCCACGACTTCAGTTTTCAGTGGGCTATAATAATATTGTTTATCCCTTCTTGCTGTTGCTAGCCCCTGGATGTTTCACCATTCTCTTGTTTGTTTCCTTAAACATGCCCATGACTCTGTAAATAGTGCCTCCATTGGAAATTCCTTCAGTTAAGCCATTCTGAATGAGCCATCTGTTTTCTCACAGGTCCTTGAGAATACAGAGCTCAATTACCTTACAGAAACAGGCACTAAATCATCTCCTACCCTTCCTCAGCTACCTTAGCTATTTTTCACTTTAAATATTGCAATCTCAATTGTACAAACTCTCAGAAGCAGTGAAAGTCATCTGCCAGAAAAGAGCTCTGAGACCAGAGTCCTACATAAGGTGAAGATATAAGGGCTGGGCAAAAGAAAATGCATTAGTGAATAAGGCTTTAAAGAAACAGTGAAGTAGATTACAAAGTCTCCCTTTGTTTCTCTTCATTCTATTTCCCTTTGTGGTACCAACATGAAATTTCTGAAATTCAAGTCGGATCAGGCTATTTTCCTTAAAAACCTACAGTGGCTCCCTGGTATTCATGGTGTAAAATTTAAACTCCTTAATGTGGGTTCATAATTCCTTATTGTTTTGGCTTTTCCTTACCTTTCTCTGGCATCCTTCCTGCCAAACCCTGAATGCCCACTGGCCCCTTAGATGTACCATATCAAGTATTTAGTTCAATATTTTTATCCCCCTAGCTTCTCCTCCTTTGTTTTCTTTCTTACTTAATAACATCATTAGTCATTCAAATTCTAAAAGTCACAATAGGCTTTTAATTTTATCTCCTTCAATGTCAGCATCTAGTAACTCGAAACGCTACTTATGAGAGAGAGACCTGGCTTTGTCCTTTACCGGAAAAGTCACTCCATGTGAATTTTTAGTTCTGTACATTCAGAAGGGTTTGGCACACAGTAGGGAGGTGAGGTATAAATTAGCCCAGGATCCTGAAGGCATGTCAGTGAAAGCACTCTCTTTTCTCTCTTTAGTCGCTAAGTTGTGTCCAACTCTTGCGACCCCATGGACTGTAGCCTGCCAGGCTCCTCTGTCTGTGGGATTCTCCAGGCAAGAATATTGGAGTGGGTTGCCATTTCCTTCTCCATGATAGCACTGGAAGTTTCCAAATAACTTGTTCTCTCTAGCTTTTCCTTAGCTCTTTTTATTATGTCTTTGTTTCTTTTAGAAATAAATTTTTCCTTCACAGCATATGCTCCAATAATGCTGTAATAGAGATGGAAAAAGTTTCCATGACTATGAGAGTTTCCATAGCAGAGCCACCACCTAGTGGCCTTGGAAGAATATAGGAATAATTAAGAATTCAAAGGCAGTTCACCATCAAATTACAAATTTGGCAGCTTTAATTTTGGAATTAAAACAGCCAGATTGTGTTCACTTAAAATGTTTTATATTGGCATAACAGATGTCTTCCCTGGGGAATACTCTTAGCAATTAAAATATATAGATACATAAAATATATATGCATATATTTTAAGATCCATTATTCTGTGGCATTGTTGTTTTTATGTTACCAGCCAGAGGAAATTATAAAATGGTAATAATAGTAGACATTTTAACAAATTCTTGTTGTACAGACTCTGATTCAAGGAAAAAAATACCCTGAGATACCAAAACAGATAGATAATTGTCTTAATCTAAAGAATTCTAGAGGAGAAAGTGTCCACAGATGAATTTACCAACTCATATTAGGATCCACAAAGAGCAACTGAAATTTCTAAAGAGAGAGATGTCTTACATAAAAATTTTTTGATGCAGGTGAGATGAAGGGGAAAGGTTAGTGTTTTGATAAGTAGGTTGTACACTTATTATATTTCATTTGCTTTTGACTTAGAATTTTGAAATTGACCTAGGTACTTGTATTAGCCAGTGTTCAGCCAGGAAAATGGAAGCAATTCATGTCTTCCAAGTATGGAAACTTATCAACGGAATTGCAGGCTTACAGAAGTTGGAAAGTCTGGAGAGACAAAATTCTGGGAAGCCATCAACAATGATATAGTTACTGGGTTGACCAAAAAGTTTGTTCAGGTTTTTGTACCATTTTATGGAAAAACTGAAGTTGGACCACCAAGAAGGCTGAGCTCCAAAGAATTGATGCTTTCTAATTGTGATGCTGGAGAAGACTCTTGAGAGTCCCTTGGACTGTAAAGAGATCAAACCAGTCAATCCTAAAGGAAATCAACCCTGAATATTCATTGGAAGGGCTAAAACTGAAGCTAAAGCTTCAATACTTTGGCCACCGAATGTGAAGAGCAGAATCATTGGAAAAGACCCTGATTCTGGAAAGGCTGAGGGCAGGGAGTGAAGGGGGTGACAGAGAATGAGATGGTTGAATGGTATCACCGAATCAATGGTCATGAGTTTGAGCAAATTCTGGAGACAGTGAAGGAAGAGGAGCCTGGTAGGCTGCAATCCATGACGTTGCAAAGAGCTGGACACAACATAGTGACTGAACAACAACAATGAAAAAACCCAATAGAACTTTTGGCCAACCTAATAGTAATGGCTTTCAAGGTGTGCCCTGGAAACTTATGTGAATCTCAAGGATTCTAGATAGCTATTGCTACCCTCTCAGCCTTTAGCACTGAGGCAAGTAGTCTCCAGAGGCCTAGGCCCATGACCTTAGCTAGCTTCCATAGCCTGGAAGCTGCCTATATGTCCACATATGTCTGCCTGTAACTGCCTCCAGGCAACAATGGATTCCTTCCATCTCCCACCCTCCAGCTCTCACACCAAGGGTTCCACATTGGCAGCTGTAGCCCAAAATCAGGGGAGAAAGGGAATTTGGGGAATGCTGTTTCTGGCTTCCCCTTTCCAATGCAGAGGAAGCCATAGGAGGAACACTAATGTGCAAAGTGGAGTATAGCATTTCAGTGACAAAAGTTTCATATTCAGTAGCAAATTTCAAATAGCATTGGAAAATTTCCATTAATTTTTACTGGCAGGAAGGAAACATATATAATGGAAAGAAAGTGGTCTTTGGAGTTGACACACCTGGGTTTGACTCCTGATCTCCCTCATCTTAGCTTTGTGGTCTTAAATGCGTCATACCACCCTTCAGAGCCATTATATTTTCATCCAGAAAAATGTAGATAATGATGTCTTTGTGAAGCATTGCTTTGGAAAGTAAATGAAATAATCTATGTAAAGCGTTTATTTTGCACCACAGGGCTTGGGATGTAATAAGCAGTCAGAAAATGTTAACTCTGTAAGAAATTGAAACTGGGGCTGGGCATTCAAGGCTATAGCAGGTTGTCTATTTCTGTGCCTTGAGCAAATTACAGTGTTGTTGCTACATTTGTAATGGCTTGCCTTTTCCCTTGTAGTACATTACTTACAACTTTCAGTATCAATAAGCTTTTCTCTCTTGGTATTTCTTTTACAATTTTCTCATCCAGAAATAGCAGCACAAGGAAGGCAGCATAGTTTGGAAACTTTGCCAGTAATTGGTTGTGTCTCCCTGAACAATTAAGTTACTTTCTCAAAGCTGCAATCTCCTTATGTGTAAAATGACGTGGTTAAAGTATGCAGGAAGGAGGAAGGGATGACTTTGATTGTTTGATTTGCTTTATTTCATTTGTCCAACATTTTCCTGCCTTGTCTGTTATGTTTAAATCACTGTTAGCTACTATGTGGGTGACTAAAAAAGATGTATATTAAAACCACTCACCTAGAGCCAGGCATCCTGGAGTATAAAGTCAAGTGGGCCTTAGGAAGCATTGCAACAAACAAAGCTGGTGGAGGTGATGTAATTTCATTTGAGTTATTTCAAATCCTAAAAGATGATTCTGTTAAACTCCTGCAGTCAATATGCCAGCAAATTTGGAAAATTCAGCACTGACCAGAGGACTGGAAAAGATAAATTTTCATTCCAATCTCAAAGAAGGGCAATGCCAGGAATGTTCAAACTACTGAACAACTGCACTAATGTTGGACGCTAGTAAGGCTATGCTTAAAATTCTTCAAGGCAGGCTTCAGCATTATGTGTACAGACACCATCCAAATGTGCAAGCTGGGTTTAGAAAAGGCAGGGGAACCAGAGATCAAATTATCAACATTCATTGGATCATAGAGAAAGCAAGGGAATTCTAGCAAAACATCTACTTGTGCTTCATTGACTACACTAAAGGCTTTGATTGTATCAGTTCAGTTCAGTCGCTCAGTTGTGTCCGACTCTCCGCGACCCTATGAATCACAGCACACCAGGCCTCCCTGTCCATCACCAACTCCCGGAGTTCACTCAGACTCATGTCCACAGAGTCGGTGATGCCATAGATCACACCAAACTTTGGAAAATTCTTAAAGAGATGGGAATACCAGATCACCTTACCTGTCTCCTGAGCAACCCATATGCAGGTCAAGAAGCAACAATTAGAACCTTACATGTAACAACTATCTGGTTCAAAATTGGAAAAGGACTACATCAAGGCTATATATTGTCACCCTGTTTATTAAGTTAGATGCAGAGTACATCATGTGAAATGACAGGCTGGATGACTCACTGGAATCAAGAACTGGAAGCTGGAATCAAGTTTGCCAAGAGAAATATCAACAACCTCACTTATACAGATGATAACACTCTCATGGCAGAAAGTGAAGAGGAACTAAAGAACCTCTTGATGAGAGTGAAAGGAGAGTGAAAAAGCTGGCTTAAAGCTCAACATTCAAAAAACAAAGATCATGGCATCCAGTCCCATGACTTCATGGCAAATAGATGGGGAACAATGGAAACAGTGATAGACTATTTTTTGGGGCTCCAAAATCACTGTGGATGGTGACTACAGCCATGAAATTAAAAGATGCTTGCTCCCTGGAAGGAAAGTTATGACCAACCTGATAGCATATTAAAAAGCAGAGACATTATTTTGCCAACAAAGGTCCACCTAGTCAAAGTTATCATTTTTCCAGTAGTCATGTATGGTGAGAGTTGGACCATAAGGAAGGCTGGGTGCTGAAGAATTGATGCTTTTGAGTTGTGATGTTGGATAAGACTCTTGAGAGTCCCTTGGACAGTAGGAGTTCAGACCAGTCAGTCCTAAAGGAAGTCAACTCTGAATATTCATTGAAAAGACTGATGCTGAAGCTGCAACTCCAATATGTTGGCCACTTCATGCGAGAGCCAACTAATTGCAAAAGATCCTGATGCTGGGAAAGATTGAGGGTAGGAGGAGAACATGGAGACAGAGGATGAGATAGTTAGATAGCATCACTGACTCAATGGACATGAATTTGAGCAAACTCCAGGAGACAGTGAAGGACAGGGAAGCCTGGTGTGCTCTCACCCATGGGGTCGCAGAGTCAGACATGACTTAGTGACTGAACAGCAACAATATAAAAACATGGCCCCTGCTAGTAAGACAGTATAATACAGTAAGACAAAAATATCAATACATAAATTGTAGTAGATTTGGAGTTTCTGGCCTGAACTTATAAGGTTTTATCATGGTGGGTAATAAATCCAGTAAATATTTGAGAAACTTCATAGAGAGGGAGGTAAGTGATACTCACTTTAAAAAATATTCCAAAACAAGGACTATATTCAATATCTTTTCATGACCTATAATAGAAAAGAATCTGAAAAAGAAAGAAAAAATAATATATCCAAATCACTTTGCTATATAGCTGAAACTAACAAATATTATACATCAACACTTTAATTAGAAGAAATATTCCAGTGATTCCTCTAGGCATTGCTTTCCATTGAGAAAAGACATTGCGAAATGTAAGTAATTGGTTGGTTCTTCAGTCAACCTCTTATCAACAACTTGGCATCCATTTTCTGCACTGTTGTTGGCTGTGTGCCAGGATGTGGATATACTGACCACTATTTTATCTGCCCTCAAAGATTTTTCATTTTAGTTGTTTGAATGTACCTTTCACATAGTTGGCGTATCTTTGGTTAATCCCATGGACAGAGGAGTCTGGCAGGATATAGTCCAAGAGGTTGCAAAGAGCTGGACACAACTGAGTGACAGAGCATACGCACAAAATTACTAAGAGAAATGCTCGTAGGGGTTGGAAACCTGTCAGTCTCTGTCTTGGCCATAATGTTAAAATTTAGCTCATTTTTTTTCTAAATTTTTCTAAAGTTTGCCTGGGATTACTTATTTCATCCTTTTATTGGTTTCTGATTTAGAAATATGGGTGGTATTACCTTTTCTAATATTCCACTGTTATATTTATAAAGTATAATTTTGTATATTGAATACACTAGTTGTCATCCACAAAATATTAATTAAGGAAGCAATTTAGAAAACAGTACTGGTCTCAATTTAAATATTCTCTTAACTGTGAGGACTTATGACCTACATATATAATTGAAATTAAGTTGACTAAGAATGACAGGTACATTCAATGTTGAAATGAGTTAGAGAAGTTGCTGTTAGATCACTATTTCAGAATATTTATTAAAAAGTTTTTAAAAAATTCCTTGGAGAATCATTATAGTGATTAGTGCAGTTGGCATTTTTTTTTCTCAAATAGGAACATATCTCACATTCAGATAGAAGTCCTCCTTTCAAAGATATGTAGCCACACAGACACTGATGGATGGGCCATCAGTCATGCAATGGAAGAACTAGTTTAAGTTTTAAGGTATACTAATCCTTGATGTCTCATACCTCAAAAAGTTAATCCTGGCTTTGCAAGTCGTGTTGCAGAACAGTATTTTATGAATGGTACAGCATCTTGTTATCCATTACTGTGCTGTACAAGCTTTGTTGCTACCACTTCATTTTCGAAAGCACCAGGCTAGAGCTGTTGACGATGATCTGTAACACTGTTGTATATTGTTCAGGCCATGTTTTATAATGAGGACAGGAATTTTCAATTTGGGTGTCTGATATTAAAATGGGTTTTCTTTACTACATTAAGCTGTCTTGGTAACAGATTGTCATAGAATGTACCATTAACCATTCCACTTTCATTATCTCCAAATGAATATGAAGTTTCTTTGTGTTGAGATCTACAGAGACTTGTTACAGGGTAAAGGAAATTTTGGAACTAGAAAGGACAAATCCCTTCAATATCTAATAACTAAAATATCTTACTGGGTTATTTGACTGAGAATGTAGTAGTGAGACAGTGGAAAGTGAGGCTAATAGATCTTAAACCACAACGTGATAACCTTAGTTTCCTGTTTAAAATCCTGTATAGGTCAGTTTGTCAAGCTAAATCCCCAATATCGTGGCATAACCTTCTGTTGTCTAAGGGTGGTTTGCTTCCCCACCTTTGTCTTCTGCTCTTCCTCCTACCTCTCCCCCACAAGATTCCTTAAAATCCTTCTCTTCTCTCCCTGGAATGCTCCTATCTTTTCTTTATCTACCTAATTTATAGACAGAGCATCCGTTCCGTTCCGTTCCGTCGCTCAGTCGTGTCCGACTCTTTGCGACCCCGTGGACTGTAGCCTACCAGGCTTCTCCGTCCATGGGATTCTCCAGGCAAGAATACTGGAGTGGGTTACCGTTTCCTTCTCCAGGGGATCTTCCCGACCCAGGGATCGAACCCGGGTCTCCCGCATTGGAGGCAGACGCTTTAACCTCTGAGCCACCAGGGAAGCCCTAGACAGAGCATAGACAAGTGATAAATCCTTTGGGCAGCATTCCTTCACCAGCCCAGAAGAATTAATTGAAGAATGCAAAATTTTAACCAGAGATACTTTTCTAATGTCTTACCAAATTAATCAATTAACCCAGTATGTGATATGATATACTAGAGTTTATCCAGATTAGTTAAAGTGATACTGACCAGGGCTCTTGGCCTTCCCCAGTCAAAAGAAACTGATGAGAGGCTAGAAAGGAAATTTAGGCAAGGCTTTATTGGGGGCCCTGTTGTAGCAGTGAGGAGTAAAAACAAGTAACAGTTTCCCATGCTTGCTCCCAAAGGAGGGGCAAGCTGATTCCTTATATGGGGTGATGGTAGGGATGTGTCTAGGTGTTGGGGTGGAGGGGTGGCTGAGGTGATTTGCCCTCCCATTTGGTGGTGTTGAATGGAGGGAGCACACATAGTATCCTGCTTTTGCTCCCAAATTCCTGCTTTTGCTGCTGGCTCTTCAGAACTGGCAGTTAGGCTTTCTGTTTTTTTTTTTTTTTGTGTGTGTGTATCTTGTCCATAATTTGCCCCCAACTGTGCATGCACATGGTTTTTAGTCTCTTAACAGTTTGTTTGTATTTTATTGCTTGAGGAGATGTTTATTCAGGTGCAAGCATTATTTATTGCAGCAAAGGGTACCAGGTCCCAGCTTGTCTCAAAAGGACTGTCACAGCATCCTATACATGCCTGTAATGTTATGTTGATCAATCTCTAGTGAAATTTCTATGTACTGGTTTGTCCGCCCTTGTATTTAACATGTGTATCTCCAGTGCTTAGCACCATCTTTGGCACAGAATAATATCTAAGAACTAACATTTGGCTGAATGTTACTATATGCCAGCCACCTTATCAAGCATTTTGCATTGTATTAACTCATTTAATTCTCAGTATTAACCTGTGAGTCAAGGGCTAGCATGATTGGCATCGTACAGTTGAAGAATCAGAATAAGTGTGACCCATTTCCCAAGGTCACTTAGTAAGTGACAGAATCAGGGTCTGAATGGTATGGTCCTAAGACCCATGTTTTTAACCATGAGATGTTCTTTCTCTTTGGTAGATGGTAAATTCTCAAAAATATTTGCTGAATGAACATCAATATAATTAGTGTGATGTATTCATTAGTATTGCCAACATCCGCTGGATCATGGAGAAAGCAAGAGAGTTCCAGAAAAACATCTATTTCTGCTTCATTGACTATGCCAGAGCCTTTGACTGTGTGGATCACAATAAACTGTGGAAAATTCTGAAACAGATGGGAATACCAGACCACCTGACCTGCCTATTGAGAAACCTGTATGCAGGTCAGGAAGCAACAGTCAGAACTGTACATGGAACAACTGACTGGTTCCAAATAGGAAAAGGAGTGCGTCAAGGCTGTGTATTGTCACCTTGCTTATTTAACTTATATACAGAGTACATCATGAGGAACGCTGGGCTGGAAGAAGTACAAGCTGGAATCAAGATTGCTGGGAGAAATATCAATAATCTCAGATATGCAGATGACACTACCCTAATGGCAGAAAGTGAAGAGGAACTCAAAAGCCTCTTGATGAAAGTGAAAGAGGAGAGTGAAAAGGTTGGCTTGAAGCTCAACATTCAGAAAACAAAGATCATGGCATCTGGTCCCATCACTTCATGGGAAATAGATGGAGAAACAGTGGAAACAGTGTCAGATGTTATTTTTTTGGGCTCCAAAATCACTGCGGATGCTGATTGCAGCCATGAAATTAAAAGACGTTTACTCCTTGAAAGGAAAGTTATGACCAACCTTGATAATATATTAAAAAGCAGAGACATTACTTTGCCAACAAAGGTCTGTCTAGTCAAGGCTATGGTTTTTCCTGTGGTCATGTATGGATGTGAGAGTTGGACTGTGAAGAAAGCTGATCGCCGAAAGATTGATGCTTTTGAACTGTGGTGCTGGAGAAGACTCTTGAGAGTCCCTTGGACTGCAAGGAGATCCAACCAGTCCATTCTAAGGGAGATCGATCCTGGGTGTTCATTGGAAAGACTGATGCTAAAGCTTAAACTGCAATACTTTGGCCACCTCATGTGACGAGTTGACTCACTGGAAAAGACTCTGATGCTGGGAAAGGTTGGGGGCGGGAGGAAAAGGGGACGACCAAGAGTGAGATGGCTGGATGGCATCACTGACTCTGTGGACATGAGTTTGAGTGAACTCCGGGAGCTGGTGATGGACAGGGAGGCCTGGCGTGCTGTGATTCATGGGGTCTCGGAGAGTTGGACACGACTGAGCGACTGAACTGAACTGAACTGAACTGATCTGATTCATTAGTATTAAAGTTTACACAGGCCCCTGAGTATCTGCATTCTCAGTCCAATGAAGCTTTCTTAAAGACTTTCCACTTTATGAGTCAGAGGAACAATGTAGTAAGTATGCTAGCCTGAGAGACCTGCATTCTAGTTCAGTCCTGCCATGAACATACTATGTGACCTTAAATAAGTAAGTTTACCTATCCGGGCTTCAGTTTCCACATGTGTGAAATAAACTAATAGGACTCAATGGGTACCAAGGAAACTACCAACTCTGTAGATTTATCCTTTCTGAATAATACCATTTGCCTCCAGTTTGTAACTAAAATTGCTATTTTAGGTATTGTTAGCAAATAGTTCAAAATTGGTGTATATATAGTTTATGCTAGTTGTGGTGGTGGTTTAGTCAATAATTCGTGTCTGACTCCCCCAGGGACTGTAACCCACCAGGCTCCTCTCTCCATGGGATTATCCTGGCAAGAATACTGGAGTGGGCTATTTCCTTCTTCAGGGTATCTTTCCAACTCAGGCATCAAATCTGTGTCTCCTGCATTGCAGGTGGATTCTTTGCTGCTGAGCCAACAGGGAAACCTGTGTATAATTTATAAATAATCCTAATTCATGAACTAATTTACCACCATTCCCTGTGTATCACTGGAGAATGTATTTGACCTCATTAATTTACTATGTCCCTCTCTATGAAATGAGGATAATAATAGTATTTGCCTCTGAGGGTTATTGTGAAGATAAAAAGAGGCAATGCATGTTTTATGCGCTGACATGGGTCCCTCCCTCAAGATTCATATGTTGAAGTTCTAACCGCCCCCAAATACCTCTGAATGTGACCTAATCTGAAGATAGACTACAGAGATAATGAAGCTAAAGTGAGGTCATTAGTGTGGGCTCTAATCCAGTATGACTGGTATCTATATAAAAAAGCGAAATTGAGACATGAGACCTAGACTGAGGGAGATTATGTAAAGAGAGATAGGGGGAAAAGATGGTTTTCTACAAGCCAAGGGGAGAGACTTAGAAAAGATCCTTCCCTCACATACCATAAAAAATGAACCAACTCGGCCAAAACCTTGATGTTGGTTTTCTAACCTTCAGAATTGTAGGACAATATATTTCTGTTGTTTAAACCATGTAATCTGTGATACTTAGTTATGGCAGCCCCAGTAAATAATACAACTATAATGCCACATGTAGTTCAGTTCATTTCAGTCGCTCAGTCACGTCTGACTCTTTGCTACCCCATGGACTGCAGCACACCAGGCTTCCCTGTCCATCACCAACTCCCGGAGCTTGCTCAAACTCATGTCCATCAAGTTGGTGATGCCATCCTACCATATCATCTTCTGTCATCCCCTTCTCCTCCTGCCTTTAATCTTTCCCAGCATCACGGTTTTTTCCAGTGAGTCAGTTCTTTGCATCAGGTGGCCAAAGTATTAGAGTTTCAGGTTCAGCATTAGTCCTTCAAATGAATATTCAGGACTGATTTCTTTCAGGATTGACGGGTTTGATTTCCTTGCAGTCCAAGGGACTCTTAAGAGTCTTCTCCAACACCACAGTTCAAAAGCATAAATTCTTTGGTGCTCAGCTTTCTTTGTAGTCCTACTCTCTCTTCCGTAAATGACTACTGGAAAAAACCACAGCTTTGACTAGATGGACCTTTATTGGCAAAGTAATGTCTTTGCTTTTTAACATGCTGTCTAGGTTGGTCATAGCTTTTCTTCCAAGGAGCAAGTGTCTTTTAATTTCATGGCTGCAGTCACCACCTGCAGTGACTTTGGAGCCCCCCAAAAGAAAGTCTGTCACTGTTTCCATTGTTTCCCCATCTATTTGCCATGAAGTGATGGGACTGGATGCCATGATCTTAGTTTTCTGAATGTTGAGCTTTAAGCCAACTTTTTCACTCTCCTGTTTTACTTTCATCAAGAGGCTCTTTAGTTCTTCTTCGGTTTCTGCCATAAGGGTGGTGTCATTGGCATATCTGAGGTTATTGATATTTCTCCTGGCAATCTTGATTCCAGCTTGTGCTTCATCCAGCCTGGCATTTTGCATGATGTACTCTTTATATAAGTTAAATAAGAGGGTGACAATATATAGCCTTGACTTACTCCTTTCCTGATTTGGAACCAGTCTGTTGTTCCATGTCCAGTTCTAACTGTTGCTTCTTGACCTGCATACAGATTTCTCAGGAGGCTTGTAAGGTGGTCTGGTATTCCCGTCTCTTGAAGAATTTTCCATAGTTTGCTGTGATCCACACAGTCAAAGACTTTGGTGTAATTAATAAAACAGAAGCATTAATGCACCAGTATTTATGGAACACTTACATGTGGCATACTGAACCCCATGAGTAGTATGCCACATGTGAGCGCTCCATAAATACTGGTGTATTAATCATATGATGACAGTTTCTTTTTGTTGATATAAAATGGTGGTTTAGATATTTTTCATGTATCTTTATTTGTTTTCTTATGTATCCTAACAATGACTAGATTTAAATTATATACTTTTCAAAAGAATTTTATGGAGTGAAGAGGTATGTTGACTAAAAAAAAATGCACAGTCTAAAAGTTGAGAATTATGTTTTATTTGGCAGACTTACTAAGGAGTATAGCCTGGGATACACTGTCTCAGAAAGCTCTGAGGGACTGTTGCAAAGAGGTAAAGGAGGGTCAAGATATATAGGAGTTTTTGCTTAAAGGAAAAGCACATGTAGTCAAATATCAAAAGATTTACTACTAATCACAAAAATAGACATCTCAAGTTGATGATTTTTGTGCTTTTGTACATATGGTAAGGTGAAACAATCTTGGCCTCTTGAAACCATTCTTTGGTAGGCATCTTAACTATCTAGGGCCAGTATCCTATTTTTATCTATCCTGAATTTCCTCAGGTTCACCATTAGGGGCAGTTGCAGTGGCTGATGGCTTTGGGGTTGCAACATACTTTGTTTACTAAAATGGCAGATGACACTCTTTGTTTACAGGTATTGTCTCTACAGATAGAAAAACTGAGGCAAAAGGAAATTAAAAGCCTTTGCTCAAGCTGCTTATGTAATTGTTTTAACTGAGTTTTTCCTATATGAGCTTTAGAATTCAGTTCTACATATTCAATAGTCAGCATTATTCTATGCACTTTGGTCAGAAGATGAATTGATATGGCTTTTGCTTTCAAACCAATAATCTTTCACTGGAGAGAAAGACATAGGCAACAATGTGTTCGTTACTTATTCTATAGTCACTCTTCCTTCCTCAGTTTATAGAATCCCAATTTTTTAAAATTTGCTAGTCCCAGGTGATGAATCATGACTGGATTAAGACAGTAATGACAGTCTGGTTTTTGTAGCTCAAAGGATTGCAATTCACACAAACCAATAAAAGTATAAAAAAGTTGGAATTAAGGAGAATGTGGAAATAAACTAAATCTACAGGGTCTGTATCAAGAAGATAGTGGTTGACCTTCTTTCAGAAGATAAACATTTTTGGAGGAGTTGTTACTGAACTTTGTTTTGAACAGTGAAAGGAATTTTCCAGGTGGATGAAGGACAGGAAGTCATTCTAAGCGGTCAGGACATTATGTGTAAGAACAGAGATGAGCATGGCCCTTGAGTGTTAGAGAAAGTGACAGTAAAGCCATTTGTTGGTCTTGAATTGTAAAGAGCAGGGTGAAAAGTACTAAAGGTGAGACTGAATACATCGCAAGGTTAAGTTATATAAAGCTTTATGTAATATGTTTGCAAAACTAAACTTTATTCTGTTTAAACAAACAATTTTATTTAATTCTGGGGACAGACAATGAGGAGCATTTAATTTTAGGCTGGAGAGAAATTGTGGTCACAATGGTCATATCTGGTGTTTAAAAAGATCAGTTCTTCAAAGCATTGTGTGTGTGTCTCTGTGTGTGTGTGTGTTTATCAAAGCTAAGAAGAAATTTAAGCCATTCATGTGGGAGACAATGGAAGCTTGAACTAAGTCAGTAACAGGGAGGAGTAGTTCATTTACTCATTCATTCACTCAACAGTTTTATACTGAACACCTCTGTATTAGTGTTCCCCAGAGAAACAGAGCTAATAGGATATATATTTATGTACAAAGAGATTTATTACAGAGAACTGGCTAATGTGATTATAGAAGCTGAGAAGTCCCAAGATTTGCAGCTGGCAAGCAGGAAACTTGGACTTAGATTGGAACTTATATTTTTAGCTATCTCTCTGGCTTCTCAGCCTTCCAGTCCAAGTCCAAAGGCAGGAGAAGAGCAATGCCTAGCTTGAAGATAGGCAGAAAGAGTCAGTCACCTCACATTATGGTACTTCTAGAAATTTCACTGAGGCAGAAGATTCCTGAGCTTTTGTTGGATTTCCTACCCTCTAGCACACATATCGGAGAAGGCAATGGCAAGCCACTCCAGTACTCTTGCCTGGAAAATCCCATGAATGGAGGAGCCTGGTAGGCTGCAGTCCATGGGGTCACTCAGTCGGAGACGACTGAGCGACCTCACTTTCACTTTTCACTTTCACGCATTGGAGAAGGAAATGGCAACCCACTCCAGCGTTCTTGCCTGGAGAATCCCAGGGACGGGGGAGCCTGGTGGGCTGCCGTCTATGGGGTCGCACAGAGTCGGACACGACTGAAGCGACTTAGCAGCAGCAGCAGCAGCAGCACACATATGTCTTATCAATAAGTCTCTAGTAGTTGCTGCTTCTTGCTCACTGGGTCAAATTAGCATAGCATCATCAATGTAATGAACAGTGATATATTGTGTGGAAGGAAAAGGCAATAGATTCCCTGTAAACTAAAGTATGACATAGGGCTGGAGAGTTGACATACCCTTATATTGAACACTGAAGGACTGGTCTTGCTAGCTAAGAGCAAACAGCTTCCGGTGGTCTTTATTAACAGGTACAGAGAAAAAAGTATTTGCTAGATCAGTAGTTGCATACCAGGGTCAGTTCAGTTCAGTCACTCAGTCACATCCAACTCTTTGCGACCCTATGGACGGCAGCACGCCAGGCTTCCCTGTCCATCACCAACTCCTGGTGCTTTCTTAAACTCATGTCCATTGCATCGGTGATGCCATCCAGTCATCTCATCCTCTGTCATCCCCTTCTCCTCCTGCCTTCAATCTTTCCCAGCATTAGGGTCTTTTCCAATGAGTCAGTTTTTTTGCATCAGTTGGCCCAAAGTATTGGAGTTTCAAGTTCAGCATTAGTCCTTCAAATGAATATTCAGGATTGATTTCTTTTGGGATTGACGGGTATGATTTCCTTGCAGTCCAAGGGACTGTTAAGAGTCTTCTCCAACACCACAATTCCAAAGCATAAACTCAACATTCTATTCTTCTGGAATCATTCTCAGTACCAAAATGTGCATTAGGATTTTCCAGAGAAACATAGTCAAAAGGATGTGTATATATATTACACATATATAAAGAGGTTTACTATAAGTAACTGGCTCACCTGATTATAGAGACTGAGAAGTGTCAAGATCTGAAGTTAGGAAGCTGGAGACCCAGGAGAGCCAATGATGTAGTTCCAGTCTGAGTCTGAAGGCCTGAGAACCAGGAGAGCTGATGGTATGAGTTATTAGTTCAAGTCAGAGTCTGAGGGCAGGAGAAGGCTAGTGGTCAGTTTGGAGATGGGTATATAGAGCAAGTCAATCCTTAGTCAGCCTTTTTATTCTATTTAGGACACTCACATTGGGGCGGTCAGTGGTCTTTAGTCACTCTACTCATTTAAAAGTTAATGTAATCCAGAAATACTCTCAGACACCATCAGAATAATGTTCCAGCAAATATCTGGACACCCATGGCCCAGCCATGTTGACACATAAAATTATCCATGTCACGTTTGCTGTGCTACACACTTCTCCAGACAATGGGGAATAAAACATCAGTGAATAAAACAAAATTTCACTGCCTTCCTTCACCTTAAATAGTAGAGGGAGACAAATAATAAGAAAACAAGAGTGAAGAACGGAGTCTCCTTGACTTTGGCAACTAGGTTGTGTGGTGACACAGCCTGAATTAGGTGGGGGGAATGTGAATCTGGAGGGAGCACTCTTGCTCCCCATCTCCTCTTGCTCCCTTATCCCTCCTCAATTGCCATTTTCCTATGTACTTTTAGTGCCCCATTCCCTGCTATGCTCTGTTGTATCATGCAAGTTTATTTATTGGGAGATGAGAGTCACATTTTGTTTTCAGTCCTTCTCTAGTATTCAGTGGCAAATTAAGTTTGAACAACCTGTTATTTAAATAGAAAAAGAAACATCTAGTATGTGTAAGCACCTGTGTGGTCCCTGCTATGTTGCAAATTACAAGGAAAAAGCCCTGAGAAATAGGTGTTGGTGAGTTGTAAGGAAGAGATCCCAACCACAGGCTGGGATGATCAGGGGCCGCTCATGGGGCACTAGATGAGTGACCACTAGATCTCTGTGTTGAAGAATGGGGAGGATTTCAGAATATGAATAGGGAGGAGGAGAGATTTTCTAGGCCAGTGGTTCCCAACCTTGGTTGCATTTTGGAATCACTCTGGGAAATTTTAAAAATAATGTGTGGGCTCTGGGTTGCACCTCCAGCAATTTTGTTTAACTCAGTCTGGGGTGAAACCTGACTATTGGGATTTTTACATCCTTCCCAAGGGTTTCTAATGGACAGTTAAAATTGAGAAGCATTGTTTGAGGTAGAGGTGATCTAATGAGCAAAGATGCCTGGTAAAAGTGAGTGCAAAGAGCAGCTGGGGATGGTGATGCCAGATTCCTGAGGGATGTTCGTGTGTGCATTCACATGTGTCATGTCAAAAGAAAAGCAGGAGACAGACTGTGGAATGCCACGAGGACCAAAGTGAGAATGTTGGGAAACTACTGAAGGATTTTGAGCAAGGAATAGCATGACCAAAGTGTGTGTGTGTATGTTTAAGGGATATTATTTATAATTTGGAAATTAATTGCTTTGAAATAGAGTTTTGGCAGAATTAAAGATGTTGGCAGACAGCACTAGATCAGTGCTTCTCAGACTTCACTGTGCCTACAAAGAACCTGGGGATCTTGTTAACGTATAGATTTGATTCAGTAAGTCTAGGGTGGGGCTTTAGACTGCATTTCTAAGAAATTTCTCAGTGATTCTGATGCTGCTGATCCTTGAATATCAAGGTGCTGCTACTTACAGAGTTACTCTTGAGAAACTGAGCTCAAACACAAGAACCACAATTTAAGAAAAGCCTTGGCTGTTCTTCATGGTTATTTTCCGTTTTCCATAGGCTTAGTACGGGGAGTGTGTCTTATTCATCCTTGAGTTCTTATAGTGACTTGACAGTGCTTTGTATGGAAAGAGACTCTGTACATTGAACTAAATGAATGAATTATTCCTTACAATTAATCCTGTAATGCTACTGAAAAAAAAACTCTAGCTCCCCCACGGCAACCATGCTCATACTTTCCAGTTCTTTCTATTCCTTTTGGGAAAGAACTCACACTAATTTCTTCTGTATTATTGCTGCTTGTGATGGTTTCTGGTTAATTTTAAATATCTTTCACCAGGGAGTTTCTACAGCAGTTGTAGAATTCCGGCAACTTTAGTATTTCTTTTCCTGTATTTGGTATAACTTCATTACTTTTTATTGGATTTTACAAACAACTATTCTTTTATTTTTTTTTTTTTTTTGAACAGAGGAAAATTTATGCGTCGAACCTGGACTGGTCACTTATGATAATATACATGCTACAATTCCATTCTCTCCAATCATTCCACTTTCACCCTCTCCCACAGAGTCCCAAAGACTGTTCTAAATGCCTATGTCTCTTTTGCAGTCTCTTATACAGGGTTCAGGTTACCATTTTTCTAAATTCCATATATATGCGTTAATATACAGTATTGATGTTCTTCTTTCTGGCTTACTTCACTCTGTATAATTGGCTCCAATTTCATCCACCTCATTAAAACTGATTCAAATGCATTCTTTTTGATGGCTGAGAAATACTCCATTGTGAATATGTACCAAAGCTTTCTTATCCATTCGTCTGCAGATGGACATCTAGGTTGCTTCCATGTCCTGGCTATTATAAACAGTGCTGCAATGAACATTGGAGTACATGTGTCTCTTTCAATTCTGGTTTCCTCGGTGTGTATGCCCAGGAGTGCGATTGCTGGATCATATGGCAGTTCTACTTCCAGTTTTCTGAGGAATCTCCACACTGTTCTCCATAGTGGCTGTACTAGTTTGCATTCCCACCAACAGTGTAAGAGGGTTCCCTTCTCTCCACACCCTCTCCAGCACTTATTGCATGTAGACTTTTGGATAGCAGCCATTCTGAGTGGTGTGAAATGGTATCTCATTGTGGTTTTGATTTGCATTTCTCTGATGATGAGGGATGTTGAGCATTTTTTCATGTGTTTATTAGCCATCTTTATGTCTTCTTTGGAGAAATGTCTGTTTAGTTCTTTGGCCCATTTTTTGATTGGGTCACTTAGTTTTCTGGAATTAAGCTGCAGGAGCTGCTTGTATAATTTGGAGATTAATCCTTTATCAGTTGCTTCATTTGCTATTATTGTCTCCCATTCTGAAGGTTGTCTTCTCACCTTGCTTAGAGTTTCCTTTGCTGTGCAGAAGCTTTTGATTTTAATTAGGTCCCATTTGTTTATTTTTGCTTTTATTTCCAATATTCTGGGAGGTGGGTCTTGGAGGATCCTGCTGTGATTTATGTCGGAGAGTGTTTTGCCTACGTTCTCCTCTAGGAGTTTTATAGTTTCTGGTCTTACATTTAGATCTTTAATCCATTTTGAGTTTATTTTGGTGTATGGTGTTAGGAAGTGTTCTAGTTTCATTCTTTTACAAGTGGCTGACCAGTTTTCCCAGCACCACTTGATAAAGAGACTGTCTTTTCTCCATTTTATATTCTTGCCTCCTTTGTCGAAGATAAGGTGTCCATAGGAGCGTGGGTTTATCTCTGGGCTTTCTATTTTGTTCCATTGATCTATATTTCTGTCTTTATGCCAGTACCATACTGTCTTGATGACTGTGGCTTTGTAATAGAGCCTGAAGTCCGGCAGGTTAATTCCCCCAGTTCCATTCTTCTTCCTCAAGATTGCTTTGGCTATTCGAGGTTTTTGGTATTTCCATACAAATTGTGAGATTATTTGTTCTAGTTCTGTGAAAAATATTGTTGGTAGCTTGATAGGGATTGCATTGAATGTATAAATTACTTTGGGTAGTATACTCATTTTTACAATATTTATTCTTCCAATCCACGAACACGGTATATTTCTCCATCTATTCGTGTCCTCTTTGATTACTTTCACTAGTGTTTTATAGTTTTCTATGTACAAGTCTTTTGTTTCCTTAGGTAGATATATTCCTAAGTATTTAATTGTTTTCATTGCAACAGTGAATGGAATAGTTTCCTTAATTTCTCTTTCTATTTTCTCATTATTAGTGTATAGGAATGCAAGGGATTTCTGTGTGTTGATTTTATATCCTGCAACTTTGCTGTAATCATTGATTAGCTCTAGTAGTTTTCTGGTAGAGTCTTTAGGGTTTTCTGTGTAGAGGATTATGTCATCAGCGAACAGTGAAAGCTTTACTTCTTCTTTTCCAATTTGTATTCCTTTTATGTCTTTTTCTGCTCTGATTGCTGTGGCCAAAACTTCCAGAACTATGTTGAATAGTAGTGGTGAGAGTGGGCACCCTTGTCTTGTTCCTGACTTTAGGGGAAATGCTTTCAGTTTTACAACTATTCTTTTATAAAAGAACTAATCAAGTATTTGGGTCATACACACTTTCTCTCTCTTTCTCTCATTTAGATAAATATATTCTCTGTCCAAATTGCATAGATTTCAGTTTCCAAGAAGGATAAAATATTTCTCAGTTTAATATGTCTAGATGAAACACATTTTCAAATATTTTGTACTAACCTCTATACTTTAATATCTAGCCATCTATCCTTCATTATGTTAAATGCATTCTAAAAAAATATCCTTGCAAAATCCACAGACAACTCTCTGGCATGCAAAATGGGTTCATCCCCATAAAAATGCAAATTAACTGTGTGCAAATGCAGGCCTTGAGTATTTGTATAGAAAATAAGAAAAGGCTTCTAACTGAGCCGCAAGGAATTCTATCCACAATGAACTGATCTGCAGCTACAGTAGTGGCACTGGATACATTTCAGAGTCCTTCTCTGAAGATACCTGCTGAGTATTTAACTGGAGATTCAAGTTTTTAATCAGAAAATGGTCTGCTTGAAAAGAATTAAAGACCTGTTAGGACTTTGCAGAGCATAGTCATCCTACCTCCTGTCAGTCTGAGATTATATGGGTGTTGTAAATTTCCTGAATGAGAGCAGAAATTGTGCAGTAAATGGATCAAACTCTGAAATGATCAATGAACAAAGAGAAGTTATTATTTAACTGGTGGCAAGCAAGAGCCTCTCAGCCTTTGATTGGTTTTTTATCAGGCCTATCTGGAAGTGTGTGTGCGTGTGCAGGTGTTAGAATACCTGGTTTTATGACAATCACGTGTGTGCGTGCTCAGTCACTTCAGTCGTGTCCAATTTTCTGCAACCCTCTGGACCGTGGCCCGCCAGGCTCTGTCCATGGGATTCTCCAGGCAAGAATACTGGAGTGGGTTGCCATTTCCTTCTCCAGTGATAAAGTATGAAGTGAGTAAAGTGAAGTTGCTCAGTTGTGTCTCTTTGCGACCCCATGGATTGTAGCCTACCAGGCTCCTCTGTCCATGGGATTTTCCATTGAAACATGTATATTATCATATGTGAAACGAATCGCCAGTCCAAGTTTGATGCATGATACAAGATGCTCGGGGCTGGTGTACAGGGATGAACCAGAGGGATGGGATGGGGAGGGAGGTGGGAGGGGGGTTCAAGACGGGGAACATATGTACACCTGGGGCAGATTCATGTCAGTGTATATTAAAACCAATACAATAATGTAAAGTAATTAGCCTCCAATTAAAATAAATAAATTAAAAATTAAAAAAATAAAAGAAAAAGAGAAATGAGAAAATGAATATATGCTCTGGTTTTAAAAAAAAAGAAATCGGCTTTATTGAGATGTATTTAAAAATCCTTTGATTGACCAGAATGCCTAAGGACATTTTTGATTAATTTAGTTTTCATTACTATTGTTAACTGAGGCTTAAAATAAACTTATTTTGCTTAAAAAGAAAAGAAAAGAGTACTAGAGTGGATTGCCATTTCCTTCTCCAATGACAATCACACACTGTGGCAAATAGTTGGCAGGAAAAATGTTGCTGATGCTTTGTACCAAGTTTGTGTGTATATTCATGTCTTAGAAGTCTGATAAGCAGGCTGTATGTATTACTGTATAATCCCCTTCATGGTTTTCAGTGAGTGAAAGCACCAGAAATATTCTATTGAAACTATCAAATACAAATCACCTTTCTCACTGTGTTTCCAAAAACATTATATTAGTTAGCAAATTACTCTTTCTGATAAGTTTAATCCCTGTGGCTTTTTATTTTACCTGTCTCTAAGACTGCAAAAACAGAAGGGAAGAAACACATACAAGTCCTGGGACTCAGCAATCCAGAGGATCAATCCTCTGCACATGAATTTAGCCGATTTCTCCTTCCTGGGGAGGGGGGCATTTTCCCTGCTGAGATTCTTGGGGGTCCTGCTTCTCGCTCTCTCCCTCCACTTTTATTCTCTTTCCACAGCTGTGCCCTTAGTGAGCTCCTGTTTCTCTCACTTGTTATTTTCAAGCGTTAGACCAACCTATGTTGTTTTCAAGTCATTCTTGAGTGTATAATTATAAAGCTGACTGACCAATATAAAATTTTACTCTGGGTAGCAGTTGCTGTTCAGTTGCTCAATCCTGTCCAACTCTTTGTGACTCCAGGGACTGCAGCATGCCAGGCTTCCCTGTCCTTTATCATCTCCTGGAGCTCACTCAAACTCATGTCCGTTGAGTTGGTGATGCCTTCTAACCATTTCATCCTCTGTTATCCCCTTCTCCTCCTGCATTCAATCTTTCCCAGCATCAGGGTCTTTTCTAATCAGTCAGTCCTTCACATCAGGTGGCCAAAGTATCAGTCCTTCCAATGAATATTTAGGGTTGATTTTCTTTAGAATTGACTGTTTTGATCTCCTTGCAGTCCAAGGGACTCTCAGAAATCTTCTCCAATACCACAGTTCAAAACATCAATTCTCTGGTGCCCAGCCTTCTTTATGGTCCAACTCTCCCATCCATATTTGACTACTGGAAAAAATATAGCTTTGAATAGATGGACCTTGTAGGCAAAGTAATGTCTCTGCTTTTTAATATGCTATCTAGGTTGGTCATAGCTTTTCTTCCAAGGAGCAAGTGTCTTCTAATTTCATGGCTGCACTCACCATCTGCAGTAATTTTGGAGCTTAAAAAAATAAAGTCTGTGACTGTTTCCATTATTTCCCCCATCTATTTGCCATGAAGTGATGGAACTGGATGCCATGATCTTTGTTTTTTGAATGTTGAGTTTTAAGCCAGCTTTGTCATTCTCCTCTTTCACTTTCATCAAGAGGCTCTTTAGTTCTTCTTCACTTTCTGCCATAAGGGTGGTATCATCTGTGTATCTGAGGTTATTGATATTTTTCTTGGCAATCTTGATTCCAGCTTGTGCTTCATCCACTCCGGGATTTAGCATGATGTACTCTGCATATAAGTTAAATAAACAGGGTGACAATATACAGCCTTGACGTACTCCTTTCCCGATTAGGAACTGGTCTGTTGTTCCACGTCCAGTTCTAACTGTTGCTTCTTGACCTGCATACAGATTTCTCAGGAGGTAGGTAAGGTGGTCTGGTATTCCCATCTCTTTAAGAATTTTCCAGAGTGTTGTGATCCACACAGTCAAAGGCTTTGGCACAGTAAATGAAGCAGAAGTAGATGTTTTTATGGAACTCTCTTGCTTTTTCTGTGATCCAACGATAGTTGACAATTTGATCTCTGCTTCCTCAGCCTTTTCTAAATTCAGCTTGAACATTTGGGAATTCTTGGTTCACGTACTGTTGAAGCCTAGCTTAGAGAATTTTGAGCATTACTTTGCTATCATGTGAAATGAGTGCAATAGTGCAGTAGTTTGAACATTTTTCTAGATAGCAGAAAGTTTTTCTTAATTTTTTCTTATGCAGTGCAACTGTCTTGTAAATGAGACAGTTTCTATGTTAGCATATGTTCTGGAGTCTGACTCACTATGACAGTAAGAATTGAAAGCTGTTCAGGTTTTTCTCCTTTAATAGCATCTGTCTGTCTCCCTTCTCCTCTTTGGCAATGTCTGCCTTAAGCAGAGTGGTCTAACAGATGAGGAGTACCAAAGAAGTTGTGGGTCAGAGAGCAAAGGTGTCCTGTGTGCTTCTTATGTGGTGGGATTCTGGGTAGGACAAGGTCCCTGGTAGAGAATGTCTTTTAACAGGCTTGGCCTCCAGTCTGGCTGGGCAGCAGAAGAGTTAGTCATGCCCCATGGTGGTTCACATTTAGTATAGGAAGCCATAGGACTGTTAAACGGGATGAAGTGAAGAACCACTGAAAGATGGGCAAGACCTGAATTGGAGACCTCAACAGATACTCCCTGGACAAGACCCAGACTGACTCAAGAATAAGGTGGGTATTCATCCTCAGTGTCTGAATACACTGAATACATCTGGAAACCTCGGAGGAGAGTGTGGGACCTCATGCTGATGAAGATTATCTTTGTCTTATTCTTGGAAAAAGAAATTCCCTTAAATTACTTAAACATAGAGTAATCTCTCTTGCATACTTGCACTTGTAGGCTTAGATTCATACTGACTTCATTAATAGGCTGATAAAAGTATATTTTGCCGGGTGGCCTACCATCTTCTTTTTAAGGTTGTTTGTGTTGGAAGTCTTTTTAAAACATTTTCTCTCTCTTGCTTCCTTTTAGTTCTCTCAATTTTTTTTTTTTTTTGATGGTATAATTGGAAGACTTGATGCCCATTTTTAAGTGGGGAGGGAGATGAATCATCAAGAAAAAAAGCCAGTGACAAGAAGTTATGTGAGACAGGAGGGCCAAAGAATCACACTGATGGGTACTGAGACAGGGTGAATCCTGCATTGCTGTGGGGGCTAGGCCATTGCACACATCAGTGCAAAGAACTCTGAAAAAGACCTGAAGCCTTTTAATCCATTTGAGAACAGACAAAAAAGGACTTCCTGAGTGGTCTAGTGGTTAATACTTCACCTTCCAATGCATGGGAGGCAGGCTTGATCCTTTATTGGGGAGCTAAGATCCCACATACCTTGTGGCCAAAAAAACAAAACCAAACAAACCACAAAGTAGAAGCAATATTGTAACAAATTCAATACAGACTTTAAAAATAGTCCATATAACAAATCTTAAAAAAACCCCACATAGACGGGCATTTATTTATGAGAGGTAAGCTTGAGAGTCCCTGGGACTGCAAGGAGATCCAACCAGTCCATTCTAAAGGAGATCAATCCTGGGTGTTCATTGGAAGGACTGATGCTAAAGCTGAAACTCCAATACTTTGGCCACCTCATGCGACGAGTTGACTCACTGGAAGAGAGTCTGATGCTAGGAGGGATTGGGGGTGGGAGGAGATGGGGACGACAGAGAATGAGATGGCTGGATGGCATCACCGACGCGATGGACATGAGTTTGAGTGAACTCTGGGAGTTGGTGATGGACAGGGAGGCCTGGCGTGCTGTGATTCATGGGGTCGCAAAGAGTCAGACACGACTGAGCAACTGAACTGAGCTGAACTGAAGTTTAATTTTGTTGCATAGACAACAGCCAAGAGTTGTTACTGAGCTTACAGAATAATAGCCTGTTCCAGTTAAGACATCTTACATGTGGTCCCAGGCTGATCTGAGGTACAGGTTGAGGATGACTGGGTGAAAGTTCTCAGGAAGCTTCTATTATTGCCAAAGCCAATCTCTAGCTTTGGAAAACTTGTCATCTGCTAAGATTTCTCCTGAAAAATCTCACCGCCATAATCCCTACAGGTGCCGTTTTGCCTCTCATTAAGGAAATTTCTTTATGAAAACAAAAATTGAGGGAACGGAAGGATAAAAATGGAGAAGGGCATGGCAGCCCATCCAGTGTTCTGCCTGGAGAATCCATGGGGTTGCAAAGGATAGGACTTGACTGAGCATCTGTGCATAAGGATAACATTAGCACAAGGCTGTGAATATTTAATTTTTCAATACTGGTGGTTGATAAATGTAAGAATAGATTTCTCTGGTAAACAGTTATGACAAACTCAGTTAAGGCCAACTCAGTTAAGGCCCCCAAACTCTGATTTTTAAAAATGTTTGGAAAATATAGAGCCTAGAATATTAAGGGAGGCAGGCCCTGCAGAGGACAGACTGGTGCTGAGGAACTATTCCCTGGTGGGGCAGGCAGAGGTGTGGTCAATAGTGGCAGAGCCTCAGCACCTGTGTGGAAAAGCCGCCTTGCTGTGGGGGAGCTGTGATTTAGACAGGTTACATGCAAAGTCGGAGAAATCAAGAAGAATCCAGAAAGTTGTACAGAGGTTTGGAGTCAGGCAGAACATTGAGGAAACAGCCCACTGGAGACAAAAAATGAGAAGGAAAATAGAGACAATGACCCAACAGGTTTTGAAATTCCAAATGGCAAGTCAGAGCTGGTAAGGACTTATCGGATGCATCTGGGGTCTCACCCCTCTGGATATAATGGAAGCTGAATGCAATCAGGTGTGTACGTTGGCCCTGACAAAGGGGACTCCAACTTAACACGGGGTAGCAGCTTTTTGATAAGCAGTCCTCTCCTTTCTTGGCACTTTGCTGAGTGTTAGTTACTCAGTTGTGTATGACTCTTTGTGACTCCATGGACTGTAACCTGCCAGGCTCCTCTGTCTAAGGGATTCTCCAGGCAAGTATACTGGAGTGGATTGCCATTTCCTTCTCCAGGGAATCTCTCTGACCCAGGGATCGAACCCAGGTCTCCTGCATTGCAGGAGAATGCTTTACTGTCTGTGCTACTAGGGAAGCCCTGGCACTTCCCTACTCTCATCCTACTCAGAAGACCTCTGATTTCTCTCCCACATGTCAGGGAGAAATGCACCTCCTTATCTGGGCCCTTTACCCAACATGGTAAGCTCCGAGTCTTTTTCTGGACTGGTTCCCTCTTCTCATGATGTGGGTGACTGCTGCCTTTGTCCTCCTCTTGACTGAGTCGCCTTCATGGAATCAGGCAAATGGTGCTTGACGGTGATATTTTTAATTGAAGAGGCTCTTTCAAGGATATATAAATATAGAACAGTGCCAATTGTGAACCTCCATTATAATTCAAGTTTTTAAATTTAATTTTTATATCTTGGGTGGGTTGTGGGCTGCAGGGGGCAGAGTGGTCCAGGTGGCGGACTGGGAGGTGGGGAGGGAACTGAGCCTGCACTGGGCTCACTGGTAAGAAGCTGCCACCACCACCATCTTCTCTTCTGCACCAGTTTCTCTGTCTCACTGGCTCCTCTCCCTCCCAAATGGCCAAGATTTTTAATATTAGCAACTGTTTTACTTTCTACCACTCATGAGTGTTTTGCATTTGGCAGCCAGTTGTTAAACCTGCATGATGATTCTTGTTCTGTACCCGGTATACTCTCACATCCAGTGGTCTTTCCTGACACTGCTTTCTTATGCGTGTCTCATCTTTTTTACGCTCATGGGAACACCATTTACTTTAATAAAATTCACAGTTCTTAAGGTATTCGTTCGCTCGTTCCGTCGCTCAGTCGTGTCTGACTCTTTGTGACCCCATGGACTGTAGCCTACCAGGCTTCTCCGTCCATGGGATTCTCCAGGCAAGAATACTGGAGTGGGTTACCGTTTCCTTCTCCAGGGGATCTTCCCGACCCAGGGATCGAACCCGGGTCTCCCGCATTGGAGGCAGACGCTTTAACCTCTGAGCCACCATATCTTAAGGTATAGTTTAAGAGAGATATATAAGAGATATATAGTTTAAGGTATAGTTTAAGAGAGATCCCACGCCCAAGGTAAGAGAAACCCAAATAAGATGGTAGGTATTGCGAGGGGGCATCAGAGGGCAGACACACTGAAATCATAATCACAGGAAACTAGTCGATCTGATCACATGGACCACAACCAAATGTGGTCCACTGGAGAAGGGAATGGCAAACCACTTCAGTATACTTGCCTTGAGAACCCCATGAACAGTATCAAAGGGCAAAATGATACGATACTGAATGAGGAATTCCCCAGGTCGGTAGGTGCCCAGTATGCTACTGGAGATCAGTGGGGAAATAACTCTAGAAGCAATGAAGGGATGGAGCAAAAGCAAAACCAATACCCAGTTGTGGGTGTGACCGGTGATAGAAGCAAGGTCCGGTGCTGTAAAGAGCAATATTGCATAGGAACCTGGAATGTTAGGTCCACGAATCAAGGCAAATTGGAAGTGGTCAAACAGGAAATGGAAAGAGTGAAAATAGACATTCTAGGAATCAGTGAATTAAAATGGACTGGAATGGGTGAATTTAACTCAGATGACCATTATATCTACTACTGTGGGCAGGAATCCCTTAGAAGAAATGGACTAGCCATCATGGTCAACAAGAGAGTCCGAAATACAGTACTTGGATGAAATCTTAAAAATGACAGAATGATTTCAGTTCGTTTCCAAGGCAAACCATTCAATATTTCAGTAATCCAGGCCTATGCCCCAACCAGTAACGCTGAAGAAGCCGAAGTTGAATGGTTCTATGAAGACCCACAAGACCTTTTAGAACTAACACCCAAAAAAGATGTCCTTTTCATTATAGGGGACTGGAATGCGAAAGTAGGAAGTCAAGAAACACCTGGAGTAACAGGCAAATTTGGCCTTGGAGCATGGAATGAAGCAGGGCAAAGGCTAATAGAGTTTTGTCAAGAGAAAGCACTGGTCATAGCAAACACCCTCTTCCAACAACACAAGAGAAGACTCTACACATGGACATCACCAGATGGTCAACACCTAAATCAGATTGATGACATTCTTTGCAGCCAAAGATGGAGAAGCTGTATACAGTTAGCAAAAACAAGACCAGGAGCTGACTGTGGCTCAGATCATGAACTCCTTATTGCCAAATTCAGACTTAAATTGAAGAAAGTAGGGAAAACCACTAGACCATTCAGATATGACCTCAATCAAATCCATTATGATTATACAGTGGAAGTGAGAAATAGATTTAAGGGACTAGATCTGATAGATAGAGTGCCTGATGAACTCTGGATGGAGGTTCATGACATTGTACAGGAGACAGGGACCAAGACCATCCCCATGGAAAAGAAATGCAAAAAAGCAAAATGGCTGTCTGAGGAGGCCTTACAAATAGCTGTGAAAAGAAGAGAAGTGAAAAGCAAAGGAGAAAAGGAAAGATATAAGCATCTGAATGCAGAGTTCCAAAGAATAGCAAGGAGAGATAAGAAAGCCTTCCTCAGTGATCAATGCAAAGAACTAGAGGAAACCAACAGAATAGGAAAAACAAGAGATCTCTTCAAGAAAATTAGAGATTCCAAGGGAACATTTCATGCAAAGATGGGCTCGATAAAGGACAGAAATGGTATGGACTTAACAGAAGCAGAAGATATTAAGAAGAGGTGGCATGAATACACAGAAGAACTGTACAAAAAAGATCTTCACGACCAAGATAGTCACGATAACATGATCACTCACCTGGAGCCAGACATCTTGGAATGTGAAGTCAAGTGGGCCTTAGAGAGCATCACTACGAACAAAGCTAGTGGAGGTGATGGAATTCCAATTGAGCTATTTCAAATCCTGAAAGATGATGCTGTGAAAGTGCTGCACTCAATATGCCAGCAAATTGGGAAAACTCAGCAGTGACCACAGGACTGGAAGAGGTCAGTCTTCATTCCAATCCCAAAGAAAGGCAACGCCAAAGAATGCTCAAACTACCGCACAGTTGTACTCATCTCACATGCTAGTAAAGTCATGCTCAAAATTCTCCAAGCCAGGCTTCAGCAATATGTGAACCATGAACTTCCAGATGTTCAAGCAGGTTTTAGAAAAGGCAGAGGCACCAGAGATCAAATTGCCAACATCTGCTGGATCATGGAGAAAGCAAGAGAGTTCCAGAAAAACATCTATTTCTGCTTCATTGACTATGCCAAAGCCTTTGACTGTGTGGATCACAATAAACTGTGGAACATTCTGAAAGAGATGGGAATACCAAACCACCTGACCTGCCTACTGAGAAACCTGTATGCAGGTCAGGAAGCAACAGTCAGAACTGGACATGGAACAACAGACTGGTTCCAAATAGGAAAAGGAGTACGTCAAGGCTGTATATTGTCACCTTACTTATTTAACTTATATGCAGAGTACATCATGAGGAACGCTGGACTGGAAGAAGCACAAGCTGGAATCAAGATTGCTGGGAGAAATATCAATAACCTCAGATATGCAGATGACACTACCCTTATGGCAGAAAGTGAAGAGGAACTCAAAAGCCTCTTGATGAAAGTGAAAGAGGAGAGTGAAAAGGTTGGCTTGAAGCTCAACATTCAGAAAACAAAGATCATGGCATCTGGTCCCATCACTTCATGGGAAACAGATGGAAAAACAGTGGAAACAGTGTCAGACTTTATTTTTTTGGGCTCCAAAATCACTGCGGATGCTGATTGCAGCCATGAAATTAAAAGACGCTTACTCCTTGGAAGGAAAGTTATGACCAACCTTGATAGTATATTAAAAGCAGAGACGTTACTTTGCCAACCAAGGTCAGTCTAGTCAAGGCTATGGTTTTTCCCGTGGTCATGTATGGATGTGAGAGTTGGACTGTGAAGAAAGCTGATCGCCGAAGAATTGATGCTTTTGAACTGTGGTGTTGGAGAAGACTCTTGAGAGTCCCTTGGACTGCAAGGAGATCCAACCAGTCCATTCTAAAGGAGATCAATCCTGGGTGTTTATTGGAAGGACTGATGCTAAAGCTGAAACTCCAATACTTTGGCCACCTCATGCGACGAGTTGACTCACTGGAAAAGACTCTGATGCTGGGAAATGTTGGGGCGGGAGGAGAAGGGGATGACAGAGAATGAGATGGCTGGATGGCATCCCCGACTCTGTGAACATGAGTTTGAGTGAACTCCGGGAGTCAGTGATGGACAGAGAGGCCTGGTGTGCTGTGATTCCTGGGGTCGCGGAAAGTCGGACACGACTGAGCGACTGAACTGAACTGAAGGTATAGTTTGATGAATTTTGATAATTCTCTATACGTAGTTAACATCCACTCAAATTAAGCTATCCCATAAAGTTGCTTTGTAACTCTTTCCAGTCGGTTCCCCTACCCCCATGAAAACAAGTGCCATATTTCAATCCCCATAGGTTAGTTTTGCCTGTTCTTGGACTGGGTATGAATGAAATAATTTAACATGTGTTTATTTGTATCCAGTTTCTTTTGTCTAATACTGTTTAAGATTTTAAGATATTCATTTTGCATGTATTGATGGTTCATTACTTTTCATTGCTGAATAGTAATACATTGTGTGACTCTATCACAAGTAGTTAACCCATGCTACTGGTGTGCTGTGATTCATGGGGTCGCAAAGAGTCAGACACGACTGAGTGACTGAACTGTCCATAAACTGTTGAGTTGTTTCTAGTTTGGAGGTATTATGAATGAGACATTTATCACCCTTCTTTCACAGGTTTTTATTTGTTTTGTGGTCATACTTTAAACATGGTGGGTAAATATCTAGAATGATGGTATTTCCAAAGTAGTTGTGCTATTTCATATTCTCATCTAATTGCTTCACGTCCTTGTCAGCATTTAATGTTGCCTACTAGTTCTGTCTTTCTAGCAGATGAATATGGTATTTCATCGTGGCCTTAAATTGCATTTTCTTGATGATTAATGCTTTTGAATGCCTTTACATATGTTTGGTGGCTATTTATCATTTTTCATGAAGTGTTTGTTGAAATATTTTACCCATATTAATTATGTGGTTGGTCTTTTTTATTATTGAATCATAGGGTTTAAAAATATATTTCATCATATTTATAACAAAAATAATATATGTAATATGTAACATATATGTACTGTATTCTCTTGTCTGTAGTTTGTTTGTTTATTTCATTAATAGATTTTTTTGAAAAGCAGAATGTCTTAGTTTTTATGAAGTCTGATTATTAAAATTTAATGATTAGTGGTTTTTATATTATTCTGCCTATGATATATTTGCCTTTACCAACGTCACGGAAATATTCTTATTTTTCTTGTAGAAAACTGTGACTTTTATTTTCATGATCCATTTCAGTTTTGATAAGAAGTCTTTTATATCTCTTGATAGATTTTTTTCATAGATATTTGACATTTTCTGGTAATATTTTAAACTTGTTTTAAGATTTTAATTTTTGTATTATTGTTTATTGTTAATGGAAATACAAATGACTTTCAAAAACATGTTAAATTCATTATGTTAGTACCTTTAAAAAGACTTCTTAGGATTTTCTAAGTATACAATCATGTCAACTACGAATACAATTTTTTTTGCTTTACACTTTCCTGTCTCATAGTTTCTACTTAATAATCCAGCAGATGTTGGCAATTTGATCTCTGGTTCCTCTGCCTTTTCTAAAACCAGCTTGAACATCTGGGCGTTCATAGTTCACATACTGTTGAAGTCTGGCTTGGAGAATTTTGAGTATTACTTTACTAGCGTGTGAGATGAGTGCAATTGTGTGGTAGTCTGAGCATTCTTTGTCATTGCCTTTCTTTGGGATTGGAATGAAAACTGACATTTTCCAGTCCTGTGTCCATTGCTGAGTTTTCCAAATTTGCTGACATATTGAATGCAGCACTTTCACAGCATCATCCTTTAGGATTGGAAACAGCTCAATTGGAATTCCATCACCTCCACTAGCTGTGTTCATAGTGATGCTTCCTAAGGCCCATTTGACTTCACATTCCAGGATGTCTGGCTCTATGTGAGTGATCATACCGTCATGATTGTCTTGGTCATGAAGATCTTTTTTGTACAGTTCTTCTGTGTCTTCTTGCAACCTCTTCTTAATATCTTCTGCTTCTATTAGGTCCATACCATTTCTGTCCTTTTTTGAGCCCATCTTTGCATGAAATGTTCCCTTGGTATCTCTGCTCTTCTTGAAGAGATCTCTAGTCTTTCCCATTCTATTGTTTTCCTCTATTTCTTTGCATTGATCACTGAGGAAGGCTTTCTTATCTCTCCTTGCTATTCTTTGGAACTCTGCATTCTTGCTTTTCTCCTTTGCCTTTTGCTTCTCTTCTTTTCACAGCTATTTTTAAGCCCTCGTCAGACAAACATTTTGCCTTTTTGCATTTCTTTTTCTTGGGTGTTTTCTTAGTATCTGCCTCCTGTACAATGTCACAAACCTTCGTCCATAGTTCTTCAGGAACTCTGTCTGTCAGATCTAATCCCTTGAATCTATTCGTCACTTCCATTGTGTAGTCATAAGGGATTTGATATTATTTCCAGGTGTCCTTTTTTATATTTAAGGAGGTTTCAATTCTTACTTTGCTGAGAGTGTTAATTTTTTAAAAATTAGCAGATGGTTGTTATATAATTTTGTCATGTTTTTAATGTCTCTATTAAGATGGTCCCATGTTCAAATTTTTTTTTCTGTTTATTTTCCATTTTCTTATTTCTCTTATGGGTCATTGAGTTTGATTTGCTAATATTTTTAAAGAACTTTCCCACCTTTGATCATCGAAATATTACTCTATTATTTTATTTCTTGTAATATCTTTACCAAATTTTGGTATCAGAGTTATGCTGGCTTTGTAAAATAAATTGAATATTGTTTCCTCTTCTATTCATGAAAGAGTTTGTGTAAGATTGCTTTTATTCTTTTTTAGTGACTCCAATTACATATCAGTTATATATGATTTGATAGTATCCTACCAGTATCATAAGCTTTGTACAGTTTTTTCCTGTTCTTTATCTTTGTAATATTTTCTGAATGCATTTTAATTCACTGACCCTTTATTAACTCTTAAACTTATCTAATGATTTATTTATTTCTAAGATCACATTTTTTAGTTCTAGAATTTCTTCTGGATTATCCTTACAGTTTCCGTTTTCCTGTTAAGATTTTCCATCTGTTCACATACGTTGGTTATTTTATCCACATTAACATATTTAACACATTCATAATTCTTATCTTAAAAATTGTCTGCTAATTTCAGTATCCAGGTTTTTTCTGGGTATGGCTCTGTTGATTGTTTTCCCTCTTATTTGGAGTCATGTTTTCATTCCTTAATATTTCTGATAAATTTTTATTGTTAATATTATGTGTCAAAAAAATCTGATAGAAACTGAAATAGATATTATTTGCTCCAAGAAAAGGCTCAAGTTCATCTGGAGCTATTATGATTCCCCTGTAAAATGTTATTTATTTACCCACTGTATACTGGTATTTTGTCTGCTTTCGCCTTGAAAATTTGATTTTGTCTGGTCTAGTATATGGCAAACCCAAATGAGATATTTGAATTTTATATTTTCAGGGCAAACAAAACAAAATCTATTACATTGTGGGTAGAAACCAAAGGTAGCACCTCAAAGGGTAACAAACCTATTGTTTGCTCATTCCTTCTAAATATTTATTTTTAGTAATTGTAAACAAAATAAATGAGAGTGTAATTATTACTGAGATTCAATGTTAATCACAACTCTTGGAAAAATAACACACACACAAAAATTCCCTTTCTCACTGGATCACATTTGCAGCTTAATTTTTTAATTTATGAATCAGTCCTCTTGTCAGGTAGAATAAAAACTCCATAAGTTTAGGCACTTTATTATATTCACCTATGAACTTTTTCTGTTTCAAGTAGGAAGACACAACAACAAAACTCCACACATGTTGGCTCTTTGCTTATGTAAGATGTAGGGCAAACTTGTGTTCAGTGGTACATTCAGGTCAGTGCCAGGATTTATGTATTCCATGATTTTTTGGTGAATAGATAACATCTTACATTTCATTATAGTAATGCAGATGAAACTCATACCTTGAAAATTCTGATTGAAGGTAACTGACTGCAGTTGAAGGTAACTGTGAAATTGTCCCTTTGTATAAATGGGGGAGAGAGGGGAAGAAATAAACTTTTTCTTTTGGAAGAGTTTGAGATTTCATAGTTGTATTGAATGATTTGGGCTTCCTTGGTGGCTCAGTGGTGAAGAATACCTGCCAATGCAGGAGTTGTGGGTTTGATCCCTGGGCTGGGAAGATCCCCTGGAGAAGGAAATGGCAACCCACTCCAGTATTCTTGCCTGGGAAAACCCATGCACAGAAAAGCCTGGTGGGCTACAGTCCATGGAGTCACAAAAGAGTTGGATGTGACTTTACTTCTAAACAGCAACAGCAACAATTGAATGACTGGTTTGAAAGGTAGGAATCCTATTGCACTCTTCCCCATCATGAGATGTCTTATACTCTTCTCCATTCTTGAATACTCTCAGTTCAAAATTAGGAACTGTGCTATTTTGTTTTTCTTACATTGAGCAATTTGGCTTTTTTTTGTGTGTGTTTGTGTTTTATTGTTCAATATTAATATAGACCTTAGCAATGTTCTATATTGCTGATGCTGGGTAAAAATTTCAAAACACTTAAGGAGGATACTCTAAGATATTTGTGTCACCAGGCTGCCAAAAAATTACCTGGGAAGAACCTTCTTAAAAATTACAGTGATTAGAACTAAAGGAATTACAAATATGAAAAAAGCTCCCATGATGTCCCCAGAGGCAGGTGTGAAATGAAATTCATTTTCTAAATTATCAGAGGAAAAAATATTTTAACAGAACAAATTTGAAACATTTATCTATATTATTATAGGAGGAGATCGGTAACTAGATATTTATGGGAATGAACTCTGTGTTTCAGAATTTAACGAAAAAAAAATATCCTTGCCTTCATGAAGCCTTCTCAAGTGAAAGTCTGAGGGATAGATAAATGTTTGTGGTGAGTACCCTAGCCATGATTTAGGTCCAGATGTTTTATTTCCTATGATGTCCCTATTTAATTAGCAGCAGATTCAATATAGTCACAGATGTGAGCCAGTGAAATGATGATGATGAAACCATTACTCTGTATAATTGTTTTAGCTGTTCCAGTTGTTTTTTCTTTCTTCTCTAATGGCCTATCATGTATTCTCATCACAAATAAAATGTTGTGTTTGGTAATGGCTCCCTTTGAAATTATTTTTCTTAAATGATTTTGGATTTTCTAGATGTTTTGTGTAAACTTGCAGTTGATGACTAACATGGTAAGACAAGGAAACAAGCCAATAACACAGTGGATTAGAAGATTGTTCCACTTAGAACATTGAATTGTTGGATGCAAATTTGTTGGAATAAAAGGTTGATACATTTGCATCTCTATGTTAAAGAAGAAAGACATGTTGGTTTTGGATTAGAAATCTAATTAGGGACTCTAGCTACTAGTATAATGATTCTTAGCTATTTCTGAACAATTTATCTTAATTTGCTGAAACATGCTTTTATTTCACTTTTACCCCTGTGCAACCTTTCCTTTAATACATTCTGTACCAATCAGGGCATTAAAGTGCAGTTCATCTATTTCCAAGGGAGCTATTGAGTGTTTCAGAAATTTAAGTTTATTAGAGTGGCTGTAATTTTATTCTACTACTTAATGCAATACAAACAAAACAATGCAAGTACATTCTCACTGTCCATAATGGTTTACAGGGAAACATTCTGGAATTCTGTAAAACTGTAGTCATTATTTCCTGTGTTCAGGTACGCTAAAGCTGAATCATTGCCTTGCTATAGAATTTGAGGTATGTCTTAAATAAAGATTTTTTTTTTTTGAAGAAACATGAAGATATTAGCATGACATTGCTTCACTAATTCTCTAATAATGACTCAGTAGACAGGGTCAGAGTGATGCTTTAGTCTAGTATTTATAAATCTAGTAAGTTGGTGTTGTTTAGTCACTAAGTCCTGTCTGACTCTTTGCGACCCCATGGACTATAGCACACCAGGCTTGTCTGCTTCACTGTCTCCCAGAGTTTGCTCAAGTTTATGTCCAATGAATCGTTGATGCTTTCTAACCATCTCACCATCTGCCACTGCTTCTCTGTTTGCCTTCAGTCTTAGCATCAGGGTCTTTTCCAATGAGTCAGCTCTTCGCATTAGGTGACCAAAGTATTGGAGTTTCAGCATCAATAAGTAAACTGCTGTAAAAATGTAAATATCCCAAATGATATCTTTCCTTCTATAAACAGGCATAGCCTGTTATATGCTATAATATTACAATAAATTTGTCTATGGTTAAGCAGTTGTATGTATTTGAATTTGATTTTTTTCTAGAGACTTTCTGTTGGATATTTTAGGTTTTCTTGGTTTTAGTGATGCAATTTTGTTGTTTCTGTTGTTATTGTTGATGATGGGCATTAAGCAAAATGGTAAATAATAAATTTGTCTTTTCAGTGACTTTCCACCTCTCCTCTGTATGTTTGTTCTTCCTGATATATAATAGAAACAAGAAGAAAAATATTTGTAATCATGACTGTGTATTTTGGTGCTTCCATGCCCAGTGATAGCTGTAAATGGACAATTAGAACAATCATAGTCTGACAGGACAAGGCAGCTGGAGGCTCAGATCCCTTAGTATTAGAAGTCTAGATTACCTCACTAGATTAATCCAGGCCAGCTGAAGACAAGGGAACTATAGAATGGCAATTGGAGAAGAGAAGTAAGGAGTCTCAATTATAACATGATGACCAGCTTTACCAATAGAGACTAGAACTTAGTTTTTCTTTTTCTTCTTCTTCTTTTTGACTGCGTTGCATGGCTTGAAGAATCTTAGTTTCCTGACCAGAAATTGAACCCGTGCAGTGAAAGCACAGAATTCTAACCACTGGACCACCAGGGAATTCCCTAGAACTTAGTTTCCTAACCATCTATAAGTTGTTTTTGGTGACTGAAATTAGCCAACCTTTGGAAAGGGTCACTTCTTGAGGGGAGAATTTAGATCCCTTTTTTTCTCAGAAGAGGACAAAAGAGAATCTCATGTCCCAGGGTGTTCTCTGTGTTGGGCTAATTTAAGCAGATCCTTGGGTTTGCTTGGACAAGATTTTTTGCTTGATATTGTGGAAGTCTCTAGGAATGTTGCCTGAAATGAAGTGTATCATTGCAGACCTTAAAGGAGTGGTTTCAGTATTCAGGAGAGGGGAGGCCCCGTGAATGCTGTTTTTGTCTTCTTCTGGGGCAGCTGTTCTCAGGTCCTCACATTGGTTGTGGGCATAACCTGGTATCGTCTTTCCTCAAGCATCTTTAGAGCTTCTCACCTCTCTCCCAGAGACTTCACCATCACTGTTGAGGCACAAGATTCCATGGGGTCTGCTGAGCCCAAGTCATTGCTGCTGGGAAGGTGGAGGGAGAGCAGTGCCTGAGTGTGCACCTGCCCCTGACTTTCCTCTACGAACTTGCAGGTGCTGCCAATGCCATCTTGGGATCTGACTTTCTAAACTTTGCCAGATTGGCTGGTGTGGTACAACCTGAAAGTGTCAAGGACTTTGTGTTCCTTGGGGCACACAAGTCCTTAGGTATGTTCTTGTCCCTTTCACGTCCCTCTGGACTATAAGGAGGAACAGTTCATACTTCCTTTGTGAAGACATCTCATGAGACTGGGTATTCCTCTGCATTTGGTGGAAGGGAAGCTGAGCCTAACTGGGGTACTCTCTCCCTCCTTTCCTGTTTCATCCTCTCTTACCTACTACTTCTTCTTCTGATTCCAGGAATAGCAATTCCCAAAAGAGTACTGGCTTGTAAATTTTGGCCATGAACACTTTTATAGGAAAGGGTTGGTAATCTGGTTAGGGGAGTTTGCCTTGTTCACCCCAAATCCAATATTCAAACACCTACCCTACAGTGATTTTTGTGTATTAACCAATCCATTTCCATCCATTCAGCAACCGCAGTTACAACTGCCTTCAGAGGGTGTTAGCTAGTGTCCAGGTGTGAAGTCATTAAGAGTTTTACTGGCTGAGCTTTGTGTCTTGAAGACATTTTTTAAAGATCAAAACTGCAGTGAATACAAGCCAATGATGCTTTTATTGCTGACAAACTGACTGGAGGGACTCAAAATTATATGGAAGCAGCATTTCAAGAATCAAAAGGCACCTTTACAGCACATTAGGGCTTTAGTATGTTCTGAGTTATAGAATACAAGTTCTGGAGCTTTTCAAACTTCCTTAAAAGAGGTACTTCCTTACAAATGCTTGTTGTCTTTAGGACATGAAAGCTGAAAATCCTGTCTGATGAGGTACTTAAGAACTCTTAATTGTATAATGGTGACTTAAGATGGAAATAGCTATTTTGACCTTTCTATTTTCGGTTGATTAAAAAATCAGAAATAGCAACAGTAATAAGCTTTTACTTTTAAGTGTTTTGGAAAAAAATGTTAATTTTTTCAGGTCCATTTAATAAAAATGAAGGAAATGAACATATAAAGTGAGATGAGATGACCTTATTTATATTCAGAGTTGAAGTATATAGTATTTGATATTTTTGATTTAAAGATTTAAACTATGGAGGAAACAAATAATGTTTAAAGTTGAATTCTAAAAATCAGGGGCAATTTAGACCACAGTGCATCTAGCCTAGAGGAACCCTTTGGTAAAAGTTGCTTTTTCATTTTTTGTAATCCTGACTCTATTAACTATGATGGGGAACCATATTCTTATATGGAGAAAATACATTCTGGTTGAGATTAGTAGTTTTATATGGTTAGCCTAAAAACTTTTTTTTTTTTTTTAGCCCAAGCAAGGATAGAAAATGAATGTGAACACATATGGAAAGTTTAAAAGAGGAAAAAAAATGCAATCACCTTATAGGTTTATTAAACATGATTTTAATGCTCTCAGAGGGGTAAGGAAGGTAACCACTTCCTTACTAAAGAATTTGACTAAGAGAGAAATGGTCCTTGAAGGATCATCGATAGTGCTTATGGAATTTGTAATCTTTATTTTGTAGGAGTGAAGTTGGGTACAGGGAATATGGTTGTATAAGTTTTATATTGCTATGTAACAAATTACCTCAGCTGATAAAAGCAACAGAAATGTATTAGTTCAGAATTCTATGTGTCATAAGTTCAGGCAATCTCTTGGCTCTCTGCTTACAAGGTCAAAATCAAGATGTGGGCTGGGCTGGGCTGGGCTGACCTGTTATCCCAAGGTTCTAGGGAAGAATCTGCTTTCAAGTTCATACAAATTGTTGACAGCATCTACTTACTTGTGGCTGTAGTTCTGAAGTCCCTGTTTCCTTGTTGGATATCAGTTAGGGGTACCTTCATCTCCTGGAGGTTCCTTCATCTTTAAAATAGCAACTGTTCTTCAAATCCTTCTCATACTTCCAATATCTTCTGACTTTCTTTTATGCCTTCCTCTTTGTCACCAGCATGAGACATCTCTTTATTTTTAAAAGCTGAAGTAATTATAATAGATCAGAACAACTTGAATATGTTCTTTTTAAATTTATTGGAGTATAAGTGATTTGAGATGTTGTGTTAGTTTCTGCTGTACAGCAGGTGAATCAGTTATACACATACATATTCATATATCCACTCTTTTGTAGATTCTTCTCCTATATGTGTCATTACAGAATATTGAGAAGAGTTCCCTGTGCTATACAGTAGGTTCTTATTAGTTATCTATTTTATATATAGTAATGTGTTAGCTGCAGTCTCCATTTATCCCTTTTCCCCTTTTCCCCCCCGATAACCAAAAGTTTGTTTTCTACATCTGTGATTCTATTTCTGTTTATAAATAACTTTATTTGTACCATTTTTTAGATTCCACATATAAGTGATATTATATGATACTTGTCTTTCTCAGACTTACTTCATTTGGTATGCCAATGTCTAGGTCCATCCATGTTGCTGCAAATGACATTTTTTTGTTCTTGATTGTGGTTTTTAAAGGTAATCTTTTAAAGAGTAAACTGTGGCGTGTAATATAACGCAACCACAGAAGTGATGCTTCATCACATTCACAGGCTTCAATAATTAGACTGAAATCTTCCATTTCTAGAAATTCTGAGTACCACAATGGTTTTGCAATTTTGAGGGAGGAAGAACAAACAGTTAATTTAAAAATTTACCTTCCTATCTTTCCTGTTTTCCTTTTTTCCCAATTCAATCAAGTTCTCTGCCTTCTTCCTATTGTCTTGGAATAGAAGTATGGCTGGTTGAAAAGCAGAAATCAACTCTGATTCTTCCTGGCTTATGAACTTAAGTCAAGGGGTGGTAGAAGTTGCCTGGCTATAGATAAATTTTTTGTTCCCAAATACAAAGGCAGAAAGATATCCCTTTATGCTAGAAATTCCCAGTTGTGGAAGAGGCAAGCTTGTTCAAAGCAGAGATGTGTTTCCCAGGCAGAGTAATTGGTAGGCAGCAAGATCCTGCAGCTAAAACTGCTGTAAGAACTAACTGGGCAAAGAGGTTTATAATCAGCCTCATGAAGGACTATCCCAGGTGTGCCAGGAGCATCTACTAGTCACCAATGGCAAGGAGCTTTAAGAGTAGTATGATAAATATCTCAGCAACAATTTGTGTGGACTGCTGAGATGATAAAGGAATGGGGTTGTGGAGAGTCGGACACGACTGAGCGACTGAACTGAATCCTATTTCCCTTAGAAACTCCTGTCCTTCACCTATATCAGATTCCAGAACTGTGATTTGACCCAGTGATTTGTTGCTGTTTAGTGACTAAGTCGTGTCTGACTCTTTTTTGACCCCATGAACTGTAGCCCACCAGGTTTCTCAGTCTATGGGATTTCCCAGGCAAGAATACTGGAATGGATTGCCATTTCCTCCTCCAGGGGATCTTCCTGACACAGGGATTGAACCCGAGTTTCCTGCCTTGCAGGTGGATTCTTTACCACTGAGTCACCAGAGGAGCTAAAAAATACAGGTTTAATATAGAGGCTCCTTGGAAGAAAAGTTATGACAAGCATAGATAGCATATTAAAAAACAGAGATATCACTTTGCCAGCCAAGGTCCATATAGTCAGAGCTATGGCTTTTCCAATAGTCATGTACAGATGTGAGAGTTGGACCATAAAGAAAGCTGAGCACCAAAGAATTGATGCTTTTGAACTGTGGTGCTGGAGAAAACTCTTGAGAGTCTCTTGGACAGCAAGGAGATCAAACCAGTCAGTCCTAAAGGAAATCAATCTTGAATATTCATTGGAAGGACTAATGCTGAAGCTGAAGCTCCAGTACTTTGGCCACCTGATGCAAACAGCGGACTCTTGGGAAAAGACCCTGATCCTGGGAAAGACTGAGGGAAAGAAGGGGTCAACAAAGGATGAAATAGTTGGATGGCATCATGAACTCAATAGACACCAGTCTGAGCAAGCTCCAGGAGATAGCGAAGGACAGGGAAGCCTGGCGTGCTTCAGTCTATGGGGTTGCACAGTCGGATACGACTGAACGACTGAACAACAATAGTGGCAAATTAAATTGCTTCAGAGAATAAGGTTGTTCTTCTCATGTGTCTGGATATTTGGGTTGTGATTCTTACTACCTTGCTCCTCTTTTCAGTTTCCCCTTTCACCTTCTCCTAATCTTGGTGACATAGAAAATGGAAATTCTTATTGTTTGTAAACACTAGCAAACTCCAGGAGAATGAAAGTATTAGATGATCAAAGATGAACATGGGGTGCCTATACGTACTGGGATTATGGACTAGAGATAACAAACATATGCTGTACATTTGTATTTACTGAAATATGCTCACCAGTCCTACTCTTGGCCTGTGGAATCTTGTCAGTCCTATAATAGGTTAGGCTAAATTATGCTACAGTAACAAACTGCCCCCAAATATTTATGGCTTATAAAAAAAGCTTGTTTAAAAAAATTGTGACAAAATGTTTATATTTCTTGCCCCTACTATCTGTTTATCCTGAATCATTGTGACTCTGTGCCAGCTATATTGTGGGATACAGACTGAAGAAGCAGCTTCTATCTGGGATGCTGACCTCATGGCAGGATCCCAAGAGAATATGATTCTTGAAGCTTCTTTTTTGGAAGGGGTCCATCTCATTGATTCCATATCATTGGCCATATAAGATACAGAATTAAGGCTGACATCCAAAGGGTAGTAATATATAATCCTATCACATGAAGAAGAATATTTATTTTGAAAAACATAATAGGATCTACCACAAGCTTCCTTCAAAACAAAACCATTATCTTGCATTTTCTATTTTCTCAAGTTTCTTCCCCTAACTTATATCAGATATTATGTTAGAAATTTGTCTGTCTTTACTAGCTGGATGTATTTAAAAACCTAACAAAGTGTTTCTGGGCTATGCCAGTTTCTCTCTCTCTGACTTTCTTGGATATTTCTGGAAGATATCAATTATCCTGATGTTGTCGGGACTAGGATGCTGGTGATGAGCCAAAGACTGCAGTAGCTGGCAGCTCTGGCTCATGTCTGTCTCTGTTCACAGCTTATTAAGTAACCAGCATGAACAGCGGCTCTGTGAGATAAGGAGATAAGACAGAGATCATTGGTCCCTGTCGGGGTTAATGATCTCATAACTTCATCATTCTTTTTGTTTTACTTTGTTTATAGTATCTCGGCAATCTTAATGATTCACATAATTGCACATGCATTAAAAATTAATTTCAACTCAGAAATCTCGAAATACACAATAAATTCACACGTATGAGGGGAAGTTGAGCTTAGAAAGAGTTATTACAGCTCTGAGATGTTCAGGGAATGGATATGAAGAGCCACAGGAAACATACAGATTTGAAATTAAAAAAAAAAAGGAGCCAATCACATAATTTTAGAGGCAGAAGAACTTTGTGTATATTATTTATCAAAAATCACCAGATAAAAAACTTGAAGGTTTTATTTGAGGTTTATTCAAAGTCTGTTTACTGTACATAGTCTCTATTCGAGTATGCAAGTCTTGTCACACACATTTCATGTGACTTCTGACATTTGTTTTCATTGAAATGACAGACTAAATTGTTCAAACAGTTTCAAAAGGCAGACATCAGTGTAGTGAACTTCAAAAAATTCCATGCAAAAATATCTATCAAAATTAGATGAACAGGAAATGTTTGATGTTATTTATTTTCTTTAAGTAGAAAATTTGGTCAGAGCTTCCTGCCTTATGAGGTAGTACCAGAGTCTGAGAGGCTAAGTTATTTAAAAAAAAAAAAAAAAGGTGTATGTGGGGGGAGATGAAGTTCACATTTTCCAAGCCCATAGTGAGGTTTTGTAGTTTGATAGCTTTTTGTTTGTAAGCAACACATAGGGTACAGGGAGCTTTGCAATATCTAGAATCACCCAGTCAAGGATGCCATGCCCTTGAGTACCTTCTGCTGTCCTGCTGTCCCCTCCCTGAGGGCACTTTCCCTCGGGTTTGGGACCAACTCTTTTTCTTGTCTTTCCTACTCTTTTCTCCCACATCTTTGCTCAGTTTTGTGGAAATTGCTGTTTCTTCTAGTTGTTTAAAAGAGACTGCCTTTTTTTTTGCCCTCAAGGGCGCTATTTTCTGTACAGCAGCAAAGCAGTTGGCATTGAAGCTGCTGTTTTCCAGGGTCTGAAGATGCTAACATCCCCGAATGGATGGGAGGATGTCTCCAACGTGAATTGTATATTTGGTTCTTCACTTTTCAATGAGTGAATGGTTCTGCTTTGTCATTTGATAGATAATCTTGTAGGTGTCATAGATGAAACTGCTCCAGAAATTGAATGGCAGGTGATTCTACACTAGCACGTGAATCAAATGGCATGCCTTGCTTTTATTTGAACCCTGATGAAGCCAGGCCTCTACCTGCCTCCCAACAGATGTTCTGCCTTTGTTGACACAGTTTTCAAGATTCTTTTCCTTTTAGCACCAGCTTTGACAGCCTACTCCTAGAATAACAGAACTCGGGGAGTTTCCTCAACTTGTTTTTCTTGTTGCTGTCAGTTGTTAACCAATTGATTCCTTGATAATGTCTTGACTGCAAACATCTAAGCTTGATTGTGTGTCTTTATAGAGTTATCTAGGTGCTCTGTCCTGTATTTTGTGTGTTTCTGACAGACTGCAATAACTTTTAGTATTGTAGGATTTTTGTTGTTGTTGTTTCTAAATGACAGGTAATGGTGGTCCTTTTATGAGACCCAAGACTGGGTAAATACAACTATTTATTCAAGTTCAGATTATTACGAGCCCAGTTGTACCAGTGACAGGGAAGTTTGAATTGCATAATGAGGTTTATACTTCTATGCAAAATGTGTGAGGTTGATAAGGTGTTGCTTTTGTGAGGCACTGGGAAATTAAATAGCTGAATGACACTGAGCATTCGTAGGACTTAGGTCTGTACCACAGGCCAGTGACAGAGGGCAAGCAGTATATTTTATGATCAGTAAAATATAACCTGTGAAATTTAGTATGTCCTTCAATTATATGTTGAAGGCAACAAACACTATTAGCAGCACCTGCGACTTTGTCATTAATGGAAATCACGGGTGTTTTTATGCCATACTGTTGCAGATATTTCAAAAGCATTTATACTCAACACTGCTTTGAAATTATTGGTGTTATTAGATACACTGCTACCCCTTGTAATTTAATGTGCTAATAAAGAAGCACATGTATTACTGTATGACAATAAAAACTGTGATATTTCTAATCCACTGATTTTTCTTTTCTATTTCATTTCATGCATTTAAAGCATATTTTGACAAGAGATCCCCAGCAGTAAAGGTTAAGAGTCTCTCCTTTGATAGATGCCCTGGTTGTTGCCAGACCACAACTTCTTTTTTCTAATCTCTTTCTTTTCCTTACTCTTCAGTACTGTCAAGGATGTTTTTTCAAAGATGTGCCTTGCCTTCCTGCCCTGCATGAGAGCTCACCTCCCCTGAAGTTATGATTCACTTTGGAAATTTCAAATTTGCAAGTGTTATTTGAAATAGGAAAAATTAAAAAAAAATAAAAATATAGGTCCAAGACATTGGTGTGATATCCGAGAGCTAGAAAATGCTAAGTATTAATAACAATGGCTAAATCAGAATACAGTTCAAAATATCTCATGTGTATTAAATTCCTGACCTTCTTAAACTTTATAGCTCTTTATGCACTCTGCAAACCCTTTGAAGAGATGGGTATTGGAGGATGAGGCACATGATTTGTTCAACATCATATTTCTTACAGTACTTTTCAAGAATCCTGAAATTGACTAGCATTCAATTAATGTTTCTTGAATTGAGTTCTAAGGGAAAAACAAAGGCAGTTTTGCAGAGAGATTGAGAATATACATGTTGTTTTGATTATTGCATTAGTGGTTGACATCTTGTTGTTACTAATACCCAGTTTTTGATAACAGTGAAGTCATTAGAGACACAGAAAACAAAATGTAATTCTACAGTGAAAGTAACAGCGACTTACAAAATAAACATGATTGTATAGCTATATTGGAAAGTTATTGGACCTATCATAGTTATGACATCCACTGGAATAAATTAATTCTATATTTGATTGACAACTGTTCTCAGGCAGCATCTTTTTTCCCCTGGAGATATCTGGTGTAATTACAGATACTGTTTTTAGTGTACAGTGTCAGACACGATTTGATTGATATAACTAACATGGCATCACCATTGGAACTAAATAGATAATATAAGATTTAAGATGACCATATATTTAGCTCTCTTCTGTTTTAGCTGCATATTTTATTAACTCTAGTTATGAATACATTTAAGGGATGTGAAGAAAAATGGAAAATATTGTACTGGAAAATCTCACAGATATTTAAGAGAAGCAAACATTTTGTCCTAGTGATTTTCAAGCATTAGCTATTTTCTGGTAAAAATATATGTGATGAAATATATAGATATTCTTCCTTCTTACTGTTCTACAGTCTTGCTCATCTTCATTTTTATTTTCATTGCGGTTAGAGACTTAAGAAGTATTGTATACTTTACTTACATGGATGGTTTGTTGTCAGTCTCTATCTAATGGAATGTGAGCACTTTGAAGATAGGAATTTTGTTAACTGATATGTACAGATAATTTAAAATGATGCTTGGCATAGAGAAGGTCCTTAATAAATATTTGTTGAATAAATGAGTGACTGATATATAAATGAATAAAACCAAAGTATATAGCGTGAATGTTTCTTTATTAACTCTGGTTTAAAATTTATCTCAGAATCTCCTTATGGTCATTTATGCCCTGGTAGCTTATTCTTCAATCCTTTAACTGTAATTGATAACGTTAAACATAATTTATTATATTAAAGGTTGCTGAGGCATAAAGCAACATGGAGAATTTCCCATGGTCTGGTTAGGATATAATCACTAGTGATTATGTTAATTGTGTCATCATCCTAATGGTTTTATAAAATTTGTGAAATGTTAACATTGACATCTGTCACCAGTTTTCTACAGAAATGCTGAAGATGAACCAGACAGTATGTATTAAAAACTCAAGGCTTTCAGGAACATAATCAAGAACTAATTCTGAAAGATTGGCATTACAGTGACTGAGCACAGATTGTCAGCCAACGTAAAAATGCAGGCAGTGAGTACTAATGGTTGGTTAGATAACAATGTAAGAAGAATGCTTGTGAAATGGAGTTTTATTTTTGCCTTTTAAAGATCAGTGACTTGGAATTCTTTTCTCCTTTTCAGATATTGAACTGAGTTTTTAATTCTAATTCCAATACTCACTTCTAATTTTGTATTTAAAAAATTCACATTGGCAACTGTGAATACTTTGAAGTATTGAGTGAAAAAAGGTTTCTAGAATAGGGCATGAAAGGATCCTGGGGCTATTTATTTGCAGCTAAAGATGTCGTTTTAAATGAAATGTTGGCCAGATAATCATGAAAAATCTGAACCAATGCACTCACTCCCAGGAACTCTAAAAGCACTCACTAATTACACACTATTTCTCAAGGAAAACATGTGATTTCCTTAGACTGCAGGGTTGTACTAGCTTGTTTGATTATTTGAAAAATCTTTGCTCTTTGGAAGGAGATAAAAATAAACTATGGTTCTTTCTTCATGGCAATAAAACAAATAGCTAAGCAGTGAAGTATTTAGACAAGTGTCATTAATTATATTATTAATAGACCTGAGAGCAGAGTTAACTGGATTCAACAAAAAATGAATTGGATGTGGTAAAAAAAAAATTTGTGTGTACTGACATGCTCACTTTTCTTTTTGCCCATATGCCAGTAATGATAAAGAAAATAAATGAGCAAGGGAAGAAAGAAATATATTTGATCCAGTTGAAGTGTGGCCACTTTGAAATAACTCTTAGAACAGGGATGAAGAAAATAAGGGTGTTCTAGACATCCTGTTTATTGCCAGCATGTTTTACCCCATGCTTATATTTTAACTCCTTTTATGTTAAAAATAACCCTGTGAAATCAGTATGATTATCCTCTGCATTTTCTATATGAGAATGGGATGCTCAGAGAGGTAAGAAATTGAAGTAAACTCATGTAGTTAGAATGTATGACCCAAGTCCAAATTTTTGGATTGCAAATCCAATGTGTTTTCTGCTCTATTGTGCAATAGCTCCTCATTTCAAGCATGTGGGGGTAATATCATAATTTTAGATCCCCTAAGAGATTAGCCCTTCTTCCTATGATTCTGGAACTCACATGTTCTCAGATTTCATGATCATTTTTGCCTTTAGAGGGCTGCATACTTGGCTTGTTGTTGTGGCAGTTGCGATTATTTTACTGATTTGAGTTTAAACGTGGACTTACATTTAAAGATTTAGGAGCTTAATAACTTTAGTGGGGAAAGAAGTTTTGGGTTGAACTAATTAAACATCATTGGTGAACCAGATTCGGCGTACATTGGCTAATATTTCATTGAGGTGCATATACACACTATATGAAATGTTAATAATATGTAGGTATAATTACAGTGTGATTCTTTTCTTAAATAGTAACCCATCATCTCTTGGGTATTTGCAAGATAACACACTTTGATCTCTGAGTAACCAGATAAGTAAAATTTCCTACATAATCTCAGTCTTGCCATCCAAGTTTGCCTCCAGCTCCTCTGGTTTCTTAACCCACATTAACTTAGCTGTTTTTCTGTCCTGGTGCTCAGAGGTTTTTTCCTTACTGACAAGGCCTTGGCACGTCAGATTCTACCTCACAGTATGATACTCCCATGTGATTGACTGTGATGTTAGGTAAGGAAAGGATTTCATTCCTTGACCAGAAGACTTTGTTCATTACCTGAAACCTGAAATAGATCTGGCATACATGTCACCCTCAGTTCATAGGCTTACCACATAATCTGTAGTCCAAAGGGCCCTTTTGAGGGGACACTATTAATAATTATACCAGGACAATAGGTGTAAGCAGGCACTATTACAAGCCAAACAGCGCACCCCATTAATGAAGCACTGCTGAGTGAATAAATGACTAAAATGCCCTTCATTCCCTGTTAATGTCCTGTGTTGATTGTTAGGAGCCCTAACATCTGAGTAGCCAGGATAGGCCTGAGACCTTGCTTAGGCCTAAGTTTCAATTTCCTGGAGACAGGGTGGAGGCTAAGTTCACAGAAACTCCTCCCTCCGGCGCCAAAATTAAGAAACTCCTCCCTAGAAAAATCGCCAAAATTGGGCCAATCAGAAGAAAAAGGGAAATCCCCCAGAGAAAACCCCGCGCGTATAAACTGGCCAATGAGCTTCCACGCTTGCATGAACTGGCCAATGAGCTTCTGCCAGCTTGATCTTTTGAACAGAAATAGGTGCTTATGTAACCTGAGACTATAAAAACCACTGTGACCTGGGCTCGGGGCTCTTGTCAGCACTCCACTGCGCTGGAAGAGGCATGAGCCCTAGCTCGAGCTAGAAATAAACCCCATTCTTGCTTTTGCATTGCTGCGAGTGTCTTATTCTACCAGTATGGGGGGACTGGACTCAGGGCATAACATTTGGGGGCTCGTCCGGGATCCCTCTGACTGGGGAGAATAATGCTCTCCCGGCAGAAGGGGTTCATCAGCCCGGAGGAGGGCTGATTACAGCACCTGTGCAAGGTCTGTTCAGGGGCGAATTGATCGCCATAGCCGGCATAAGGCCGAGGCCCAGCATTCGCGCTGGAAGGGAGCTGGCTCTGCGGGAGAGAGGAGGTCTCTCCCGATCCGGAATCTGGTGGGCAGTGGACGCCCTTCGGTAAGGTTACTTTAAACTGCAGGAAGCCTCAGAGGTCTGAGACCTAGTAGTGTGTTTTCGGCCGACGTTTGTCTGTCCTCCGTTTGTCGTGTTACCGTGTGTGCCGGCATTGTCTCTGTCTTTCTCCTGTGTCTGTTCTCTGCTGTAATCTATTCTGTGGTCATGGGTCAAGGAAGCTTTACCCCGCTCCCCCTCGTGATGGATCATTTCTCAGACTTTATATCTAGGGTGTGAGACTTGTCTCTGCTAGTGAAGAGGAATAAGCTGGTGAAGCTCTGCTCCTCGGAGTGGCCCACTTTTAATGTCGGGTGGCTGAGAGAGGGAACCTTCAGCCTGACCACCATCCAGCTGTTGGGGGAAGGTTCTCACGCCAGGCCCTTCCGGCCACCCGGACCAGATGCCCTATATCCTGGTCTGGCAAGATCTGGTGGAAAACCCACCAGCATGGATAAAGCCTTTTGTTTCTATCCTTTTCACCCATAATCTCACATGGGATGACTGTCAGTAGCTGTTACAGGTGCTCTTCACCATGGAAGAATGGGAGCGGATTCTATCAGAAGCTCGGAAACATGTCCGGGGTGTGGACGGGAGGCCCACCCTGCAGCCGAACCTAATTGATGAGGGATTTCCATTGACCCGGCCCCAGTGGGACTTTGAGCGCGCAGAAGGTAGGGAGCATCTCCGAGTGTACCGCCAGACTCTTATGGCAGGCCTCTGAGAAGCTGCCCGGAGACCAAGGAATTTGGCTAAGATAAAGTTGTTCAGGGATTGGTTTTGGCTATGGAGATTAAATGAAAATTACGCTGCGAATACAATCCCCAGAGCTCGGGTCAAGTAAAAAGGATGAATCGGACCCTAAAGGAAACATTGGCAAAAATGGCAATAGAGACTGGCAGGGACTGGGTGACTCTCCTTCCTTATGCCCTTTTATTGTTTATGGGGTCCCTCCGCCGACCCCCTATAGAATCGGTACAACTGTTTTATAAACTAGTAAATTTTATATTGTAATGTCTAATTCATGACTAAAGACTCACACTGTGTCTGTCTTAATATGTCTTGGTATGTCTTTGTCTCTGAGTAATATTTTTGAAGTTAATTTGTAAGTGAGCTCTATTTAATTGGCTTAAAGGGTAAGCGCTTACAAATCAGATAATTCTAAATTAATAAATTCCAGGTTCAAGTAAAATGGAAAATATTCAGTATTAAATACCTGATATTAATGTTTGTTGATCTATCTAATATAGACATGTCTTAGAGTAATTAACATTAAGTAGAATATTTTCATTGCACCTAGGTTCAATATAAATTAAATATCATATCTGTTACAAATTTGTCGACAAAGAAATTACCTTGAGTGAAAAAAAAAAAAAAACTTCTAAGAAATGTAAATGAGACATGAGCTTTTAGATAAACTCTATTAAGATTAAAAATGTCTGTCTAAAACAGTTTCTCTAGATTTTGGTAACCTGAATTTCTAAGGTTGTGCTAAATTAAGTAACAAAAGTTTATTGAATAGCTAGGTCATTTCCAAATAAAATAAGATTCTGAAACATTCACTATTGAATACTAACTTACAGAAAAGCTATTTTAGACTATTAATAAATAATGTTTTATGCCATCCTGAGATGTTTGCTAAAATTTTTAGTTATCACTGGTATTTATGTTCACCAATCTATAGAATGCTAATATAAAGGTCAATTCTTGGTTGCTTAAGGGAAGTAAGATGTGTGTGTTCAGTAAAGAAGGTATGAAGAATGAAGTTACATTTATGAAGGAAAAAGGTAGTTGGTCTGACTTACAGTTGGCTGTTCCAGGATGGGAGAACAAATGGGTATAGAAAGTGATAAAATGGTTTTGTGGAAAGTGGACCCCAAGGAAAGAGTTTTGTGTATGAATAAACGTTTTCTTGAGATGTTAAACTGCATTTGACAATAGATTTAAGTTTATTTGCCTCTTAAGTGGTCTGTTCTATATTTGCCTCTGAAATCCTATATTGTTACTATGGCTGCTGCTACTGCTGCTGCTAAGTCACTTCAGTCGTGTCCGACTCTGTGTGACCCCATAGACGGAAGCCCACTACTATGGCTGAGTGAATAGCTATTGTTTCACAGTGACCTATAATTCCATCTGACTGAGTGCTCTAAACCTTTCTGATATTTGTTGACAAAACTTCCTAAATCAATCTGATGAAGCACTTTTGGCTTCTAGCTGACTTTGGGATGATTCAGAGGGCCCCTGAAACATCCCAAAGGGAGATATTACACTAATTGGGTTCAACTTCCATGTTAAATTACATGGGAAGTACTGTCAAGTGAATAGTAAGTCTCGGGTATATTATATGGTAAATGTTACTAATACAGATATCCTAGAAACAATTTATATATAAATTCTGATATATTCAGGTAAAATGTTGCCATAATTCTGATTACTATCTTAAAGTATTGTCACAGCACTAACCAAGTTTCTTGTGAAAATGCTTCCTCTTCCAGAAGATTTATAAAAAAGGACTTTAGGATAAATACAAGTTTCTGAACTGGGTAAGAAATTAAAAGATTTTAGTGAGAAACCTGAAGACTGTACAAAGGTTAACAAAAGGACCGAATGAATTGGCAAATATGCTTATAACTGTTATGGTTTCTGAAAAATTACTGGTTTGAATCTGTGTTTTCCAGATTTTAGGAAACCTTCCCCTCAAACTAATTATGACTTAACAGTAATTTGGTAAAATGGTATTTAATAGACAAATTGAAGCATTTAACATTCTTCTCTATCTGACCCCTTCAGAGACTGGAAACTCTTAGGCTCCCAGTAACTTTATCAGATAAACTAAGAAGGTTATCTCACTAACAGGTACAGAAATCTCAGTTTTGGAGACCTTAAGAAAGGGAGGAATTCACTCACATCTGTTAGGCAAAATCTGTGATAAGCCTTTGAGATGACTTTCCTAGCCCTGAAAGGTTTTAAAGTTAAGTTTGAGACTCCATAAAAGTTTCAGCAAAAAAAAAAAAAAAAAAAGAAAAGTCTATGGTTATATAAATAATCAGGTCAAGTTTATTGAGAACAGATTTATTTTGTAAACAAGTCTTAATTTGTTTATATTTGATAAAAATGAGAGTAATTTTAGGGAAAAAATGATGTTTCAATGAGTGTTAAATCCCAGTTTGTTAACTGAAGTCTGTATCTACTAAGACTCATTTCCTGAATGGATCTTTGCTGTTATGTGATATTAATATAGGATTTGGTTGAGTTCTTGAAGAGCATTCTAGGTTTGTTTCTGAAGCTTGTCTCAGTGATCTATCTTTGGATGAAGATCAGATGCCTCATGACCTGCAACCAGGACTAGAAAAAGACATAATTTAAGGGACTGTCTCCAACCTGGATGGAAGGACTTTTTTTCAGAAGAAACTACACTACACCAGGATGAGAAGACGACGACATCAGAGGTAGACAGCTTGCCCAAGATGCTGGACCTGATTCGTATGATTATTTATAATGTTTTCTTGACTTCTTAGACCTCTGCATATAAATCAAATGCTTTTCTACCATAGGCCTGATCCTATGCTAGTTTTAGAAATTAATCCAATTGTCGGGTTTGTAGACATGTAAAAGCTCATTCTGCTTATACAAAAACTCTGTTAGACTTGTGCCATCCTAATGTCCTTAAACCATGGCAACAATCTGCTTCTGAATTGGAAAATTAAAAACGATAGCTGGAAATCAGAATCAGGGCTATGGGAAATCCAAGATGGCTGCTTGGCTTTTCCCAGCTCCCTGACAAACCTCATTTTTTATTTGATGGGTTAAAGCCTTCCTGGCTACAGGGTTAATGCCTCCATAATGAAAAATCATGGACTATTAAGTTTGTAAATTGTTAAATTAAGTTTCTAGTTTTGTTAATGTCTAGTGTTTACTAAGACTCACTGCTGAGACAGTTCCTTGTTACGTGATACTGCTAAAAGATTTAATTAAGTTATTAAAAAGGACACTCTAGGTTAGTTTCTCAGACTTATCTCAGTAACCAATCTTCAGATAAAGGTCAGATGCTCCATAATGTACAACCAGGAGATTAACACCAGGCTATAGTCATTTAACAAATGAAGTCAGGTGACTTGGGGTATACCAGGTTTTATCTAAGAAAAGTTCTTGACTTATAATTCTTATTTTACTCTTAACTGCTAGCTATGGCTATATTATTTTCTATGTCACTTGTTTCACTGAGCCTGTGATATAATGCTGATATGCAGTTCCATATGGGATCAATAATTGTAATAATGTGACTCTGGGTATGAGAAAAAGCAACAAGAGGGAATATTTTCCTGGACCAGGAGGCTAGTAAGACAGTGGTCCAGAGACTTTTGCTACTTGCAAGGCCTGGTCCAATTTTAGCACACTGAGTGGCCCATCGCTTCCCTAGACCTGGGAATGAGCCTTCCCAGCACCGCGGGACACAATGGCCATAAAATGGTGTCACATGGTCAGATATGTGGCTATGAATAGACCCTGCTGACTAGAAGTTGGTACTTGCCAGCTGCCTCTACAAAGATTATGTCATGACCATTGCAAGCTGCTGAACTTCAACACCCCCTGAAAGAAGTTCAGGGTGAAAATCAGGAATGAGGCACTCTGTGCTCTGAAAAAACTGGCAGAACAGGCCTTCAGATAGTCAGATCTTTTCAGAAAAAGGTTTTATGAGTTCCAATTCTTGCATCTTCTCATACCTAGAAAAACACTGACGTCATTAATGGTGACATCTGCTTTGGCTATTAAAAATTTTTTTACTATTAAAAGTCAAAATAGAGTAGCTATGGTTCAGACATCCTGGGAAATAACTATTTCCCAGATATCCTGAAAAATGATATTATGGGTGTGATTTCAGATTAGATGCTGTAACCTAATGTAGAACTTAATGCTTCTGTAGTGCATTTTTGCTTCTGTACTTTGCTTGCTGCTCGTAAAACCAGTTACTCCATTTTAGATAAGGTTGTTTTTAAGTAAAGATTCCTAGAATTGTTTTGAGTAAGGCTGTATAAAGATCCCTGGATCAAACTATACCCACGGAGGAAGATTCCTCCATTTGAACAACAGAAAAGGGCGGAGATGTTAGGAGCCCTAACATCTGAGTAGCCAGGATAGGCCTGAGACCTTGCTTAGGCCTAAGTTTCAATTTCCTGGAGACAGGGTGGAGGCTAAGTTCACAGAAACTCCTCCCTAAGAAGATCCCACCGGCGCCAAAATTAAGAAACTCCTCCCTAGAAAAATCCCGCCGGCGCCAAAATTGGGCCAATCAGAAGAAAAAGGGAAATCCCCCAGAGAAAACCCTGCGCGCATATAAACTGACCAATGAGCTTCCACGCGTGCATGAACTGGCCAATGAGCTTCTGCCAGCTTGATCTTTTGAACAGAAATAGGTGCTTATGTAACCTGAGACTATAAAAACCGCTATGACCTGGGCTCGGGGCTCTTGTCAGCACTCCACTGAGCTGGAGGAGGCATGAGCCCTAGCTTGAGCTAGAAATAAACCCCCTTCTTGCTTTTGCATTGCTGCGAGTGTCTTATTCTACCAGTATGGGGGGACCGGACTCAGGGCATAACATTGATGTTCAGGAAATTCAAACAAGTCTGGCTCTGGGTCCTGAGAATGCCTGGCTCATCCAGAATCTCATCAGTTTAAACACTTTGCATCTTCTTCTAAGTAGGGAACAATGGCAAGATCAAAGTGTTATGACTCCAACCTTATACAGTTTCCTAAAACTGGGGATTCTAGTACTTACGTAGAACACAGATTTAAAAGATCATGTTTTCAAACACTTTCTATCCTTGGAATCTGTGTAGAGGTTTCTCCATGACTTTGAAGAAAAGGCTGATGGCATTTTGCTATGAAACACATGACAGGGTCTATCCTTCAGATAAGCTCCTGCATCTTTGTGAGATGATTTTTCTAAGCTTGTGCATTTTTTTTGTAGTATATATAATTCAGTGATAAAAGACAAAAGGTCAACAATGAATGTGAAGCTCCATCCTCACAATCTATTCAGATATGAATGTCTTTAGACTAGACATTTACAATGCTCTCCTATTGCCTCTGATTGGAAGCCATGATGGGATTGTATTTTTATGCAAATAAAAAGGGATTAACTTTGGAAAAGATCTGTAGTGAATCCCTTCTAGGATTCCAGGAAATCTGCTGAATTCAAATGAATTTGGATGCTATAAATGATACTAATGTGAGAGAAAAAGGACTATATTCAGGAGAATAGCTCTAAGATGATCAACTTGGGGTAAAACACCACCACCATTCTTCATGTCATCTATAAAATGTTAACTTTGCTGAATTTCTGCATCCAGCTGAGAATTAATCACCACTTTGAAGCAGAAGTTTCACCAAAAAAATATACCACCTTCATGCGGGGTAAAGTGTTTGATTTTTAAAAATAACTCTCAGTGTTTTTTAACAGGAGGTTGACCTTTAGGTAGTTTTCAATTATTTTGCTCTCATGTTGTGGTAACAGCCTCTGTCTGTACATAAACAGAAATATTCTTGGCCATTAAATTCTGCATTTTCTAAATCATTAGATATATTGAGTATCCTATCTCTTTTTAAAATCAAAATCCAAATGGAAAGTTGACTATTAAGCAGTTTTGTGTGTGGTATTATTAGTGAGTTATTAAGAAAGGGCATATTGTAATGTGCTTTGAGGGCAGGCTCATTCCTTACTAATGTACATTTGAGAGCTGACCCATAACAGCTCTTGTATATAAGAAGGATTAAGCATCAGAGGCTACTGTGTTATTAAATACATAATTTTAATCATTTTCCTCAAGCATCTTAAGTGATGTGATTGAAACACAAATTAGAAGATTCTAAATTCAATCCTATACTTGAGACTGTGGATGTATATACTTTGATTATCAAATATTTGGAAACAATAATAAAGACATAAAAGAAATGGGACATATGTTGAAAGATAGGAAAATTAGAAAATATTACATTATTTCAAGGAAGAAAGAATAGCCACTTAAAGTACATTAATTAGTAATAGTTTGCCTGCGGGTGAGGTGGAGGGAAATGGATGTTGCTTACACTAACAAATACTTTGATAATGGACTAGAATGAGCTTGTGGAGTGAGTGTGATGAGGTGAGGGAGAAGGCAAAATAAAAAACTGACTCTAAATTTTGCAATTTGGGTGAGTGAGAAAATGATCCTTCTGTGAAAAGACATAGGAAAAGAGAGTAGAGGAGTTGTCCTGAGTGTAGGCGGGTAAGGTTTGCACAGTGATGGGAGTCAAATGACATTATTTTTGAAAGACTATTTTAGAGTGATTTTAAAGTAGAATATTAACGAAAGGGTATGGTAGGAACAGAGAATATTCCAAATGCAAAGGCTTTTAGAAGGGATGAAGTGTGGTCATCTACAACCACAGAAAGGGGGTTTTACTTTGCTCTCTAGAGAACACTGATCCAGGGTTATGCTTAAAATGGTCCCTAAAGAAAGGTATACATTAATATGCACATTTTAAATTGCATAACACCTTGGGGACAAATTGGATGTTTTAAAATATATTTTATCTTACGCAGTAATTACATTTATATTAATTAACTTCTTTTGGTTCTGCTCAGTGGTGATAAAGAAGGAGAAATCCCTCTTTTCATCACTTTGTAGGATGGTGCCTTAGCCTTTTTGGGCTGCTATAGCAAATTACTATAGACTCTGTGGTTTAAACAGAAAACATTTATTTCTCATAGTTCTGGAGGCTGAGAAATCCAAGATCAAGGGGCTGGCATATCCAGTGTCTGGTGAAGGCTTGCTTCCTGGCTTTAGATAGCTCTCTTCTCATTGTATGCTCTCATGGCAGAGTAGAGACCTAACTAGTTCTCTGGCCTCTTCTTTTAAAGAAACTAACCTCATTCATGAGTTCTCCACCTTCATGACCTAATTAGCTCGGTAAAGCTCTACCTCCTGATACAATCAACATTGGGATTAGGATCTCAACATATGAATTTTGAAAATGTTAGTCATTCAGTCATGTCCGAATCTTTGCGACTCCATGGACTGTAGCCCACCAGGCTCCTCTGTCCATGGAATTCTCTAGGCAAGAATACTGGAGTGAGTGCCATCCCCTTCTCCAGGGGATGATCTTCCCAACCCAGGTATCGAACCAGGGTCTTTTTCATTGCAGGCAGATTTTTTACTGTCTGAGCCACCAGAGAAGCCTAATGAATTTTGAAGAGACACGTTCAGTCCATTGTAGATAGGTACATAACTCTTTTTGACTGACTCTAACAGTAGACCTGCCTCTTGAGAAACGTGTGTGCAGGTCAGGAAGCAATAGTTAGAACTGGACATGGAACAACAGACTGGTTCCAAATAGGAAAAGGAGTGCGTCAAGGTTGTATATTGTCACCCTGCTTATTTAACTTATATGCAGAGTACATCATGAGGAACGCTGGGCTGGAAGAAGCACAAGCTGGAATCAAGATTGCCAGGAGAAATATCAATAACCTCAGATATGCAGATGACACCACCCTTATGGCAGAAAGTGAAGAGGAACTCAAAAGCCTCTTGATGAAAGTGAAAGAGGAGAGTGAAGAGGTTGGTTTGAAGCTCAACATTCAGAAAACGAAGATCATGGCATCTGGTCCCATCACTTCATGGGAAATAGATGGGGAAACAGTGGAAGCAATGTCAGAGTTTATTTTTTGGGCTCCAAAATCACTGCGGATGCTGATTGCAGCCATGAAATTAAAAGACACTTACTCCTTGGAAGGAAAGTTATGACCAACCTCAGTTCAATTCAGTTCAGTCGCTCAGTTGTGTCCAACTCTCCGCGACCCCATGAATCACAGCACGCCAGGCCTCCCTGTCCATCACCAACTCCCGGAGTACACTCAAACTCATGTCCACAGAGTCGGTGGTGCCATCCAGCCATCTCATTCTCTGTCGTCCCCTTCTCCTCCCGCCCCCAACCTTTCCCAGCATCAGAGTCTTTTCCAGTGAGTCAACTCGTCGCATGAGGTGGCCAAAGTATTGCAGTTTCAGCTTTAGCATCAGTCCCTCCAATGAACACCCAGGATTGATCTCCTTTAGAATGGACTGGTTGGATCTCCTTGCAGCATATTAAAAAGCAGAGACATTACTTTGCCAACCAAGGTCTGTCTAGTCAAGGCTATGGTTTTTCCCATGGTCATGTATGGATGTGAGAGTTGGACTGTGAAGAAAGCTGATCGCCGAAGAATTGATGCTTTTGAACTGTGGTGCTGGAGAAGACTCTTGAGAGTCCCTTGGACTGCAAGAAGATCCAACCAGTCCATTCTAGAGGAGATCAATCCTGGGTGTTCATTGGAAGGACTGATGCTAAAACTGAAACTCCAATACTTTGGCCACCTCATGCGATGAGTTGACTCACTGGAAAAGACTCTGATGCTGGGAGGGATTGGGGGCGGGAGGAGATGGGGACGACAGAGAATGAGATGGCTGGATGGCATCACCAACTCGATGGACATGAGTTTGAGTGAACTCCGGAGGTTGGTGATGGACAGGGAGGCCTGGAGTGCTGTGATTCATGGGGTCGCAAAGAACTGGACTCGACTGAGCGACTGAACTGAACAGTAGTCTTTCATTTTTATGTGTAGAAATAATAAGATAAGGAAAATAAAACTTGGCTTCTTAATCTTGACCAGAGTTAAGCAACTAGTATATGGGAGAGTTGGAATTCAAATCCAGGAAGCCTACCTTTAAAACTGTTAGTCTTTGATATTCTTTAAGATAACTGTTTCATGGAGTAGGAATTCATATTTGTACTAATACAGTTTCTACTGTTCATGCACTGTTCACATATATAAGTAAACTTATTTCATAAAGTAAGTAAAAAGATTCACCCTTAGTGAATTAAAATGGTATACCATATTCTAGAAGAGATAACTTTAATAAAAAGCTCATTATCTATAATTTGATTTAATAAGTTATCTGGAGAAGATAAAGATTATTTCTAAACATTGATGCTAGTATTTTCCATGGAGTTGTTTATAAAGCTTGGTTTGTTATATAGCAGACAATAAAGAGAACCTGTTATAAATAAGTGTCTTTGTATTTTTGTGTATATTTATATATAGTACATACAACAGAAATTGGATACTGAATATTAAAAACGGTCATTACAGTGTTCAAGTCTGGTAGGTTTTTGTTTTGTCTGCCTACAGAATTAAGTAGGAAATTGGGTACTTTTAAAAAAAAATGATGGTTGTTGTGAAAATCTTAGGGATTGAAAGTCCAATATGTTGTATTTGCATTATTGGTATTATTCTTCTGAGGAATGATAGGCTGACACCAACACAGTCCAATGTCAACCAGTGTCACAATGAAGGTCAGGAATAAGACCCAACCAGAGGCTCAGAGGAAGTCTGGTACTGAAAGCCCTAGGATTACAGAGAGCCTGGATTATAAATTATATTCATTTAATCTTTTTTCCCTGATTCTTTAAAGCTGCTTATGTGAACAGCTGATAACTCAAGCCTCCTTGTTTATGACAACTCTTATATTAAGGGCAGAGTGACTCCAAATTTAATCTATTGACATTTCTGTAAAAAATAACCTTGTCATATTCCCTCAGTAATGTTCCAGTATATCCTTTGGTTGTCTAAGTCTAAACCCTCAAATCTCATCAGCTTCTTTGTCTTGTGACAGGGTACACACTCACAACACACACACATTTATGTAACCTCAAAATTTTTTTATTATTACTGGATTTCTTTGCTTTATGCAGAGTATTCAAAGAGAAAAATAGTATATTCACTGATTTTATGATGGTCGATTTGTGTGCCATTGTAAAAGTGAATAAGAAAAATTAATTTGTTAAAATGTTTTCTAGCATCTTCAAAAAAGCTCTGTTAAGGTACAGAGGTGCTTTCAGCATAATCTTTTATCTCCAGGAATTTAGGGTGAAATATGTAAGAGGCTCTTTACAGCACCGGACCTTGCTTCTATCACTGGTCACATCCACAGCTGGGTATTGGTTTTGCTTCATCCCTTTATTCCTTCTAGAGTTACTTCTCCACTGAGCTCCAGTAGCATACTGGGCCCCTACCGACCTGGGGAATTCCTCATTCAGTATCCTATCATTTTGCCCTTTGTTACTGTTCATGGGGTTCTCAAGGCAAGTATACTGAAGTGGTTTGCCATTCCCTTCTCCAGTGGACCACATTCGGCTGTGGTCCATGTGATCAGATCGACTAGTTTCCTGTGATTATGATTTCAGTGTGTCTGCCCTCTGATGCCCCCTAGCAATACCTACAGTCTTATTTGGGTTTCTCTTACCTTGGTCGTGGAAAATCTCTTCACAGCCGCTCCAGCAAAGTGCAGCCGCTGTACCTTACCTTGGACGAGGGGTATCTCCTCAAGGCCGCCCCTCCTGACCTTGAACGCGGAGTAGCTCCTATTTCTGCTTCATTGACTATGCCAAAGCCTTTGACTGTGTGGATCACAATAAACTGTGGAACATTCTGAAAGAGATGGGAATCCCAGACCACCTGACCTGCCTCTTGAGAAACCTGTATGCAGGTCAGGAAGCAACAGTTAGAACTGGACATGGAACAACAGACTGGTTCCAAATAGGAAAAGGTGTACGTCAAGGTTGTATATTGTCACCTTGCTTATTTAACTTCTATGCAGAGTACATCATGAGGAACGCTGGGCTGGAAGAAGCACAAGCTGGAATCAAGATTGCTGGGAGAAATATCAATAACCTCAGATATGCAGATGACACTACCCTTATGACAGAAAGTGAAGAGGAACTCAAAAGCCTCTTGATGAAAGTGAAAGAGGAGAGTGAAAAGGTTGGCTTGAAGCTCAACATTCAGAAAACAAAGATCATGGCATCTGGTCCCATCACTTCATGGGAAATAGATGGAAAAACAGTGGAAACAGTGTCAGACTTTATTTTTTTGGGCTCCAAAATCACTGCAGATGCTGATTGCAGCCATGAAATTAAAAGACGCTTGCTCCTTGGAAGGAAAGTTATGACCAACCTTGATAGTATATTAAAAAGCAGAGACATTACTTTGCCAACCAAAGTCCATCTAGTCAAGGCAATGGTTTTTCCCGTGGTCATGTATGGATGTGAGAGTTGGACTGTAAAGAAAGCTGATCGCCGAAGAATCGATGCTTCTGAACTGTGGTGCTGGAGAAGACTCTTGAGAGTCCCTTATACTGCAAGGAGATCCAACCAGTCCATTCTAAAGGAGATCAATCCTGGGTGTTCATTGGAAGGACTGATGCTAAAGCTGAAACTGCAATACTTTGGCCACCTCATGCGACGAGTTGATTCACTGGAAAAGACTCTGATGCTGGGAAAGGTTGGGGGCGGGAGGAGAAGGGGACGACGGAGAATGAGATGGCTGGATGGCATCACCGACTCTGTGGACATGAGTTTGAGTGAACTCCGGGAGTTGGTGATGGACAGGGAGGCCTGGCGTGCTGTGATTCATGGGGTCGCGGAGAGTCGGACACGACTGAGCGACTGAACTGAACTGATGTAAGAGGCTGATTACAGCCTTACCTCTCACTGTATAAACTGGAGCAAAGCAAATTTTAATCTTCAAATATATTACTTACCGCTTTTATCATTAGTTTGGTGTGTTTGTTAAGCAGGATTAGAGTAACATTGTATCACAGTGATCTGCCACACCCAGAATAACAATTCCACATGGCATACTGTCATATTTAGGATATTGAAGCATAGCTGCAATATTGTATATATATTACATTGTGAAATTCTTAGCTTCTGAAATTCATATCATTTTAAATTCTTACACAATGAAAATCTGATCTCTCTGTTAGCAAAGTTTATTCATTTTAAGTAGCTATGTTCTCTTGTCAGGCAGGCATTCAACATTATGCATATGTATTTTGTCTTAAATGCAACTTCAACTTAACAAGCCGAATTTTATTTTCCTGAGAATGAAAAAATGAGTTATCAGGTATGCTTTTGGGTATGCTTTCTTCTTTTTCTTTCTTTTTTTTTTTTTTACAACTTCTAGTTCTTAAAGTAGCTATGAATATTCAGTTTTCATATTCTTCTAATATATGTATTTTCCTATTGGTTTTCTTGGAATGTCAAATATTATTTTAGAGTCAAGCTCCCCAAAGCTAAATTAAACTTACATTATCTAATGACTGGCTGAGATGTTACAACAAAGAGACTAGAAATAGGTAGATTATTTCCATTTCACATAATAGCCCAGAGTTAAGGAATTCGGGCTGGAGTGGTAGCTCTGTCACCCTTACATAAAACTTCAGTGGTGACCTCTGTGGTGGCATCTCCCAGCTCTTGAGAAGGAGGGAAAAGAAAGTTCTGGCAGAAATTATTAAGGACATAACTGGGAATTATGTCTAACACTTCTTTTCATAGCCTATTGATTTAAATTTAGCTGCATTACCATACTTTAGTGCAAGAAAGATTAGAAATTATAGTCTCCAGCTGCTACTGCTGCTCTAAGTTGCTTCAGTCATGTCCGACTCTGTGCGACCCCATAGACGGCAGCCCACCAGGCTCCCCCGTCCCTGGGATTCTCCAGGCAAGAACACTGGAGTGGGTTGCCATTTCCTTCTCCAATGCATGAAAGTGAAAAGTGAAAGTGAAGTTGCTCAGCCATGTCCTACTCTTAGCAACCTCATGGACTGCAGCCCACCAGGCTCCTCCATCCATGGGGTTTTCCAGGCAAGAGTACTGGAGTGGATCGCCAGTGCCTTCTCCGATAGTCTCCAGAGGTATGGCCATATATGAGCAGCTGAAAATCTGGGGACTCGCTCACTCTGAGGAAGAAGGGAGCACAGTTTGGTGACTTCTCCATGATCTACCTCTCTGACCTCCCACATTTCTCTGCTCATTCATGCATACCTGTCTCAGTGTGTACCCTTGTTGACTGTTCTCCCCTACATAGAAGAGGTACCCTTTTTATGAGAGAGAGGCACCCATGCTACATCTACATCAAAGTCTAGGATCTCTGAGTGGTACCTGTCCTCTGGGTTTTGTTGCAGCTCTTCTAGGCTCACTAATCTATAAAATAAAAGGCAAGATATCATCCATCCTGTCACCATACCAGATGTACAATGGTGGAGTAGCAATAGGAAAATACATTTTGTATTCTAGAGAGGGAGTGGGGATATACAGCAGTTAGTGGTAGCATAGTTATCAAATCCTATTGAGTAGAAATTGTGAGGTCTCTCCTCTAGTAGGAGGGTGAGTTCCTTGGGGGACCCATCTTGCTGCCTCTGCCCATAGAGTTGTTCCTTTTGCCATTGGCTATGACCTCTGGAGAGTTCTTCCCTTCTTTGGCCAACTTGGAAGAAGGTGTTGGAGAGCGTGTTTTCCTGGGTGCTGCATATAAAGTTTTTGTTACATAAGTCTACTCTCAGGAATAATTTGTATGTTCATTAGGGTGGTGTTATACCATAGAGACCTGAAGATGCAGTGGCATAAATAAGACAAAAGTTTATTTCTCTCACATAACAGTTTAGAGGTGAGTGGTCCCCGAACTGGAGGGCATCTTTACTGTCCTCAACATGTATGGCTTCCATGGTTGTCCCCATCATTGTCACATCCTGTATAGTGGGAGGGATTCAGGGCAGACCATATCTAGGACAAGTATCTTTTTAAGAAGACAATCTAGAAGTCAAGAACATCACTTCCTTCACATCCCATTGGTCCATACTTGGCTGTTAGCAACACCAAACTGTTTCAGAGATAGAATCTGGAGCTGGGGAGCCATGTGCCCAGATATAGCACTGGGGTTTTTGTTACCAAAAGGAAGAATAGCTACTAGAGAAAAGGAGTGGGTGTCTTTTATTCCTATTTGTTCTCAGTAGGGCCTTTCTCCAACCAAGAAGAGAAGAGGGCAAGGAAACTAAAAAGAAGAAAAAAAAAAAAAAAACCCTAAAGCAAACCAAACAAAAAACCCCCGAACTTGATATTTCCTTTGCAAGCAGAATTATAGGATATAATTTTTTCAGTAATTTCTTTGATTCTCTAATTTAATTCTTTCCCTGGGGACACCAGCTGAAAGATCATGAGCTCTTTACATTGTAACTTTGGTTTGGACGCCAGCAGCCTTTTCATTTCTGTGAAGACATTGGTCTGTTACAAATGATTTGTTCCACCAAAAGTTATGACCAGAAAGGTTCTACGTTCTATATTAGGGTTCTCCAGAGAAACAGAGGCAACAGAAATTTCTGTATAACATTTATCCAGACTGACCAAGTTTGAACAGTTCACTGCATTTATTCCATTGTCCTCTTTCTCCCTCCACATATACACACATATACACACATATACGTGTGTGTGTGTGTGTGTATATATATATATATATATATATATATGGGTTTCTCTGGTGCCTCAGCTGTAAAGAATCTGCCTGCAATGCAGGAGACCAGGGTTCGATTCCTGGGTCAGGAAGATCCCCTGGAGGAGGTTATGGCAACCCACTCCAGTACTCCTCCTAGAGAATCCCATGGAGAGAGGAGCCTGGCAGGCTGCAGTCCATAGGGTCTTATAGAGTTGGACATGACCAAAGTGACTAAACAGCAGCAGCAGCATACACATGCACACAATTTTTCTGTTTTTTCCCCAGCAAAAGTATATTACATACATCATACTTCTTTACCTCTTAATATTCTCGTTTTCTTAAATCAAGAATATTTTTACATAATCATTTAAGGTTATCAAATTCACAGAATTTAACATGATGCAATATTTTAATATATCATTCATGTTCCAACTCTGTTACTTGTTCTTATAATACCCTTCACTGAAATTTCCCCCTTTCAGTCTGAGATTACACATGGCGTCTGGACAGGGAGGCCTGGTGTGCTGTGATTCATGGGGTCGCGGAGAGTTGGACACGACTGAGCGACTGAACTGAACTGGTCTCCTTTCATTTAGGACAGTTCCTTAACTGTGTTTTGTCTTTCATGACATTGACAGTTTTGAAGAATACAGTCTAGTTTCTTTGTCAAATGTTCTTAATTTTTGTATAATGTTTCCTCATTGTTATATGGAGGGTATACATTCCTGCTCTGAATACCACAAAAGTGATAATGTGTCCTTCTCAGGTACCACATTTGAAGTGGTACCTTCTGTCCCTCAAGGGGGATGTTAATGTGATTACCTGATCCAAGTTTTGTCTGGCTTATTCACCGAATAGTTATTTAAAAACATTTTTTTCCTGATTAATAAGCTATCTGTGGGAAGCTTGTGTCTTGTGTTTTAGAATTTGTTGAGTATAGAGAGCCATCTCTTGCGGATGGATGACATTGCAAGGCCTGCAGCACTGTGCCTTGGGTCACCAAAAGACACAGCAAGAAATATGTCTATTAAATATCTGTAAAGTGACTCAGTTAGGACACACACATACACACATATATTCTTTCTATATTCTCCATTATGGTTTTTCACAGGGTATTGAATATAGTTCACTGTGCTATAGAGGAGGACCTTGTTGTTTATCCATTCTATATATACTTGTTTCCATCTGCTAAACCCAAACTCCTTATTCATCTCTTTTCCATTTCCCTTCCCCTTGGCAACCACCAGTCTATTCGCTATGAAGAACATTTCAGTCCTAATAAATTGAATTAGGTCAGCTTTATTAAACACTTACTGCATTGTCTTTATTCTTATTATTTGACTATTGACCAGTGAAAACTGCAATGAATGACATTGTTTCCCAGAATAGAATTAAGAGCCACTGATTCAAATAGTTAGGCAGTGACCAACTTAATGTGAGATTTAAAAATCTCATTAGTTTAATTCATGAGGACTATTTTACTCTTATATTTTAAAACTTACAAGCATATTACATATTTCAAAGTTATTTCAAATTTTATAATTATTCTTTGGCTTATTGAGGTATAAATGTTGATAAGTGTTCTCAAATCTATATTTTTATTGCTCCTTTACTGACTTTTAAAATATTCATTAGAAGCACTAAAATGTACATTAACTTTCTCCACAGCAGCTTACACTTAATAATAGTTCAACTAAAGATTAGACTATCTTAATAGTAAACAGTTCTCAGAATATTAGAATTTTTCAGTAATGGTTTTCCTAGTTTTAGTAACCACATGCTTTATATTAATTTTACTCAGAAACTAGTATTAAGATGCAATGGTGTAACACTTAATAAAAAATAAATCTGGTGAAGCAAATGAAAAGGAAATAGCAGATTCATTTTTCAGAGAGAAAAAAATAAAATTCAAATAGTTTCGTGTGGAATAAGTTGAAATTCTAAAGATTTTCATCTATGTACTCATAAATCGTCATACCTGCTTTAACATTCTTAAGATGATCAACAGTGCAATCTTAATATACCATCTTATTATACAAACTTAATATACCATGACCACAAATTATTTTCCACAGAAAAACAAAAATTTAAAAACTCATTTGGTCTATACATTTCTAGATGATTAGTGATGTTTTTCCTACATACATAACTGGTTGTTGAATTAATCAGTGGGGGAAAAAAGCCCAAGATGGTTTCTCTTACCACTTTTAAATAGATTAATTTTTGAAAATAATTTCTATTGTATTTATCTAAAATTAGGTTTTAAATAAATCACATAGTAAAAAGAACCCCATAGAAATGAGGCCTAAATATAAGGTTTAATCTATTCCATTAAAAATGTCTACATATTGTTACTCCAGGGCTACTAATGAAAGCTTCACAAGGTCATAAGTGACTCTGATATCCTGTTATCTTTTTTCTGTCACTTTTGCTTGTAGCTACTATAATCAGTGATAGCTCGTAGTTTCTTATGACTGCTGGAGCTCCTGCCATCACAATAACATTCAAGGAAGCAGGAAGGAGAAAAAGGGAGGAGAGAGAAAAAGCACCAAGAACCTCCCTGTCAAGTAACTTCCTCTCTAAGAAAATTTCCTGAAAGTTCTACATATTAATAATACATCTGCTTATATGTCATTGGACAGACCTTAGACAAAGACCATACCTACCTGCAAAGGAGATTGGGAATAGGTGCTATTCACTGGGGTCAGTATGATCTTCAATAAAAGTCAAGTTCTGTAACCAAAAAGATGGAGGAAGTGGCCACTGTGTAGGCAACCAACAGTCTTTGCCACATGTATTTCAGAATATATGCCACATGTATTTCTGGCTACTAAGGTATTGAAAGTAATGAAAAAATACCACAAGAGGTGTGATAAGGCTATTTGGAGGTTCCAATATTTGATGATTTTTAACTTATAAATGTGACAATTTTATATGGTTTAGCTAAATATTTCTGGTAAGTTGGCAGGCCTACGTTCTCTAAACTGGCTACAAAACATCTAAAGTACTAGAAGAAATAATTTAAAAACAAGTGAACAAACAAAAACTTTTGTACTTATAATCTCATTATCCTAAAGAAAAATACTTAAATGGGCAGTAAAGAAGTGAGAATATGCATATTTGAGATAAAGGAGACTTAAAACTGCTATATCTCCTGAAGGTGTCCAAAGGTTAGATTCAGATCTTTCATACCTAAGTGATGCTAGGGGTCCGGGGAGGCAACTGTGGACCAAGACTTGGCCCTGCCTGGAGCAGGAAGTTGGTCAGGAGACCACCTCATAGAAAGCCAGGCCTCAGATCTTATTTTCTGCTGTTCTCTTGCCACTGCTGCTCCTGCCACTAGAACTTCCTCATTTCTCTATGAACAGGCAAATGAGGTTGCTATTGTAGGGTCTCTGCATTGGCTGTTCCTTCTGCCTGGAATGTTCTTTTCCCAGGTGTCTGTCTGGTTTGCTCTCCAACCTCCTCCTAAGTCTTGGATCAGTGCCACCTTGACCACCTAATTTAAAATTGCAAAGCCTACCCTATCTCACACACATCTCATTCCTACCCTGCTTTGTTTTCTGTTCCTATGACATTTAATGCCTATATATTATAGAAATTAGCTTTTAAAATGTCTACTTTCCTCTCAGACAGAATGTAAGAATGTAAACTCTACAAGGGAAAGTATTTCTTTCTGGTTCTTTGTTTGGTCCCAGGTGTCTAGAGCAATGGTATTGTATTAAGTCTCAATATATATTTGTTGAATAAAGGACAGTTTGTTATTTTTCCCACTAGTTATGAGAGTTGAGCTTTGTTCGATGAAATCTGAAAGTTATGTGAGTCCTTTCATTGTCCTGTTTGCCCTTAGTCTCTCAGGGAGGTGCTGACAGGAGGTCTATTTCCAGGACCATTATATAAACATCTGGTCCACTCAGAAAACAAGTATTTTGACTGATTTTTTTTTTTTTTACCCACTAAAATAACTTTGACTCCACAAGTTTACTGATATTGGTGCAGCCTTAAATTGGATTTGGGGTTCTTTTATTATATATCCCATAATGGATAGCAGTATAGTGTTCTATTTTTCTACGGACTTTATAGCCATGTCAGAGAGCAGTAAAGTGGTTTCATTTTGAGTTTGAAACCAACCTACTCACTCTTAAGTCTGATGAAAATGTATTGCTTCAGTTTTTTCAAAGTGTGACATTAAACACAAAATGAAACAAAAACTCAACCACTCAGATAAATAAACTTGTGAGCTGCTATTAATTTTTATGTGCTGTCCATGGAGGAGTGACAGATAATTTCTTAGTAGCTCTCTATCACTAACCCAGCATCCTAAGATTCGCTGGAGATGATGTTAAATATCACAGCATAGTCTGAGAATAGGACTATTGCCCATCCAGACAAAAAAGAAATGGTGAATGGTGCCACATACTCAATTTCTGAAAGTCATCCTGGATTTGCAGCACTGAAAGCCTGTCTCTCTTTTTATTTAACAAATGTGCTATTTAAAGTGACATCCCCCCACCTCAACATGATATAAAATATTAAGTACTTGTTACTATAGTTTTTCTGAATATGTTTTTGGAAATTATCTTGGGCTGAGTTCAGAGAGGAGAGGGGAGTAGGGATGGAGAAGGCAAAATGATTTACCATGGCCACTATTTATTCACCTGTCTTTGAAATATTAGACATCTATAAGTGCTTTCATTTGAACAAAGTATTATTGCACTCAAGAGCTGACCTGAGTAATAACCTTTATCAAAAAATACCGAGATCACATTGTGCTGCTAGTCCTATCTACTTTTTTAACTTAACATCACAGCACAATCTGTTGGAATAGCAAAGAATGTCTTTAAAATACTAGCTGCCATGCTTAATTTTTTCAATAAACATTGGTATATTGTTTTTCTTAAAAGACATCATATATATGATGTCACCTGTATATGATGTAGTTTTGTTACTCTCATGAAGCTTGCATATATAAATAAACCTTTAATACACAGAAGTATATGTTCTGTATTTTTCTGGTTTTGGAGATTACCAAGGTATAAACAAAATAGTCTAATTTCACAAGCCAGCTGGCATATTTCATTTCCTTAGTGAATAAACCAGTAATTCTTTGGAAGACCTTAACTTTACGTAAACACAGATTGTGTGTTAAATATGCAATGAAAGAGACTTTAATTATAACGTCAAAACCTTGCATACTTGTAAGTATTTTACACACAGCCTTGTATTTGTTTTGATATAATGAAATTTCACAGAGAAATTGGTGTTCAGATTATGATCTAAGCACATTTCTAAGCATTTGTTAAATCCTTGAGTGACACATTGGATAACATAGTGAAAATTGACTGCAATTTCTCATATCTAATGATGGTTAATAGCTCAGAAAACAAGCTCAGAATTCACACTCTCATAATGGGGATGTGCCACTGTCAAATCACTTAGATATAATTATGATTTTGTAATCATAATGACTAAGTGTGTGTAATTAACGAAACAACTTAGAGTGATATGAGAAGAAAATGCTGTGAAAATGTACGTGAGTGTTAAAAACAGAACGTGTGATATCAGTTAATTCTTATCTGCAAGTTGTATAATATGTATGTTTTTTGATTCTAGAGAAAAATATTTTAAAAAACCAAACTAAAACGAAACAACCCAAACCCAAACCCAGTCCTATGCACATAGTGAAAATATAGTGGATGGATGTCTCTTGCAGTTAAACTCATGTCCTTGGAGTATATAATTTGTTTTAAGATATTTCACAACGCTGCAGTGAGGTACTAGAAATGTGTTGAGCTTCAAATTCTCCATATTGACACTGGATGGTAATTTATGGGTTTCATTTTTGCAACTGTTTTTGAACCCATGTTGGGTACAAATGAAGAGAAGCGGAAGAAAGGAAAGATGAATTGCATGAAGATAACCCTGAAGTATGACACTTGAGATTTGACCAAACATTAATGAAATCTGGTATTACCTGCCCCTCCAAAAGAAACAGGAATGTGAGATGGGAAAGGGTTTGGTTTGGTAATGGGCTTTGTCATCCAGTTGTTAAGTCGCTAAGTTGTGTCTGACTCTGCAACCTCATGAACTGCAGCATGCCAGGTTTCCCTGTCCTTCACTGTCTCCCTGTTTGCTCAAACTTATGCCCGTTGAGTCAATGATACCATCCAACCATCTCATCCTCTGTCGCCCTCTTCTCCTCCTGCCCTCAATCCTTCCCAGCATCAGGGTCTTTTCTAATGAGTCGGCTCTTTGCATCAGGTGGTCAAAGTACTGGGGCTTCAGCTTCAGCACCAGTTCTTCCAGTGAATATTCAGGGTTGATTTCCTTTAGGATTGACTGCTTTGATCTCCTTGATGTCTAAGGGATTATCAAGATTCTTCTCCAACACCACAGTTTGAAAGCATCAATTCTTCAGTGCTCAGCTTTCTTTATAGTCCAACTCTCACATCCGTACATGACTACTGGAAAAAACATAGCTTTGACTATACAGACTTTTGTCGGCAAAGTAATGTCTCTGCTTTTTTATGCACTGTCTAGATTTGTCATAGCTTTTCTTCCAAGGAGCAATCGTCTTTTAATTTTGTGGCTGTAGTCACCATCTGCAGTGATTCTGGAGTCCAAGAAAATGAAATCTGGCACCGTTTCCACTTTTTTTCCCTTCTATTTGCCATGAAGTGATGGGATCTGATGCCATGATGTCATTTTTTGAATGTTGAGATTTCAGTCAGTTTTTTCACTCTCCTCTTTCACCTGTATCAAGAGGTTCTTTAGTTCCTCTTCACTTTCTGCCATTAAAGTGGTGTCATCTGCATATCTAATTCCAGCTTGTGAGTCATCCAAGCTTGACATATTCCTTTCCCAGTTTGAACCAGTCCATTGTTCCATGTCCAGTTCTTACTGTTGCTTAAATCAGTTACCTGATTTTAATTGTCATTGAACTTTAGTCTGCTCCTTTGACTTCCACTCACTTTTTCTATTAATTTTTATGTATATCATATTTGAATTTCTATCTATAAGTTAATGTATCTGTGTTTCTGTTGTTGTTGTTTAGTCATGAAGTTGTGTTTGACTCTCAGTGACCTGTCCCTTTAGGAAACAAAATCCCGAAAGTCATAAGAAAGGTATGTTTTTCTTATTCTGATTTCTTAAAAAATCCCATAGAAGATGATTAATACACATTTGGTAAATCTTTTAAAAAAATTTCTACCTAAACCAGGTTCCTTCTGTTCTACAAAAAGGCAGTAAATGAAACTCTTTGTGGAGTACTTTGTTTTCCAAAGTGCTTAGATATTTATGCTACTTAAAATTCATTAACAGGTTAGATAACTTTTCAAATACTAGGATTAACCTTCCACCTGAAGAATCAAGACACTTTATTATGTATTTCCCCCTTTGCCCAGTAGAGTATTTAGCATAACACATCCTTCAGAAAATATTTTCTCATTGTTATCATCTCATAATTCTTCTTACTTCTTTCCTCAGAGTTTTTGCTGTTAGATGTTGGTAATACAGTGTGCAATTTACTGTCCGTACATCTGACACAGATATTCCTCTTAAGGAGAGAACTGTCTCTGGTTGAGAACAGAGCTCCCTAAGAAGTTTGGGGAAGAGAATGACCCTCTGAAATCCTAAGTGTCAAATGGGAAACCACACTCATGGGCCAGGAGGTGAGGGAATAATCGAATGTTGGCTCAAGATGGTACAGACAAGTGATATAATATTGGCATAATACAGACTCATAGATCAATGGAACAGAATAGAGAGCCCAGAAATAATGACATATATATGACCATGCATATATGGTCAATTAATTTTTGACAAAGACACCAAGAGTAGATAATGGAGAAATTGTAGTTTCTTTAACAAATGGTGTTGGAAAAATTGGACAACCACATTCAAAAGAATAAAATGGAGTCCCTGTTTTATACCATACACAAAAACTCAACTTAGATTAATGACTTGAAAGTAAGACCTGAAACTGTAAAATTCCTAGGAGAAAATAAAGGAGATTTGGTTCCTTGATATTGATTTTTAGCAGTCATTTTTTGGATTTGACACTGAGAACAAAGGCAGCAAAATCAAGAATAAACAAATGGGACTGAATCAAACTAAAAATTCTGCACAGCCAAAGAACCAACAAAATGAAAAGACAATCTATGGAATGGAAGAAAATATTTGTAAACCATGTATGAGATCAGGGGTTGATAACAAAATATATTGCTACAACTCAACAGCAAAATAAACACTAAGTTTAAAAATTGGGCTAAGGATCTGAATAGACATTTTCTCAAAGAAAACATATAAATGGCCAATAGGTACATGGAAAGGTGTTCAACATCACTAACCAAGGAAATACAAATTAGACTACAATAATTTATCACCTCACACCTGTTGGGACATCTATTATATAAAAAACAAACAAACAAGAGATAGCAAATGCTGGTGAAAATGTGGAGAGAAGGGATCCCTCTTACACTGTTGGTAGGAATGTAAATTGGTACAATTGCTAGGGAAAACAATATGTATGTTCCTCAAGAAATTAAGGATAGAACTACCATATGATCTAGCAATCCCACTTCTGGATTTGTATTCAAAGAAAATGAAAGCATGATACCAAAGAGATATCTATACATTCATCGAATTCACTGTAGTATTATTCACAGTAGCCAAGATATGGAAACAATCTAAGTGTCCATCCATGGAAAAGTGGATAAAGAAGATGTGATGTGCACACACACACACACACACACACACACGATGGGATATTCAGCCATGATAAGAAAGGAAATCCTTCCATTTGAGATAATGGACCTTGAGGGTATTATGTAAGCCATATAGAGAAAGACAAATGGTATCACTTATATATGAATTCTTAGGGAAAAAATTGAATTTCTAGAAACAATGTAGAATAGTGGCTGCCAGGGGCTAGGAGTCAGAAGAAATAGGGAGAGATTGGTAAAAGCGTATAAATTTTTCACTTATAAGATGATTAAATTCTCAGGATCTAATGTATAGCATAATGACTGTAGTTGATAACACTGTTGTATAATTGAAATTTGCTAATCAGTCTCAAAAAAAGTAACTGGATGATACAATTTCATTCCTTTTTAAGTATGAATGATGGGGGAGGAATCTTTTCACAATTATAACTCATCACATTGTATACACTTTTATATTGCAAGGATTCTGTTTTGTTTTGTTTTTACAGTTATGCACAATAAAGAGGATGGAAAAGTTACAAATAAATGGCAGAGTCAAAGGGTTACAGAGTGTTGGCTGCCCATTTCTCTGATGGGGCTAGGCTCTTCATTCTTGGTTTTGAGGGCAGTTGGTGGGGGGAGATGGCATCTTTGTATCTCTTTTAGGTAACTCTTCATTTGTGAAGCAAAAACTCAGATTATATCATATGGTGACATCCAAATAGTTTTATCTAAATCCAGTTCCAAAAAGCTTCAAATTAGTGTACTCCCAGATTGTGGCACGATAATGTCACTCTCTACTTCTGACATTGTAGTGAATTTTTAATCTTTTGTGAAATTCTGTGGCATTTGGAGAAAAACTGAGAATGGATTTTGTGAGAAATGGAAATTGAAAACGTATGATTAAAGAATTACATGAGTCTATTTAAATAAAACCAGTGGGTATGTGTATGTGTCTGTGCATAGAGATACAGAGAAGAGGAAAATTTATTGCTTAAAGGATAGATACTCAAATGTAAGGGCTTGTTTCTCTGGATGTGGCCTTATTCTGAGTGTGAGAAATTTTAAATATTTTTCTTCCCTATTTGTTATAATTATGTTGTATTTCTTGGAAATGAGATGGTGGCATGTCTTCCTTCTACTAATATCTGGATAAGATTGCTTAGAGCTTCCCATTCCATACAGTGTTTTTCAAAGATCTCTTGAGGGGTTTATATTATGCTCACATCTGATGTGAAACTATTTCCTCAGAATTAATTCAGGAATTCAATCACCCTTTTTTGCTTGCTTCTTTTACTCTACCATGTGGAATCCCAAATATGAACAATATTCATAAAAGCTATTGTCTTAGGGCAGATGTGTGTGATAGACTCTACTGATAATCTACAGTGGGTTACGGACAGATTTATTCTACAGAAGTGCCATTTCAAATTATGAAATTTTTTTTTCATCCTCTGTAACCCGAGGTTTTTTCATCAGTGCTATCACCACTCATAGATTCTGGCCATACACCATCTTGACTGCTTCTCTTTCCCCCTTTCCAGTTCTTCTCTCCAATTCTTTTTGTCCCTAGATAGCACAGGTAACTCCAAACTCTTCTTACTGTTTTTTTTTTTTTTTTTGTAAAGTACTTTTTTTCTCAGCTTCTAATCACAAAACTCATTAAGGTCATCAGAACAAAAAGACTTCCTTTGGAAAGAACTACCAGAAATTGTGATCCAAAAATAGCACTTTCCCCTACTAATACTCCTTTCATAAGAAGAATAATGATTAAGATGGTTTTATTATTTTCTACTAGTCTTTCCCCTTCCTTTAGAAGGTAGATGATAGAATATAAGCAGGCTCTTAATTTATTTGTATTAAGCAGTCCAAGGTCAATAGCTTTTTAGAAATGTAGATCCCATGAGAGCAGGCTGTCTGAAGCCATCCTGGTCAGAAAGCTGTAATGGCCACATCTTAGAAGGTTGCTATTCTTGTTTTGGAGGAATATGTGAAAAATTCATGGGCAAAAGGAAAAAGTATACTTTTCTTTTATTCTTCTAGATGAAATTTTGGACATCTTTTACAAAGTTGAACTTTTAGAGTTAAAGCAGCAAGTCATGAGTTTCTGTCAGGTATGGGCACATACTTTTTAACTCTACAAGTGCAAACCTATTTCTACTTGTTCTCGCTATTTAGTTGTTTCTGGTTGTAAGACCTGAAGGAGGCTCAAAGATGGATTAGATAGATAAGATCACAGGCATTCCTTATCAGAATTTATTCTGATTTTTGTTTGGCTATAGGTGAGATTTTTGTTATGAGCTGACCTTGATATAAGATCGTACTCAGAACTTTTGTTTCCAAGAGCTATTCTGATGTCACTTGATATCCATAGCATGATCTACTAATGTGGTGGCATCATCTGTGTGACTTATAATCATGTGCTTTTGCCCACTGTTGTGAGGCATTGGGCTTGGGAAGTCCTCTGGGCTCTGGAAATAAGCATTTCAGATATGATGTTCTTTATGGACTATTTTTGTTCTATTCTCCAGCCTGCATTTCCTCGTTCATTACTCAGAAAGAGCTAAAATTCTGGAACCCATTATTATCTTTCTCTTTCTTTAGTACAATAGTCCCTGTACTTTGTGGAGTGGTATTAAAAATTCAGTTTTCTGGGCTTCACCTTAAACCCCCTGAATCAGACTCTGGTAACTAGTCATATGATCTGAAGCCCTCTCCACTCTCACCAGGCTTGAGTTTGAAGGGCCCATGGGGAGGAGAGAGGAATCCTGGCACCCCTCTTTAGAAATGTGTGACCATAACATTCTTTTTTAGATTTGGACTTCAGAAATAGCTTTGAAACTGCACCAAATTTCTGTTTAACATTGTGTTTATGGAGTAGCTCTTCTTTTCCTGGTTTCAAATAATTTTTTACATTTGTATACTAGAGCCAGACATCTTGGAATGTGAAGTCAGGTGGGCCTTAGAAAGCATCACTACTAACAAAGCTAGTGGAGGTGATGGAATTCCAGTTGAGCTATTACAAGTCTTGAAAGATGATGCTGTGAAAGTGCTTCACTCAATATGCCAGCAGATTTGGAAAACTCAGCAGTGGCCACAGGACTGGAAGAGGTCAGTCTTCATTCCAATCCCAAAGAAAGGCAATGCCAAAGAATGCTCAAACTACCGGACAATTGCCCTCATCTCACACGCTAGCAAAGTCATGCTCAAAATTCTCCAAGCCAGGCTTCAGCAATATGTAAACCGTGAACTCCCAGATGTTCAAGCAGGTTTTAGAAAAGGCAGAGGCACCAGAGATCAAATTGCCAACATCCGCTGGATCATGGAGAAAGCAAGAGAGTTTCAGAAAAACATCTATTTCTGCTTCATTGACTATGCCAAAGCCTTTGACTGTGTGGATCACAATAAACTGTGGAACATTCTGAAAGAGATGGGAATCCCAGACCACCTGACCTGCCTCTTGAGAAACCTGTATGCAGGTCAGGAAGCAACAGTTAGAACTGGACATGAAACAACAGACTGGTTCCAAATAGGAAAAGGTGTACGTCAAGGTTGTATATTGTCACCTTGCTTATTTAACTTCTATGCAGAGTACATCATGAGGAACGCTGGGCTGGAAGAAGCACAAGCTGGAATCAAGATTGCTGGGAGAAATATCAATAACCTCAGATATGCAGATGACACTACCCTTATGGCAGAGAGTGAGGAGGAACTCAAAAGCCTCTTGATAAAAGTGAAAGAGGAGAGTGAAAAGGTTGGTTTGAAGCTCAACATTCAGAAAACAAAGATCATGGCATCTGGTCCCATCACTTCATGGGAAATAGATGGAAAAACAGTGGAAACAGTGTCAGACTTTGTTTTTTTGGGCTCCAAAATCACTGCAGATGCTGACTGCAGCCATGAAATTAAAAGACGCTTGCTCCTTGGAAGGAAAGTTATGACCAACCTTGATAGTATATTAAAAAGCAGAGACATTACTTTGCCAACCAAGGTCCGTCTAGTCAAGGCAATGGTTTTTCCCGTGGTCATGTATGGATGTGAGAGTTGGACTGTGAAGAAGGCTGATCGCCGAAGAATCGATGCTTTTGAACTGTGGTGTTGGAGAAGACTCTTGAGAGTCCCTTATACTGCAAGGAGATCCAACCAGTCCATTCTAAAGGAGATCAATCCTGGATGTTCATTGGAGGGACTGATGCTAAAGCTGAAACTCCAATACTTTGGCCACCTCATGCGACGAGTTGACTCACTGGAAAAGACCCTGATGCTGGGAAAGGTTGGGGGCGGGAGGAGAAGGGGACGACGGAGAATGAGATGGCTGGATGGCATCACCGACTCTGTGGACATGAGTTTGAGTGTACTCCGGGAGTTGGTGATGGACAGGGAGGCCTGGCGTTCTGTGATTCATGGGGTCGCGGAGAGTCGGACACGACTGAGCGACTGAACTGATACAGATATGGTACCAAACTTGTCAAATAATTTTCCAGGACTTATTGAGAGGACCACTGCTTTTTAATTTGAATAATTATTGACTATAGGTCAATGTTTCTAATAATTTCTAATTTGAATCAATGTTGTAATCTCCACTCATAGACTCATAATATTAAAGAATCATTGATTTTCCTGGTTTGTGTATTTTTTAACATGTGCAGATTGATTTGTGAGAATTTTAGCTATATTAATATATTACATCTATAATCAATAGGTGAGATTGACCTAGTGTTCTTTTTTTTCTTGAACTATGTTTTTTTAATTTTAATATCATGGTTATGCTAGTTTTGTAAATAACATTTGGGGGGCTTTATGTGTTCTGTGCTCTGAAAAAGTTCATAAAGCAATGGAATTTTCTGTCTCAATTCTGATAGTGCTGCATCACAGCAGGATTTGGGGGTCTCTGGGAATAGGAATATAATCAATCGGATTTTGGTGCTGACCATCTAGTGATGTCCATGTGTAGGGTCTTCTCTTGTGTTGTGGGAATAGGAAGGTCATTCTGGTTGAGGCTGGGTCAGAATAGGCTGTTTAAAAGGTAAGCTTGGTACCCACAGTACTCAGAATATTCCAGTCTTTTTAGTCCTATATACCTTCATTTCAGCAGCTACAAGATACTTGGAGAGGATCATAAAGAAGCAGGTGCTCCTTTTGGATGAAAACAAAGTGTCCCTTTTCCATCCCAGGAAGAAGGATGAAAGAGCTCAAACTTTCCTTTGACACACAGTGCTGCAAAAGTTTGAAAGATCATTTTAGCCTTGCCTTGTTGCTATGGTAACCTGGCTTTCTGTAGCTAATTGTGTGCTTGCTTTTTTCTTTCTTTCCAAGTAGAATGAATTGTACTCATGCTCAACCTTTTAAGCAGCAAAAGTAAGGCACCCAGAAATATAGGCTGGTCATTCTGTATTTATGGACATTTGCATTTAAGAATGATTATTAATTATACATGGGAGTGCAGAACTGTGAATTCAAGTCTTCAAGGTAAAATAGAACATTTTCTATTTATCTTATTGATGTTTTTTGCTCTCCTGTAGCAACTGGCTTTTGGCTTAAAAGATGAAGGTGATGTGGTTAAGTTTTGTTCTTTTCCGAAGGCATCCAGCCAAGAAGTGAAGCCATAGGAATGTATGTTTGCAGCAAATCATGGCTTAAGCACGATCCTGCTCAATGGTAATTGAGTATTCCTGTGGTAAGACATGGAAGTAAACTGAAATGGGGCTGTAATTTAAAATTATGAGCAATTCATGCCCTACTTCCAATGATTCTGTCATAAATAAGCCCTCTTTTGGTCTGATATAATTTTGTTTTTTAAAAACTCCTGTAGCATAAAATGGGTGGATGTCTTTTATTTTCTCATGTAACTAAACCCTTTGTTTAATTTTGAGAAAAATGAGAAAAGAGCCTAAGAAAAATGCTGTCTACAAGTAGGTCATGTAGCTGCAGTAGGACATTATGAAGCTATTCCATTCAGTGAGTTGTGATTAGTCAATATGGAATCACATTTGGCAAAGATCTAAAGCACTAACTACTAGGGCATACCATAGCTAACATGAATTATACCTACAGTTCTGAGGACAGATCATTTCTCCTTGAACGTAAATAGTCTTATTTATTTTAAAATGAGAGTAATGAACTAGCCTTGGGTAATTGTTATAACTTTGAAATTCAAAGAAGCAAGTGATAGTGACACAGTCACAATTCATAGGCAGATGATATACTGTTTTATATTATAAACTTGGATGAACCAAACTGCAGTAAGCTGTATTCTTCAGCAAAGGAGAGCAATATATTTCAGTTGAAGAGATGAGGTAGTTTATGAATGAGGGGACTAATATCTGTGAGTGCTATATGTCCTATATTTTAAATCTGTAATCTCACTTTATTATCATCATAGCTTCAGTAAGTACTTGGAATTGAATGCATTTTGCAAATGTGTGAACTTGAGGCCTGGAAAGTTTAAACCATTTGCCCAAGTTCACAGAAGTAGGAGCTAGTCAAAAGAGGGATTCAAATACTAGTCCATTGGTCTCTGAAATGTGTTGGTGCCTTTCATGAATGATGAGGTATACATGTATGTTTATGGAAAAGATGACAATGTTCATTGTGTTCTTTTAAGTCGATCTGTAAAAAGAATACAACCAAGGATAGATAAGGCCTCAAAGGGAATCATTTCAAGGGAATCTCTCTGCCATTTTTTATACCTCTTTCTGGTTCTGCCATAAAATGAGAAACAGTGATCTGACTTGTCATCATAGTTCAGTTTACTGGTTCAGCTCAATTTCTGAAAGAAGGGCTTTCAAAGGGGTGGAAGTGTAGCATATGTGGGCACGGTTTACACATTTTCCACTTCTTCCTTCTATGCCCTTAAGTAGGAGGTGGCTTTAGAGTGTTTTCCAGCTGATTAATAAAGTAGTATTTCACTTCCATTTACTGATCATTATTCTGTAAACCTACCTTCCCTGGGGTCCACCTGGGGAAGAATGGCTGTGATCTGGGGGCAGATTTCAGGTCCTCTTGTCAATACCACCTGGAAGCACACCAGTACCCCCTATTTATAATGGAATAAAAAGTGAAAATTTCAACAAACATGTCTTGTAATCATCTATTGAGTTGTGGTTGGAATTCCAAGAAGAAAAAAAACATGAGAAGAATGTTGACATGAAGGAAATTAGAAGCAACCTATGTGGTGGGTGAGAATTCTGCCTACACAAGTTAGACAATACAAATAGAAGCTTAAAAAGACTTGCTTATGGAGGTAATGATTGAATTCAGGGTATGCAGGGAATCAGACCTGTCTCCTCTAATAACCATTGACCCAAGGGCCCTATTAATATAGCAGCTGTACAGAAGGGCTTCAGTAGAATTGTGCTGGGAACTGCTAGACCTTGGAAACTTTGTCCAATCTTAAATCTTTAACCACTGAGTAATACTATAGCTTGACAGAACTTTTGGCCCAGAAATCTTAGCCCTCCTAATCTGGTATTGTACCTCTCCCAGTGCCCTATAGCTGGACTATGCGATCCTAGAAAAATAAAAAATAAATTGAGCACAAAAAAAGAACAAAAAAACTCATCTGGATGCTTTTGTGTTGACTTCAGGATGATCATTTGTATTTTAAATATTTGTAATATTTAAGGCAATGTCATATCAAAGTACATACATAGTGTTTAATTCATTAGATTTAATAAAGTATTATGCATTATGCACTTAAGTAAGCACTTTTCAGGGAGGTGAAGTACTCACAAATCAAATATATTAAATGTATAAATCCAGCTTGAAATGTTGAAAGGAATTAATCTAAGTTAGGCATAGATTGTGGAGAAGGAAATGGCAACCCACTCCAGTGTTCTTGCCTGGAGAATCCCAGGGACGGGGGAGCCTGGTTGGCTGCCGTCTATGGGGTCACACAGAGTCGGACACGACTGAAGTGACTTAGCAGAAGCAACAGCAGGCATAGATTGCTTGTGTGTGTGCTTAGTTGCTCAGCGGTATCTGACTCTTCTTGACTCCATGGACTGTAGCCCACCAGGCTCCTCTGTCCATGGGGATTCTCCAGGCAAGAATACTGGAGTGGGTTGCCATGCTCTCCTCCAGGGTATCTTCCCAACCCAGGGGTCAAACTCGGGTCTGCCGAATTGCAGGCGGAGCCACCAGGGAAGACCATAGATTGCTTCAGTTCAGTCACTCAGTCGTGTCCGACTCTCCACGACCCCATGAATCACAGCACGCCAGGCCTCCCTGTCCATCACCAACTCCCGGAGTTCACTCAAACTCATGTCCATCGAGTCGGTGATGCCATCCGGCCATCTCATTCTCTGTCGTCCCCTTCTCTCCCACCCCCAACCTTTCCCAGCATCAGAGTCTTTTCCAGTGAACCTTAGGAGAAGTTAATTTGCTTGATTTGTGTTAATGAAACAGCTGTCAAAAATAAGGAGTCAGACTGGATGGATTCAAATTTCGAGGGTATTGATTTTGTACAATTTACTTCACCAACTTTGACTCAGTTTCCTCATTTTTAAAAGGAAATTTGTTGTTCAGTTTGCTCAGTCATGTCCAACTCTTTGTGACCCCATGAACTGCAGCACGCCGGGCTTCCCTTCCTCCACTATCTCCCAGAGTTTGCTCAAATTACTGTCCACTGAGTCACTGATGCCATCAAACCATTTCATCCTCTGTTAGCCCTTCTCCTCCTGCCCTCAGTCTTTCCCAGCATCAGGTCTTTCCCAGTGAGTCAGCTCTTTGCATCAGGTGGTATTGAAGTATTGCAGCTTCAGCATCAGGCATTCCAGTGAATATTTAGGGTTGATTTCCTTTAGGATTGACTGACTGGTTTGATCTCCTTGCAGTCCAAGGGACTCTCAAGAGTGTTCTCCAGCACCACAATTCAAAAACATCAGTTCTTCAGTGCTCAGCCTTCTTTATGATCCAACTCTCAAATCCATACATGACTACTGGAAAAACCATAGTCTTGACTATACAGACCTTTGTTGGCAAAGTAACATCTCTGCTTTTTAACACGCTGTCTATATTTGTCATAGCTTTTCTTCCAAGGAGCAAGCATCTTTTAATTTCATGGCTGAAGTCCCTGTCCACAGTGATTTTGGTAGTAGTAAATAATAGTAGTAAAATAATTTTACCTACTTCGTAGGGTGGTTGGGAGGATAAAGAGAGTTAAGACATGCATAAGAACTGCTTGGAACAGAGCATGGTGCATTGTAAACCTTATAAACATGCTTGCTATTGTTAAGCAGAGTGAGAACAAACATTTTTGTTCTTACCTTTAGCTTTTTACCTCCCTCAGGGAAGTATTATGTGTTCTTCATCAGCCCCAGCCACATCAGAATAAGTCCTTTCTCACATACCCCAATTACTACTTCTGCTTCATAACACTTAAAGTGACATGTGTAAGTGTGTGTGTGCATGTTTGTGTGTGTGTGCATACATGCACCATTTTGTGGTTGAAAAAACACAGTCCTAAGACTGAAATGATTACCAATTTATGAGCTTTACTCGCTTTTCTTGAACGCTATGCTAGGGTCTACATAATCACAGTGTTAATTACTAATTCACCATTTTCTCCCCCATTCACTTCCCTCACATTTCTTAAAGTCTGCTCACATACCTTTCTTCTTACACTTTCCCCAGCCTGAGACTAGTTCTGATCCTTTTTCCTTTCCTCATTCTTTTGTACTGAAAAAGTCCAGAGGCCTGTTCTGGCAAGATTGAGCCCTTCTCAAAGGATGGAGAGGATAAAAACCTGAATAGAAACATTAAAATGTGCTTACTAAATACTTGTTGAATAATTCAGTGTGTTTTTTTTAATTCATTTATTATTAGGGATGCTGGCTTTTTTGTTAAAAAATGTTGAATAATTTTTGTTGATTAGAGTAGGACCTATCAAATTGATATACTTGATCTGATTATTCAAGAGAAATAGCATTTTTCAAGTAATATATAAACCCAAGTGAAGTACATTAGTACCTTCAGGGTACAACTTGGGGAATTCTTTTTCTAGTTGAAAAGAGCTAATGCTTTTTCAGGTGTACTGTGTGCTTAGATTGTTATATAAATTTAACTTATTTTCTCATGTCTGCAGTGAAAGTATTCTTCCTATTTTATAACTGGGAACTGAACCTCAGGGATGTTTAGTGATTAGCCAAAGGCCATAAGATTCTTAAGTGATAGGTCAGGGGTCTGAACCTAGGTTCAAAGATCTAAAGTTTACATATTTTTACATCCTACCACGTCTGGGGATGTAGGCATGTAGGAATCTTTGCCTCACCTTGGTAAACTCTTAGTTTCAAAACATTCTGTACAGTAGTCTCCCTTATCCACAGTGGGTATATTCCAAGACCCCCAATGCATGCCAAGATAGTATCTAACCCTATATGCTGCTGCTAAGTCACTTCAGTCGTGTCTGACTCTGTGTGACCCCATAGACGGAAGCCCACCAGGCTCCCCCGTCCCTGGGATTCTCTAGGCAAGAACACTGGCGTGGGTTGCCATTTCCTTCTCCAATGTGTGAAAGTGAAAAGTGAAAGTGAAGTCGCTCAGTCGTGTCCGACCCCTAGCGACCCCATGGACTGCAGCCCACCAGGCTCCTCCATCCATGGGATTCTCCAGGCAAAAGTACTGGAGTGGCTTGCCATTGCGTTCTCTGAACCCTATATATATGGTGTTTATTTTCTATACATACATATTCATGATAGTTTAATTTATAAATTAGACACAGTAAGAGATTGACAGTAATAATAAATAGTTATTTAATAAATAAATTAGACACAATAAGAGAGTAGCCAATAATAAAACAGAACAATTTTAGTAATACAGTGTAATAAAAGTTACGTGAATGTGGTCTCTCTCTCTCGAAATGTCTTATTGTACACATTTAATGCCTTTTCCATCTGAACTAAGCACTTATGTCCTATGTCCATGACTTTTGAAGTTTGAGGTGCAACAGTAAAACGATCACGGATTTCTTTTTCCTTTTCACAACTTTATGGACAGAAGATTCATTCTTATTGTAGATATTAGCAACCTCACCATATGATATTTTTTTCCTTATTAAGTTGAGAACTTTTACCTTTTCACTTAAAGGAAGTGCTTTTTGACTTCTCTCTCTTTCTTTCTTTCTATTGAAGTAACAGCTTCTCTTTGGCTGAATTGCCAGTGTTACTACTCTTTCACTTTGAGGCCATTATTAAGTAAAATAAGGATTACTTGAACATAAGCACTGTGGTACCTTGACAGTCATCAGATAAGCAACACAGCTTCTTGTTTAGTCGCTCAGTCATGTCTGACTCTTTTGTAACCCGATGGACTATAGCCTGCCAGGTTCCTCTCTGTCCATGATATTTTCCAGGCAAGAATACTGGAGTGGGTTGCCATTTCCTCCTCCAGGGATCTTCCTGACCCAGAGATCGAATCTGCATCACCCGCACTGCAGGTGGATTCTTTAACACTGAGCCGCCTGTGAAACCCAAGACAGCTTCTTATTGTCTATTGGGCAATAAAAGGTTGATTCACATTCCTGGCAGGATGGGGCAGAAACATCTGTCCCCAGAATCTGGGGCAGAATCTCTGTTCCCAGAGGACAGAGATTTCATCGCACTCCTCAGAATGGGATACAATTTAAATATATGAATTGCTTATTTCTGAGATTTTCCATTTAATATTTTTTTAAATTTGGTTGAGAGGCTAGCTGAAAGTGCAGAAAGTGAACCCGTGGACAAGGGGGCAACTGGATACTAGTCTCCAATCAGTGTGTAAATTACTTAATGGGTTAATCTGAGGGAAACTGGAGTCCCAAAGAATGGTTCAGTTTTTTTGTTTTCTGTACTCACTGTGTCCCTTTTCTCATCTTTTCTAAGTAACATAGAAGGTGTTTACCAATTTCTGTATTGTAAGACTCCCTGTTCACATAAAATTATTCAAATTTAGCACATTTATTTCCAAATAAGTTTTGAGATACAGGCATTGCAGAAAACTCATATTTAGTTAAAAACACCAGTGAATATTGAAAACATTCTTGGTTGTAAGTAGAGATCTGGGAATGTTATTATGTAAATATAACAGAAATTTTATTTTTTATGCTTGTAAGGATACATTTCTGAAGGTATTCCAGGAGGGTACTCATATGAGTAAGAAAATTCCTGAGAAGTGAGGAAAGCAGACCTCTCTTACTTTTTGTTTGTATTGTTAAATATTATCAATTCACAATGAATCAAAATAGCTTAGAAAATCTTTTCATTTAGGAACTGAAGTTTATAACACTATTTTGAAATAAGTTTTCACTGTAACAGTAAAATAACCATATAACAGACTGTAGAAGTGAAATAAGTTAATTTGATCCAGAAGCTGAGCACAATTTAGACAATGATTGAAAGTGAATTGCAGCCAAATTGAGAGCTCTGTTTCCTTTGTTGGGGAGCAGGGCAGGAGCAGGACTAGCTTATAAGTGATTGAGGGTCCTCGTAACTGGAAGTTGAGAGGGAAGTTGTGGGGTTGTAGTGACAGACAGGGGACTTCCCTGGTGACTCAGATGTAAGAGACCCAAGTGTGATCCCTGAGTTGAGAAGATCCCCTGGAGAAGGGAATGGCTACCCACTCCAGTAATCTTGCCTGGAAATTCCATGGACAGAGGGAACTGGCAGGCTACAGTCCATGGGGTTGCGAAGAATCAGACACAACTCTCCAACTTTGAATTTCATTTTTCAGTGACAGACTGATGGGGCTCACATGGCATACAGAGGAACAGAGTGCACAAGAATGTAATTCTTCAGAATGGAATGAAGAAGAGAGGTACATTAGAATAGCAGTAAGTTTTATTACAGAAAAAGAAATTTTAAAAATTAAGCAGTATGCAGACAGTGATGGGAAATTAGAAAAGATTACTCTTATATAAACATATTAAAGAGGACTATAGATTTTAAAATTTGAGAACTAGCATCTTTAGATGATTTTATTGGCTTCCAGCAAACGTTTATTTGAAACATTAGACTTGATAGGTTTTTCTCTTTTCTTTCCTGAGCTCTTACCAGTTACATACAAGCTATGCCACTGAAACTGATTGGATAGTTTCAGTGGCTTAAGTGACAGGAGAAGAATGTTGAATAATGTTAGATGACATTACATTTTGCTATATTGAGCCATCTATCTGTTGTTATCTTGATAATAGAAGAAATGTTGAAAGTATTGTCAGAAACTGGGAATTGCAGGTATCACCTCCTAGCTTTCCTCAAGGAAATAAAAGAATTGGTTCACATATCCAGCATGTTAACTTTTCTAAGGGTGCTCTCCAGAGGACAGGCTGCTGTCTCTCGTCTTGTAGATTTCAGGGATATGGCACAGGCTAGCTGCCTTGGGGAGAATGGAGAAGGCAGCTTGGGTTGATAGAAGACGTAGCACCTCCACTCAGCTCAGTAAACAGCAAGTGGACAAAAACCATGGCTGCCTACTTCTCCCTGGGGAAGGAAAGAATTTATTCAGGCATCTGTTACAACTCTTCTGGGAGCTGGTCAAAGGCTTTACCTTCTGACTTTCCTGTCCCAGAATGCTGATGGCACCTGGCATAACCTGGCTGCCTGGGGATCAGTGAGAACGAAGCTGGAGATTTGGGTTGGAAGTTGCCATATCCCTTTCCCCCTGGTTCAGGAACAGCAAATGGTCAGAAAATTCTCATTCATTACTTTTGGGAATGTAAAATAATACAGCCACTTTGGAAGATAGCATCTTACAAAACCAAACATAATGTTACCATAAGATCTGGCAGTTGTGTTCCTTGGTAATTGCCCAAAGTGTTGAAAATTTATGTCTACACAGAAACCTGTACATAAGTGTTTACTGCAGCTGTATTTATAATTGCCAAAACATGAAGTCAGCCACAGTGTACTTCAGCTTTGTTGTTGTTCAGTTGCTAAGCATATTCCAACTCTTTGTGACCCCATGGACTGCAGAACACCAGGCTCCTGTCTTCCACTATCTCCTGGAACTTGCTCAAATTTGTATCTACTGAGTTGGTGATGCTATTGAATGATCTCATCCTCTGCCATCCCCATCTCCTTTTGAGTTGAATCTTTACCAGCATTAGGGTCTCTACCCATGAGTTGACTCTTTGCATCAAGTGGCTGAAGTACTGGAGCTTCAGTTTCAGCATCAGTCCTTCCAGTAAATATTCAGGGTTGATTTCCTTTAGGATTGACTGGTTTGATCTCCTTGCTGTTCAAGGGACTCTCCAGAGTCTTCTCCAGCATCACAGTTCTAAAACATCAGTTCTTCAGTTCTCCGCTTTCTTGATGGTCCAACTCTGACATCTGTACATGGCTACTGGAAAAACTAAAACTTTTACCATCTGGACTTTTGTCGGCAAAGTCATATCTCTGCTTCTTAATACAATGATATACTGTCTAGGTTTGTCATAGCTTTACTTCCAAGGAGCAGGCGTCTTTTAATTTCATGGCTCAGACACCATTTGTGGTGATTTTGGAGCCCAAGAAAATGGTCTGTCACTGCTTCCTCTTTTTCCCATTCTATTTTTCATGAAGTGATGGCACTTGATGCCATGATGTTAGTTTTTTGAATGTTGAGTTTCAAGCCAGCTTTTTCACTTCCTCTCTTTCAACCTCATCAAGAGACTCCTTAGTTCTTCTTCACTTTCTGCTGTTAGAGTGGTATCATCTACATATCTGAGGTGGTTGATATTTTTTTCTGGAAATCTTAATTTCAGTTTGTGATTAAACCAGCCCAGCATTTTACATGATGTACTCTACCTGTAAGTCAAGTAAGCAGGGTGGCAATATATAGCCTTGTCATACTCATTCCCCAATTTTGAACCAGGTTGTCCCATGTCTGGTTCTAACTGTTGCTTCTTGACCCACACATAGGTTTCTGAGGATTCAGATAAGGTGGTCTGGTACTTCCATCTCTTTGAGAATTTTTCACAGTTTGTTGTGATCCACACGGTCAAAGGCTTTAGTGTAGTCAATGAAGCAGAAGTAGATGTTTTTATGGAATTCCTTTGCTTTCTCCATGATCCAACATATGTCAACAACTTGATCTCTGATTCCTTTGCCTTTTTGAAACCCAGCTTGTACATCTGGAATTTCTTGGTTCATGTATACTAAAGCCTAACTTGAATAATTTTGAGCATAATATTACTAGCATGTGAAATGAATGCAATCTTTGGCATTGCCCTTCTTTGGGTTGGAATAAAAACTGAACTTCTCCAGTCTTGTGGCCATTGTTGACATAATTTCCAAATTTGCTGACATATTGAATGCAGCACTTTAACAGCATCTTTTAGGATTTGAAATAGGTTAGCTGAAATTCCATCACCTCCACTAGCTTTGTTCATAGTAATGCTTCCTAAAGCCCACTTGACGTCACACTCCAGGATGTTGGCTCGAGGTGATTGACCATACCATCATGGTTATCCAGGTCATTAAAACCTTTTTTGAATAGTTCTTCTGTGTATTCTTGCCTCTTCTTAGTCTCTTTTGCTTATATTAGGTCCTCACGGTTTCTGTCCTTAACATGCCCATCCTTGCATGAAATGTTCCCTTCGTATCTCCAATTTCTTGAAGAGATTTCTAGTCTCTCCCATTCTATTGTTTTCCTCTGTTTCTTTGCATTGTTCCTTGAAGGCCTTCTTACCTCTCCTTGCTATCTTCTGGAACTCTGCATTCAGTTGGGTGTATCTTTCTCCCTTGTCTTTTGCTTCTCTTCTCTCCTCAGCTATTTGTAAAGCCTCCTCAGATAACCACTTTGCCTTCTTGCATTTCTTTTTCTTTGGAATGATTTTGGTCACTGCCTCCTGTACAATGTTATGAACCTCTTTCCACAGTTCTTCAGGCACTCTACCAGATCTAATCCCTTGAATCTATTCATCACCTCCACTGTATAATTATAGGGGATCTGATTTAGGTTATACATGAATGGCCTAGTGGTTTTCCTACTTTCTTCATTTTAAGCCTGAATTTTGAAATGATGAGCAATAAATAGCTCATTATCTAAGCCTCAGTTAGCTCCAGGTCTTGTTTTTGCTGACTGTATAGATCTTCTCCATCTTCAGCTGCAAAGAACATAATCAATCTGATTTTGTTGTTGACCATCTGGGTGATGTCCATATGTAGAGCTGTCTTTTGGGTTGCTGGAAAATGGTGTTTGCTATGACCAGCTGTTCTCTTCACAAAGCTCTGTGAGCCTTTGCCCTGCTTCATTTTGTACTCCAAGGCCAAACTTGTCTGTCATCCCTGGTATCTCTCGACTTCCTGCTTTTGCATTCCAATCCCCTACGAAGAAAAGGATATCTTTGTGTGTGTGTGTGTGTGTGTGTGTGTGTTAGTTCTAGAAGATGTTGCAGGTCTTCATAGAACCTTTGAACTTCAGCTTCTTTGGCATCAGTGGTGGGGGCATAGATGTGGATTACTACAGCATTGAATGTTTTGCCTTGGAAATGAGCTGAGATACCTCTGTTGTTTTTAAGGTTGCACCCAGGTACTGCATTTTGGACTCTCTTGTTAACTATGAGGGCCACTCCATTTCTTCTAAGGGATTCTCACCCATAGTAGCCCATTCATTTTAGTTCACTGATTCCTAAGATGTCAATGTTTAGTTGACATCAATCTTGCCATTTCCTGCTTGACCACATCCAATTTACCTTGATTCATGGGCCAAACATTCCAGGTTCCTATGCAATATTGTTCTTTACAGTATTGGACTTTACTTTCACCATAGTACTGGTGGTGAAAGTAATTTAGTAGGTGACTGAATAAATAAATTGTGGTACAGCCAAACAATGATATTTTAGCACTAAAAAGGAATGAGCTGCCAAGCCATGAAAAGGCATAAAGGAACCATATATACGTATGACTAAGTGAAAGTCAGTTTGAAAAGGCTACACGTGATATGATTCTAAAAATATATATTACATTCTGGAAAAGGCATGTGCTGTGCTATGCTTAGTTGCTCCATTGTGTCTGACTTGTTGCGACTCCATGGCCTGTAGCCCTCCAGGCTCCTCTGTCCATGGGGGTTCTCCAGGCAAGAATACTGGAGTGGGTTGCCATGCCCTCCTCTAGGGAATCTTCCCAACCCAGGGATCGAACCCAGGTCTCCCACATCGCAAAAGGATTCTTTACCACCTGAGCCCCTAGGAAAAGCCATGGAGACAGCAAAAATATCAGTGGTTTTCAGGGTGAAAAGGATGCTAGGTCAAGCACAGAGGATTCTTAGGGCAGTGAAAATACTCTGTATGATACCATAACCATGGATGCATGTCATTGTTCATTTCTCCAAACCTATAGAATATAAAAAATCACTAGTTGAACCATAATGTAAGCTATGGGTTTGGGAGATGATGTGTCAATCTGGTTCATCAAGTGTAACAAATGTACCACTCTGATATGGTACATGGATAACGGGGAAGGCCATGTATCTGTGGGGACAGGGGCATATAGGAAATTTCTGTGCTTTCAATTTTGCTGTAAGCCTGAAAGTAGTCTAAAAAATAATTTCTTAATAAATAACAAGGAAAACTAGCACAGAAATGCAGGGAATGCCAGATTCCAGGTGACTAGCAAAAGTATTTTAAGTAATGGAGTTGTATTTTTATATAAACAGGTTTATTTAAATTTTAAATAGGTGAAAAGCATTATTTTTCAGCTGAGGATTCATATGTGGCAGACAAGGGTCCAATCACCTGAACTTTATGACTTTTAATAACATGCTGTAATTTTGATGACTGTTACTGAATGTGACGTGTGTGTGCTTATGCACCGGTTATAGGAAATAACCATGTAGAATGCAGCTGTCATAAAAAAAGGTGCTTAATCATTTTCATTTGATGGATAAGAAAATTATGCCTCTGAACTGTGAATTACAAGATCTCTCGGGAATAAACTATTTGACACAAATGTGACATTTGAAAATGAACTTGCATTAATAGCGTGGTGATTCTGCCAGGTTTCACCGGAATTGTCGATAGTGAATTGGAAAAGAGCTGGGACTAACTGTGCACCCGCTGCAGTATCTGTGCTGCTCCTTATCAGGCTCAGTGTCAAATAAACCTCATGAAGATTTAAAGCCTTAGAGATAAGCATGTAATTGAAAATGCTCTCCTATTATGCACTGAAGGCAATGTGATCCTACCTGGTCTCTAAATGGAATTTTAAATGACTGGAACCATTGGGAACTAATTTTCTGGGTTGAATGCTCATTTTCAGGAATCATTCTTATTACAGTTCATTGTAATATTCCATTTAAAAATATTTAGAATTAAGTGATTTTATAATTTGGGATTATTGGTAAGAAGATACAAAGTGATTTCTATGGCACAGGCTTATTAAAACCAGCTTATGTTGCTGGTTTTCCTTACCCATAAGAGTTGTTGCCTAGCAAGAATTATGTGTGAAAATACCTGATTCCATTTAGCATGCCTGTGATCTGCTTATGGCTTAGACCCAGAGACAAGTGACTTTTGTAAGCAGTCATCTGTTGTGTGCCCTGAAATGATGATTTTTTAAAAAAGTTATTTCACTGAAGTATGGTTAATTGCCAGGAGAAATATCAGTGACCTCAGATATGCAAATGATACCACACTTATGGCAGAAAGTGAAGAAGAACTAAAGAGGCTCTTGATGAAAGTGAAAGAGGAGAGTGAAAAAGTTGGCTTAAAACTCAACATTCAGAAAACTAAGATCATGGCATCCGGTCCCATCACTTTATGGCAAATAGATGGGGAAACAGTGGAAACAGTGATAGACTTTATTTTTCTGGGCTCCAAAATCACTGCAGGTGATGACTGCAGCCATGAAATTAAAAGATGTTTGCTCCTTGGAAGAAAAGTTATGACCAAACTAGACAGCATATTAAAAAACAGAGGCATTACTTTGCCAACAAAGGTCCATGTAGTCAAAGCTATGGTTTTTCCAGTAGTCACATGTGGATGTGAGAGTTGGACTATAAAGAAAGCTGATTGCCGAAGAATTGATGTGTTTGAACTGTGGTGTTTGAGAAAACTCTTCAGGGTCCCTTGGACTGCAAGGAGATCCAACCTGTTCATCCTAAAACAAATCAGTCCTGAATAGTCATCAGAAGTACTGATACTGAAGCTGAAACACCAATACTTTGGCCACCTGATGTGAGGAACTGACTCATTTGAAAAGACCCTGATGCTGGGAAAGAATGAAGGTGGGAGGAGAAGGAGACGACAGAGGATGAGATGGTTGGATGGTATCACTGACTCAATGGACATGAGTTTGAGTAAATTCCGAGAGTTGGTGATGGACAGGGAGGCCTGGTATGCTCCAATCCATGGAGTCACAAAGAGTCAGAGATGAATGAGTGACTGAACTGAACTGATATTGGATTTACAGTCTTGTGTTAATTTCTGCTTTATAGCAATGTGATTCAGCTTATATATATATGTACACACACACACACAAACACACATGTTCTTTTTCATATTCTTTTCCATTGTGGTTTATTCCATGATATTGAATATAGTTTCCTGTGCTATAGGTTAGGACCTTGTTGTTTACCCATTCTATATATGACTATGTATAACTTGCATCTTCTAACTCCAAACTCTGAATCCATTCCTCCCCCACCCCTTTCTCCCTTGGTAACTTCAAGGCAGCTCTCTGTGTCTGTAAATCAGTCCTGTTTCATAGATATGTTCATTTGTGTCATATTTTAAATTCCACATAAATGATATGATATGGTATTTGTCTCTCTCTTTCTGACTTCACATAGTATGATAATTTCTAGGTCAGTCCATGTTGCTGCAAGTGGCATTCTTTCATTCTTTTTATGACTGAGTAGTATTCCATTGTATGTATGCATGGTTCATATCTTTATTCATTCATCTGTCAGTGGACATTTAGGTTGTCTCCATGTCTTGTTGTTCAGTCCCTGTTCAGTTCAGTCAGTTCAGTTCAGTCGCTCAGTTGTGTCTGACTCTCCACGACCCCATGAATCACAGCACGCCAGGCCTCCCTGTCCATCACCAACTCCCGGAGTTCACTCAAACTCATGTCCACAGAGTCAGTGATGCCATCCAGCCATCTCATTCTCTGTCGTCCCCTTCTCCTCCCGCCCCCAACCTTTCCCAGCATCAGAGTCTTTTCCAGTGAGTCAACTTGTCGCATGAGGTGGCCAAAGTATTGCAGTTTCAGCTTCAGCATCAGTCCTTCCAATGAACACCCAGGATTGATCTCCTTTAGAATGGACTGGTTGGATCTCCTTGCAGTATAAGGGACTCTCAAGAGTCTTCTCCAACACCACAGTTCAAAAGCATCGATTCTTCGGCGATCAGCTTTCTTCACAGTCCAACTCTCACATCCATACATGACCACGGGAAAAACCATAGCCTTGACTAGACGGACCTTTGTTGGCAAAGTAATGTCTCTGCTTTTTAATATACTATCAAGGTTGGTCATAACTTTCCTTCCAAGGAGCAAGCGTCTTTTAATTTCATGGCTGCAATCAGCATCTGCAGTGATTTTGGAGCCCCCAAAAATAAAGTCTGACACTGTTTCCACTGTTTTTCCATCTATTTCCCATGAAGTGATGGGACCAGATGCCATGATCTTTGTTTTCTGAATGTTGAGCTTCAAGCCAACCTTTTCACTCTCCTCTTTCACTTTCATCAAGAAGCTTTTGAGTTCCTCTTCACTTTCTGCCATAAGGGTAGTGTCATCTGCATATCTGAGGTTATTGATTTTTCTCCGGGCAATCTTGATTCCAGCTTGTGCTTCTTCCAGCCCAGCGTTCCTCATGATGTACTCTGCATATAAGTTAAATAAGCAAGGTGACAATATACAGCCTTGACGTACACCTTTTCCTATTTGGAACCAGTCTGTTGTTCCATGTCCAGTTCTAACTGTTGCTTCCTGACCTGCATACAGGTTTCTCAAGAGGCAGGTCAGGTGGTCTGGGATTCCCATCTCTTTCAGAATGTTCCACAGTTTATTGTGATCCACACAGTCAAAGGCTTTGGCATAGTCAATGAAGCAGAAATAGATGTTTTTCTGGAACTCTCTTGCTTTCTCCATGATCCAGCAGATGTTGGCAATTTGATCTCTGGTGCCTCTGCCTTTTCTAAAACCTGCTTGAACATCTGGAAGTTCACAGTTCACATATTGCTGAAGCCTGGCTTGGAGAATTTTGAGCATGACTTTACTAGCATGTGAGATGAGTGCAATTGTGTGGTAGTTTGAGCATTCTTTGGCATTGCCTTTCTTTGGGATTGGAATGAAGACTGACCTCTTCCAGTCCTGTGGCCACTGCTGAGTTTTCCAAATCTGCTGGCATATTGAGTGCAGCACTTTCACAGCATCATCTTTCAAGACTTGAAATAGCTCAACTGGAATTCCGTCACCTCCACTAGCTTTGTTCGTAGTGATGCTTTCTAAGGCCCACTTGACTTCACATTCCAAGATGTCTGACTCTAGGTCAGTGATCACGTTATCGTGACTATCTTGCTCGTGAAGATCTTTTTTGTACAGTTCTTCTGTGTATTCTTGCCACCTCTTCTTAATATCTTCTGCTTCTGTTAGGTCCATACAGTCCCTAAATCATATTTAACTCTTTTCTACCCATGGACTGCAGTATGCCAAGCATCCCTGTCCTTCACTATCTGCCAGAGTTTGCTCAAACTCAAGTCCATTGAGTTGATCATGTCATCCAACCATCTCATCCTCTGTTGCCCCCTTCTCCTCTTGCCTTCAGTCTTTCCTAGCATCAGAGTCTTTTACAATAAGTCAGCTCTTCACATCAGGTGGCCAAAGTATTGAAGCTTCAGCTTCAGCATCAATCTTTCTAGTAAATATTCAGGGTTATTTTCCTTTAGGATTGACTGGTTTGATTTCCTTGCAGTCCAAGGGACTCTGAAAGAGTCTTCTCCAGCATGATTCAAAAGCATCAATTCTGGAAATAGAACTGCCATGCGACCCAGCAATCCCACTCCTGGGCATACACACCGAGGAAACCAGAATTGAAAGAGACACATGTATCCCAATGTTCATCGCAGCACTGTTTATAATAGCCAGGACATGGAAGCAACCTAGATGTCCATCCGCAGACGAATGGATAGGAAAGCTGTGGTATATTTACACAATGGAGTATTACTCAGCGATTAAAAAGAATACATTTGAATTAGTTCTAATGAGGTGGACGAAACTGGAGCCTATTATACAAAGTGAAGTAAGCCAGAAACAAAAACACCAATACAGTATATTAACACATATATATGGAATACAGCAAGAGGATAACGATAACCCTGTATACGAGACAACAGCAGAGACTCGGATGTGTGGAGCAGTCTTTTGGACTTTGGGAGAGGGCGAGGGTGGGATAATTTGGGAGAATGGATTGAAACATGTATATTATCATATGTGAAACAAATCTGATGTGGTTGGGGGCTCCCCACCTCAACACTCTGTGGATTTAAGAGGCCGTTCCTTCCAGAAGTGTATAAATAGCCTGAGATAGAACCTGCATGCTGAATTTACTAATTAAGAAATGAGAAACCAGAACTATAAAGGTGGCATAGAAATACAAGAAATTATTAAGTAATCTTTTAAAACTTTGAACAGAGTTACAGATTTTGCCATTTGTTATAAACTGGTATATGTAATTTAACCAGAATCATGAGAAAGTTGGTATTGTGTGAATTCTGAGGCACTTTCGACATATAGTAGGAGTGATGTGGACTTTCTTGAGTTTTACACATTCATAAGTGAATGGTCTGTATCTCGTGCCTCTGTTGGTTTTCTGTGAGCTGTAGTTTCTGGGAAGTGAGCAGCTCTCATTCCTGTAACTCTTGTAACCCAGTCATTCGTGTGCCTCCTTCATGAGGATTCAGTGCAGCTGTGGTGCTGTTATCCCTCTGATAGGAACTCTAACTCAGTGTAAAGCCCCAAAGATCTGTTACTTATTTTTATTTTATATTGTACTATATTTTATTTACAGTGTTGTGTTTGTTTCAGGTGTATAGCAAAGTGATATAGTCATATATACATATATATATATATATATATATATATATATGAATTAACAAAAGCAGTTCCCGTCTTTTGATGGAGAGCTCGTGGTTTATAATATAAATGGCATTATTTTGAGAGAGGGATAACTTAGGTATGGCATTGGGTTTTTTTTCTTTTTGCAGCTTGAGGCAGTTGTAAAATAACTTAATGTAGCTTTTTGCAACTGTGTATTCTATAGTATTTTTTTCATTTGGTGAAATTTTAACTGTTAATGTTTATGGCATTGTGCTTTGTACCATTTATTAAATAAAAATTAAGAACAAACAAACAAAAGCATCAATTCTTCAGTGCTCAGGCTTCTTTATGGTCCAACTCCCACATCTGTACATGACTACCGGAAAAAACATAACTTTGACTATATGAACCTTTGTCAGCAAAGTGACATCTCTGCTTTTAATACCCTATTTAGGTTTGCCATAGCTTTCCTTTCAAGGAACAACATCTTTTAATTTCGTGGCTGCAGTCATCATCTGCAGTGATTCTGGAGCCCAAGAAAATAAAAGTCTCTTACTGTTTCCCTATTTATTTGCCATGAAGTGATGGGACCGGATGCCATGATCTTAGTTTTTTGAATGCTGAGTTTTAAGTAAGCCTTTTCACTCTCCTCTTTCACTCTCATCAAGAAGCTCTTTAGTTCCTCTTTGCTTTCTGCTGTTAGAGTGATCTGCATATCTCAGGTTGTTGATATTTCTCCTGGCAATCTAAATTCCAGTTTGTGAGTCATCTAGCCCCACATTTCACAAGATGTACTCTGCAAATAAGTTAAGTAAGCAGAGTGACAATATACAGCCTTGACATACTCCTTCCCACTTTTGAACCATTCTATGTTTTGGCTATTGTAAATAGTGCTGCTGTGAACATAGACTTCCATTTTTCTTTTTGAATTATATTTTGTCCAGATATATGCCAAGGAATGAGGTTTTTGGATCATATGGTAACTCTATTTTTTGTTTTTGTTTTTGGAAACCTTCATACTGTTTTTCACAATATATGTATCAGTTTTCATCCCCACCAATGGCATAAGAGGGTTCCCTTTTTTTCATACCTTCTCCAACATTTATTTACAGATGTTTAAATGATGGCCATTCTGACTGGTGTGAGGCGATACTTCATTGTAGTTTTGATTTTCATTTCTCTAATAATTTGGGCTGAAATGATTTAATGCGTGTTCCAAGATGCATTGTTCTACTTAAAAGAAAAAAAAATAAAGACAATCTGCATCAAGTTTCATTGACCCAATAGCCTCTTCAAGATGATGCTGGAGGAAGAATGTGGCTGAGGCAACTGTTGAGCTGACTGAGGCGTCCCAGCAGATCACTTAGTAGCTATGTAGTTGGGAAAGTTCTTAACCTCTTTGGACCTTAGTTTCCTCAGGGCGACTTGGGTATAGTAATATCTATTTCCAAGAGTTGTTTGTGATATGTTTAAAATAACAACGTATATGTGAAACTACATTTACAGACAATGAAGCCTTATACAAAAGTTGGGGCAAGAGTGTGTCTCAACTGAGTTGCACCAGGCAACATTGCTGGAGGTGTGAGGAGACAGTTTTGCTTGTCAGAACTTGGGCAGGAGATGCGCTGCAGGCATCCAGTAGATAGAGGCCAGGGATCCTACAGTCCACACACAACAACCTCCTACAACAAAGAATGCTCTGGACTCAAATATCAGTAATGGCTGTTAAGAAATGCTGGGTTAAAATTTAAAAACCCAAACTTGTATATAACTCTAAGGAGCTTACTCTGCTAGTTTTTCAATCATCCTTTAAATGCCATGTTGATTACTTAATTTACATTTCCATTCCAAATATACTTAAAATAATAGTATTCACTACAGCATTACAACTTACAATTTGCCTTACATTTTTATTATATTACCACATATGTTCACCTTTCTGTTAAGCTTTATATAAGGAATTATAATTATGAAAGTTCTCTTGAGTTAATTTGTAGGATTCCTAAAATCACAAATACTTTAGTCTTTTAAAAAAATTTTATAGTTTTTATATTAGTTTATTATAAGTCCATCATCCATTATTTGAAAATATTAAGCCAAATGTGTTGCAGCATTCAGGATCTTTTTGGATTTCAGACAGGTGGCTCAATGGTAAAGAATTCACCTGCCAATGCAGAGACATTGGAGGTACAGTTTCAATCCCTGGGTCAGGAAGATCCCCTGAAGGAGGAAATGGCAACCCACTCCAGTATTCTTGCCTGGAAAATGCCACGGACAAAGGAGCCTTGTGGGCTACAGTCCATGGGGTCACAAAAGAGTCAGACATAACTTAGTGACTAAACAACAACAACAGTGTCATGCCAACTTTGCATATGTGTGTATTGTGTAATACCTCATCAAGGTCTGGGGCATTGTGCTGCATTCAATAAAATATGTAAATAGTCACATTAAGTGGGTTAAATGTGCTTATATCAGTTAAGATCATAAAAGAATTATATCAGTTGAGAACCTAAAAGAATTCGGGTTGGGTGTTGCCAAATAAATTACAAAACAAGGCTTTCAGATTTTAGAGCCTTTGTGAATTTTGAAATTGTAGATGAGGTATTCATGTCCCTTTACTAAACATAATGCCCCGTATCTCTGGAGTCATGTTGTATCACGAAAAGAAAGCAACAGAGTATATTTATTTTACTATATCACACAGATATGCAGCCCTCTCCAGGTCAGTTCAGTAATTATTGGAAAGGGCATGTACATTTGAAACACACACTGCTTTAATTAACATTCCAAGTTATGCCAGACTATATAAATAAGTGTCTCAATTAATGAGCATTTGCAACCAATTTTCACAGTTAACAGGGAAAATACACTCTGCAGAATGAAAACACTTGTAGAAAGGATAGAATTTATAACACAAGATGTTTACAAACTATAATTGGATATATACAATCTGAGAGTGAAAATATTATTAGTGTCTATTCTAATTAATAGTAAATATATATGTTCAGAACTTGACACAGTTTCAGAACTCTATGTGTAATAATACCTTCAATTCTTAACGTGTTCCCTTATGAATGCTTAAAATTTAAGACTCTCAAAGAAAGGGATAAAGGGACAAATACTCAAGAAGTCTGATATATGATAAAATGAATTGGAGATGCAAGAAAATGCTTTTCAAAGGCAGTGCTTTCTGCATAAGACTATGAACATGGAATGTGTGGAATTCTTAACTTAAATTTATAAATGAGTAGATTTTCCTCTGGCCTGTTCTTCAAGGTTTCTTCACACTGGAGCACATAATATTGAAATATTTCAGGGCTTTTCTCCTTATTATTCCCCATATGCTGTAGGAGCCTTGGCCCTGATGGCTGCTTCTTGCTCAAGGCAAATGTCTTTGATGTAGGTTTTCTTGAAATCCACTCCATGTTTGAAACCATCCAAAAGGAATTTGGTCTCCAGGAATATGGTAGTAGACAACCTGAAAATACTCCCATTATAAAACATTTATGAGTGTATAAAATAAAAAATATCTTTTAAGTTCCAGAGCTAGGGACCTAAAAAGTAAAGAACACTTCCAGCTTCTAAAAAATGTAGTGGGAAACCAATTCAGGAAGCCAAGAACTGAAACAGCAGTTTAATGAGGAGCTTAGAATTTTAAGACTTAAACGATGAGAGGAGAAGGGGCTTTGGATAAAGAGAGGATGTTGGAACTGAGTTACTTTAAAAAGCCAATACCTTCAGAAACCTATACATCATATTATGGAGTAGGGGAAAAATGCTATTTGGCGAGGGAATAAGACAAAACAACTTGGTAAAACTTGGTTTTTGATACTGGGTAGAACATGAAGATATACCTGTTTCACAGAAGCTTGTAGTCAGGACTTCTTTTCACATTTGCCAAATATATAGCCTCAGGATATTAACAAAAATTTTCTTTGGTGTAAACAAAAGAGATGCCTATTGTTTGTACAGAAATAGATAAAGCCCTGGCTATTTTGGTAATGATCCAAAATTACCAAAATTTCAAGAAAAAAATTAAGAATAACTTAGTAAATATAACAAATACAGGGAATAACCCCTAAAAATGTAGAGCTATCAGTCACAAACTATAATATAAGTATTTAAGATTAGTAAATTAAGAAGGAAAAAATTAGTTGTCAAAAAACGGGATAAAATATTACTGGGCTAATTTTTTGAAATGACTTGATTGGTTGCTAGAAATTTAAAAATACTGTTCAGTAGAAGAACTTAAAGATAAAATTAGATAGAGCTTAAGAGGAATTTTGGGCTTCCCTGATGGCTCAGTTGGTAAAGAATCTGCCTGTGATGCAAAAGACCTGGGTTCAATCCCTGGGTCAGAAAGATCCCCTGGAGAAGGAAATGGCAAAGCACTCTAGTAAGCATGCTTGGGAAATTCTATGGACCCCAGTCCATGGGGTCGCAAGAGTCAGACATGACTTAGTGACTAAACCAACCAACCAACCCAAGAGGAATTTCATGACCAATAAAGCATATTAGGGGAGTTATCCAGGATGCAGCCTGAGAGGTAAAAAGATAGAAAATATTGTGAAACATGGATCACTAAATGTTAGGTGAACATATACATCTATAAATGGGTTCTAGACAGAGAAAACTGGGAAAATAAAGTGTTAGTCAATCAGTCATGTCCTACTCTTTGTGACTCCATGGACAGTAACCTGCCAGGCTCCTCTGTCCCTGGGGATTCTCCATGCAAGAAACTGGAGTGGGTTGCTGTTCCTTTCTCCAGGGGATCTTCCCGACACAGGGATTGAATCCAGGTCTCCTGCATTACAGGTATATTCTTTATCATCTGAGCCACCAGGGAAGCCCAGAGAAACATGGGAAAATAGGGGGGATATTATTGAAATAGAAAATAGTTGAGAATTTTCCAGATTCTCTCGGATTTTTCACAGACATGACTCCTATGGATTCAATAATTACAATGAATCTAAACACAATATCAATTAAATTCACATTTGGAATATTAAAATTAAGTTGAAGATAACAGAAGACTTTAAAAGTACCAGAGTAAATACTGATGACATACAAAGAGGGTGATAGATGATCAGCTAATTTATCAACAGTTTTAATAGAAATCTTTAAATAGTAGAATGACTTTTGAAGTTATTAATCTGGAATTCTATACATAGGTAAACTACAATTTAAGAATGTAGGCAAAATAACTGTTCAGACTGAGAGTTTCCTACTAATAAACACTAAAAAACAAGCAAAGAATGTAGAAAAGGAAGAAAAAGGTCATCTCCAGAAAGGAGGCATGAGAACCAAAATGGAATACTGAGCAAGCAAATTATTAAACATATAGTAAATCAAAATATGCATTACAGTTCTGTAAAGCAATAGTAGTAATAAGTGCTTATTTGGGGGTTATAAATCAGGATGGAGCTAGAATACTTATGAACAGTAATAAGTAAGGCCTACAAGAGGCTATCCATTCATTCATTTAATGAATATTTTTGAGTCAGACAAACACTTTGGGTGGAAGAGATACAGCAGTGAGCAAAATGGCAAAAATCATGACCCTTGTGGAGATTTCATTCTAGAGGGGAGAGGCAGTCAACTATCAGAGTAAAATTATATAGTATTCCTGGTGAGCATATAGTTAAAGAAAATTTAAAAAACAGAGCAGAAATAAATCCTAAATTGGATGGGTTGCAATTTCAATTAGGAGGTCAGAGTGGACTTCATTGAGAGGGTGACCCTTGAGCAAATCTGAAGGTTGAAAGAGATTCTGGGCACAGAGTAGATGCAAATGTCCCAGGGAAGGAGCTTGCCTGGCATGTTTGAGGAAAAGCTGACTCAGAGTAAGCTAGGGAGTCATGGGAGAAGGTGAAGAAGAATGGGGGTGTAGGAGATGCAGAGAGTTAAGTTGTATGTTGGGATGAGAAACAACACAGTCTTTGGAGAAGAATGACAGGGCAAGAATTACATTTTACAAAGATTTGTCTGGATCCTGTTTTGGCAGGAAAACACAGGAGAAGAAAGATAGATGGGAGGAAGGGTTAGGACACTACTGTAATAGTCTAGGCAAGAGCTGGAGGGTGTGAAGTTTCCATACGGTTCAGAGGAGGTAGAAAGATTGACTAATTTTAGATATCAAGTCAAACGGGTATGTTGTCTGACTACTGAACTATATGACATTACCATTCTTGTAAGTTAAAAATGGTCAAATATTAGCAACTTCCTGTGGTTTGATATAACAGAATTTTAATAAAGTTGATGGAAAAGTATCAAAAAGTTTAATGAAATGTATTAAAGGAGAACTGGAGAATCACAGAATCATATAAGGTGCAATTTAAATTAAAAGCACAGAGCATGATGGTAAAACCACAAATGTATCAGTATCAAAATATATCCAAAGGGACTAAATTCACTGTTAAAAGACAGAGCTTGCCTGTTCGGAAAAACCAAAACTGCTGCTAAGTTGAGAGAGCCCTAAAATCTAAAACACAGAAAGGGGAAAAGTAAAAGTATGAAAAAAATCATACTGGGTAAATATTAGCCAGAGGAAGATTGGTAAAGCTATATTATTAAAAAAAAAATACACTTTAAGGGTAAAGAGGTTTGGTACATAATGATAAAGAGAATGGTTCTCAGAAAGACATAAAATGACATCTCATGCTCCTAATACAATTTTGAAATATGTATATAGAGAAAAATTGATGAAAATATACAGAGTGTCTAAAAAGTCAATAAGCATGGAGAATTTAATAAACTTCTCTCAGTAATTAGATGAATCAGACTAAATATTTGGTTAGGTTATAAAGGATTTATATATCACAGTGAACAATACTGATCTTTTATGCCATAAACTAAGTCTCAGAAACACCAAAACTTTGGTATCATGCCAGTCATGTTCTTTGATTACAGTGCAAAAACCCCCGGATTTCTGGAAATTAACAAGTTAACCAGTCCATTCTAAAGGAGATCAGTCCTGGGTGTTCATTGGAAGGACTTATGCTAAAGCTGAAACTCCAATACTTTGGCTACCTCATGCGATGAGTTGACTCACTGGAAAAGAGTCTGATGCTAGGAGGGATTGAGGGCAGGAGGAGAAGGGGACGACAGAGAATGAGATGGCTGGATGGCATCACCGACTCGATGGACATGAGTTTGAGTGAACTCCGGGAGTTAGTGATGGACAGGGAGGCCTGGCGTGCTGTGATTCATGGGGTTGCAAAGTGTTGGACACGACTGAGCAACTGAACTGAACTGAACTGAAATACCTCACAGAGCTTCAGTAGTAAAGAACCCACTTGCCAGTGCAGGAGATGTGGATTCAATCCCTGGGTCAGAAAGATCCCCTGGAGAAGGAGATAGCAACCTACTCCAGTATGCTTGCCTGGGAAATCCAATGGACAGAGGAATCTGGCAGGCTACAGTCCACGGGGTCACAAAAGAGTCGGACCCAACTTAGCAACTAAACAGCAACAACAAATACCTCATGGGGTGACATTTATAGTTTATAAATGTTAGAAAATACTAGGTATTGAAAATGATTTGATAGCAGTTGCTATCAGATAATGAAAATACTACAAATCAAATCTGAGAAATGTAGCAAAAGTAGAATTTAATGGAAATGTGTAGACTATAATTCTTAGGAAGAAGAAAGGCTGAGAATTAGGTAAGCATCTAACTCTGGAAATGAAGTAGAAGACAATCTCTGATAAACACAGCAGCAGAAATTATTATAATAGAAAGCAAAGAAACAATAGAGAAGGTCAATAAGACTAACAGCTGGTATTCTGGAAATAGTAATAATCTAATTATTTGATGTGGTTGATCAAGGATAAGAGCAGAAGGCACACACAAACAGTAGTAGAAATGATAAAGACACCATGCTGTGCTTAGTTGTGCAGTCATGTCAGACTCTTTGCGACCCATGGACTGTAACCCTCTCCTTTAGCCAGGCTCCTCTGCCCATGGGGGTTCTCCAGCAAAAATACTGGAGTGAGTTGCCATGCCCTCTTCCAGGGGATCTTCCCAACTCAGGGATCAAACCTGGGTCTTCCTCATTGCAGGCAGATTCTTTACCGTTTGAGCCACCAGGGAAGCAAAGACACCATAACTCTAGGTAAAATAAAAGAGAAAAGTTAAAATTCTATGGAAAATGTTATGCCAATAAATTTGAAAACTTAGATAGGATAAACTATTTTTTAGAAAAACATACCAAACTGTCTGAAGAAGAAATGGAAAGCCTTATTAGACATATTAAAAATAAAAATGTGCTCTTTTGTCTCCAAACCCAAACACCAAATACCAAGCCTACCTGACTTTACTGGTGAGCTCTGGTAAACATTCAAGAAACAGATACTCTCAGTCCAGTGCTACAGAAGAAGATCATTGTTAATCTTTAAAAGTGTGTATATATCATACTACATATGCTTTTAAATTTAATTTTAGGTGTATAGTTAGGCTTTGAAATTCTGTATGTAACCCTGAGACTTTTAACTGTTCTCATTAGCAATTAGTAGAAAAATGATTTCTAGACAACTAAGAACTGTTTATGAAATGCAAGTAGATAGAACTCTTATTTTAAAGGTATTTTCAAAGAGGCTATTAGATAAGAGTGTGTATGCAAGACCACACACCAAAATATGTATTTACCACTTGTTTGGAATAGACCTATGTATAAGAATTCATATTGGTAGCCATCCTGTTATCATACAACCATTTAGTTGTCCGTGTGTATTTATCTGTAGAAAGTCCTTTGTGAAACATTGTTTTCAAAGTCATAATGTTATCTTTCGAAGAATATAAACTTTAATCTGAAGTCCTTATAAATCAATTATTTCTCATGAAAGATGTCATTCAACCTAGGGTATCCGACTCCATTCTCTACATGTATGTTCAGGAATTTTTTGTCTCTTTCCCCTCTAGATTTAAGTGTATGTTAATAAATCACTTTAGAAGATTTCTTACCTTCAAAAATCATGTGAAAGTGATTTTTTAAATGACAATATTATATGTAGTCCAGAAATGAAAAGGCAATTAATTTATAAGCAAAACTTACTAATCTAAATGTAAGATTCTTAAAGTAAACATTTGGCAATTCAATTAGTGGAATGTTAAATAACAATATCTAACCATCAGGTTGGGTTTAGTCTAAGAACTCAAGGTTAATGAACAATTAAATCAAGGATAGATTAAAGGAGATAATTCATATATATATATATAAATAGATGCAACAAACATGTTTGAAAAAATTTGGTATCAATAATGATAGAAATCTCTTACAAAACTATGAATAAATCTAATGAATGATACCTACCAAAACAACCCAGAAATATCATTCTTAAGTACTGTTCACTCACACACCCTCCTCAAGAGGAAAAGCATAAATAAACATGTTTCCTTGTAGTTCTTTTGCATATGAGTGAAATTTTTACCACTAAACATTTCACTGAGGGTAAAGCCCACTTGAGTGCCTGTTCTTTCTGCAGTGGTTTTAGTCTACAAGTCATGTTGGTGATGCCAAAGCCAGATTTCTTGTTCTTAGAGCAGTTATTAGGTACCATCTTTGTTACAAAGTCAGCAGAGTTTTGAGTCTGTAATTTCAATTTAGTTTTTTCTGATTCTTAGAGATTTTCTGTAATATTGATTGAGCTTAGGTATGTTTTTAAAAGTGAAATGAAAGTGACAGTTGCTCAGTCGCGTCCACTCTTTGTGACCCCATGGACTATATAGTACTTGGAATTCTCCAGGCCAGAATACTGGAGTAGGGAGTGTTTCCCTTCTCCAGGAGATCTTCCCAACCCAGAGGTTGAACCCGGGTCTCCTGCACTGCAGGCAGATTCTTTACCAGCTGAGTCACAGGGGAAGCCCAAGAATACTGGGGTGGGTAGCCTATCCTTTCTCCAACCAATCTTCCCGAAACAGGAATAAAACCAGGGTCTCCTACATTGCAAATGGATTCTTTACCATCTGAACTATCAGGGAAGACCTGGTATATTGTTATAAATTATCTAGCATCTGGATGTTTTGTGGAAGTTAAGAATGTTTTGTGGACACTAACCTAAGACTAGAGATCTCTTCAAGAAAATTAGAGCTACCAAGGGAATATTTCATGCAAAGATGGGCTCAATAAAGGACAGAAATGGTAGGGACCTAACAGAAGCAGAAGATATTAAGAAGAGGTGGCAAGAATACACAGAAGAACTATACAAAAACGATCTTCATGACCAAGATAACCATGATGGTGTGATCACTCACCTAGAGCCAGACATCCTGGAATGCGAAGTCAAATGGGCCTTAGGAAGCATCACTACGAACAAAGCTAGTGGAGGGGATGGAATTCCGGTTGAGCTGTTTCAAATCTTAAAAGATGATGCTGTGAAAGTGCTTCACTCAATATGCCAGCAAATCTGGAAGAGTCAGCAGTGGCCACAGGACTGGAAAAGGTCAGTTTTCATTCCAATCCCAAAGAAAGGCAATGCCAAAGAATGCCCAAACTACTGCACAATTGCACTCATCTCATACAATAGTAAAGTAATACTCAAAATTCTCCAAGCCAGGCTTCAACAATACGTGAACCGTGAACTTCCAGATGTTCAGGCAGGATTTAGAAAAGGCAGAGATCAAATTGCCAACATATGCTGGATCATGGAAAAAGCAAGAGAGTTCCAGAAAAACATCTGCTTCTGCTTTATGGACTATGCCAGTGCTGTTGACTGTGTGGATCACAGCAAACTGGAAAATTCTTCAAGAGATGAGAGTACTGGACCACTTTACCTGCCTCCTAAGAAACTTGTATGCAGGTCAGGAAGCAACAGTTAGAACTGGACATGGAACAACAGACTGGTTCCAAATCGGGAAAGGCGTACTTCAAAGCTGTATATTGTCACCTTGCTTATTTAACTTACATTCAGAGTACATCATGGGAAATGCCGGGCTAGATGAAGCACACGCTGGAATCAAGATTGCTGGGAGAAATATCAATAGCCTCAGATATGCAGATGACACCACCCTTATGATTATTGCAGAAAGTGAAGAACTAAAGAGCCTCTTGATGAAAGTAAAAGAGGAGAGTGACAAAACTGGCTTAAAACTCAATATTCAGAAAACTAAGATCATGGCATTTGGTCACATCACTTCATGGCAAATAGATGGGGAAACAATGGAAACAGTGACAGACTTTATTATTTTGGGCTCCAAAATCACTGCATATGGTGACTGCAGTCATGAAATTAAAAAAAAACTTGTTCCTTGGAAGAAAAGCTATGACCAACCTAGAGAGCATGTTAAAAAGCAGAGGCATTACTTTGCCAACAAAGGTCAGTCTAGTGAAAGCTATGTTTTTTCCTCCTGTATGAATGTGAGAGTTGGACTATAAAGAAAGCTGAGCACAGAATAATTGATGCTTTTGAACTGTGGTGTTGGAGAAGACTCTTGAGAGTCCCTTGGATTGCAAGAAGATCCAACCAGTCTATCCTAAAGGAAGTCAGTCCTCTATATTCATTGGAAGGACTGATGCTGAAGCTGAAACTCCAATACTTTGGCCATCTGATGCGAAGAACTGACTCACTGGAAAAGACCTTGATGTTGGGAAAGTTTGAAGGCAGAAGAAGGGGATGACAGAGGATGAGATGGTTGGATGGCATCACTGACACGATGGATATGAATTTGAGTAGGCTCCAGGAGTTGGTGATGGACAGGGAAGCCTGGCATGCTGTTGTCCACGGGGTTACAAAGAGTCCGACATGACTGAGCAACTAAACTGACTGACTAAAACTATTTGAAAGTTAACTATTGAAAATAAACTAATATAATGTATACTTTATAAATTATCAGGTAAACACATAGAACTGATTAAAAAAATGAGTCTGGATTTCACCATTTTCACTCATTCCTCAAAATTGTATGTAGAAACAACCTTGGATAAGGGCATTAGACTTTAAGCATCTAGGACAGGAACCGTGTCATCATCTCCTGCTGATATGCTTCATCATACCAAGTGCTCTGCTCAGTGCTCAGTATGTGTCTTACTTGCCAGGGGTTATTTTAACTATAAAACCAGCCTTTAGTTTCTACATCTTTGTATAAAATTGTACCAAGTCTAAGCTAATATAACTTCAAAGGTGTGGGACCTAAACTTGTTCTTTCATGTAGCACCAGTGTCTCTAAACCTAACAAATACCATATGACGTAAGGCTAATTTTTTAAAAAAATTAAAAATTTAATTTTTGCATGAAGTATTTGAAAGTAGCCAAAGACTGAAGAATTTGACATCTTTTTAAAAATACAGTTCAGTCGTATTTCTGTGGGTGCATATGTAGAAACTAGGAAAGTGAAGGATGTATTTCACCTGTGGTAATATAACACATTTCCCAAAAAATGAGTATATTTGTGCTAAGCAAAGGATATATCCAATCTGTGTGTGGAGATATTTTGCTCTTGGGGTGTGGATGATGCTTACAAGTTCAGTTCAGTTCAGTTACTCAATTGTGTCCGATTCTTTGCGACCCGATGGACTGCAGGATGCCCGGTTTTCATGTCCATCACCAATTCCTGGAGCCTATTCAAACTCATGTCCATCGCATCAGTGATGCCATCCAACCATCTTATCCTGTCATCCCCTTCTCCTCCTGCCTTCAGTCTTTCCCAGCATCAGGGTCTTTTCAAATGAGTTGGTTCTTTGCATTAGGTGGCCAAAGTACTGGAGTTTCAGCTTCAGCGTCAGTCTTTCCAATGAGTATTCAGAACTGATGTTTACAAAGAGAAAGCTTTGGATTTTAGGATTTAGCTGGTTCAGTGAGTCACCCAGTTGAAAAGAGCACAAAAGGTAGGGAACCAATTGGTATAATTAGTTTGGGTAGGCCTTAATTTTTATTTCTTTTTGTTGTGAACGTCATGGTCTAGTAGTTTTCTTATTGTCAAGGTGCTTTCTGATCTGCAGCTCTCATCGCTATGAATGCTTTGGATGCAACCAGCCATCTTGGCTAATTTTGAATTCACTAGAGCCATTAAACAAATCAGTCTGTAATGAGGCTTTTTTTTCCCCCACAAACCTTTTACATATATTCCTCCATAGGACACTTAAAAAGTAGTTTAGTGTCAGCTGCAAATCAGCATGTATACAGAAACCATTATGTTTTTATGTTGCTTGGAGTACTGTGTTATAAGAAAAATGCCATTTATGAGGTTAATTAATTAATTTCCATGTGGTAGCTGACAGTTCTGTTTACAGACTCATAATAAGGTCTCCTGACAAATGGAACTATTTGCTATGAGATATACTGTAGTTTACTGTATATAAATTATACCTTTCCATATGCAATTTCTCTATCCTAGTTATGCTCCAAAGTTCTTAAAATCCATTTTGGGATGCAAAAGTCTACATGGACGTTTTAAGTTAAGCTTTATCTCTGAATTAATTTTCTCATTATTTTTATTCTTGTGATTGCCAGAGAGTCATTTGTTTTAAAGTGATGCAAAGCAAAATATTTAGTGTGACTCTTTATTCTTAAACATTATTTAGAAAATGCTCTGACTTTTCACAAATCCTAGTTGATATCTTCCCTCTAGTCTTTTGCAGTACACAAAATTTTCCTGCTTTATTAGAGAAGTGAGTAGATTATAGATACTCTCAGGTTGAAAGGTAATCTTTGATCCCCACCACCACCAACTTTTTCTTATTCTCTAAAGTGATTATTCATGTAAAGGACCATTATAGATACTAAAACCATTACTCAGTAACAAGGCCTCCTAAAGTCTTAGAGATGGATAAACTTGATAAATTCACTGGCTGTTCTGAATGAGCAGTCTCACCAGTCTCATTAGCACAGAAGTCACATTCAGAGGACCACTGAAGTCACTCTTCCCACAAGGATGTTGAAAATGAATGACATGGAGCCCTTTTTGAGGGCATTCACTGTAACAAAATCTCATAAGTTGTGTCATCTTTCCAGCGCAGTGCCATAATCATGATGGCTTATCTCTATTACTGCAGAAAGTTCAACCAATTTTATCCATACCACTAACAGGATATTCCTGAATGCCTCTGTTTTGGTTACATAAATGTGTTCAGTACTTCTGTCCTTAAATGATAAAGGACTAGGAATTACATTTTCAATGAAAATGCCCCCATGAATATATGAGTGAGCATCTCAAAGCCTCGAGGACTGTGAAACTAACAATTATGCTTGAAAAACTCCCTGTAGGAAATGTGATGATTTGCTTTGTTCTGCAGTTCTCTTGTTCCTGTTGTGGGGCTATGATCATCCGTGTTTGAAACTCAAGATGAAGTAGACCTTCATCTTCTATTGAAAGGCCTGACCTTCAGTTTCCTGTGATCCTTTGGTTAAAAGAAATAAAAGGACCTTTTCTTTCCAGTAAGATTGTCTAGCAGGCATTGACAACCTTTTCAATTCCTCTGTCAAGCTAGGGGGGGCATACTGGAATAAGATATGTCCCTGCTGAGTGACCTTTACCTATGACCTGACATTTTAGGTGTTTCTTGTTCCATCCTCTCCCCAGATGTGTAGAATCTTTGTTACTATCCTTATTTTCAGAGTAGAGGTAGAATCTGATAGAGAAAAATGGAGAATAGACATGGATGGAAAGAAGAGGTAAGAGTAGATGGGTCAAGTGGCAGCTGAAGACAGACCAGGGAGGTTTTCTCTTTCTTATCTGCTATAATATTTTCCCCGGATTTGACAAACCTGGATGGAGAGTTTGGTGTGTGTGCTTATTAATTACATTGGTTTTTAAAATTCTATTGTTCTGTGGCAGTGTAAGTCTCCTAGTTTATTTTCCTGATAATGTCATTCTGTGGTACTAAAAATGGTGGTTATCCATCACCACTTTTATTTCTGAAACACAGATCTTCGTTTTTCTGTTATTTCTTTGGTTAAAGCCATTTACTATTTCCTAGTATTTATCTGAAAGAATAAGTTCAAGCTCTTTAGGTCTCTAACATGAGATTTATTTAATTTTTTTCTTCTGATCAGGCCTAACTTATATTCTTAACTTCGTCCTGTTACTTCTCCCAGCATACTCTGTGCTCCAGCCACAATGATCCATAAGCACACTTGATTAAGAGTTGAGTTTTGTGCTAAGTCGGAGCCAGAGTTCCTTTCCAGTTCCTTTTCACCCTGGCAGCAGCTCTTCATTCTTATATTTATTTCAAATCCCTTTACCTCCATGCCATAGCTCTGTCATTTCTGTCACTTAACATTATTATAGTTGTTGGTCAGTTGTTTCGGTTCAGAGTGATGCTTACATTCTTTCATATTACCTCATAATTTTATCCCATTTCCTTGACCATTTCCTTCATGGGTTCAGTCTTTGGCATTTCAATATTTGTGCCAGTTCTCCCTTTATTTTTTCGATGAGGGTCCAGCAGTATCATCTCTTGATATGTGATGGGTCAATGCTGTTGGTCAGGATACAATGTTAATTGCAGAATGATAGAGGCCCAGAAAGTGGGCAATTTATGTTACAGATGCATTCAGCCTGGTATTATTCAATAGAGAGCTCACTGCCTGAGATTTGTTGCATGATGGTTGTTCACCCTCATTGAAAGTATAAACTACAAGCGCTTTCATTGGGAGAGAATGTCATAGTGCTCTGAAAATGTGAAAAATACATATAGCAATATATACAGGTGTATAAGTATGTGTTTTCTGAGACTGTGAAAAATACATGTAGCAATATATGAGTGAGTGAGTAAGTGAAGTCGCTCAGTCGTGTCCGACTCTTTGCGACCCAATGGACTGTAGCTCACCTCCTCTGTCCATGGGATTCTCCAGGCAAGAATACTGGAGAGGTTGCCATTTCCTCCTCCAGGGGATCTTCCTGACCCAGGGATCAAACCCGGGTCTCCTGCATTGCAGGCAGATGCCTTAACCTCTGAGCCACCATATACAAGTGTATAAATATGTGTTTGGGCTTCCCTGGTGGCTCAGATGGTAAAGAATCCACCCGCAGTGTGGGAGACCTGGGTTCAATCCCTGAGTTGGGAAGTTCCCCTGGAGGAGGGTGTGGCAACCCACTCCAGTATTCTTGCCTGGAGAATCCCCAGAACAAAGAAGCCTGGTGTGCTATAATCCATGGGGTCACAAAGAGTTGGACATAACTGAGTGATTAAGTACATGCACACATGAGTGTGTGTTTGATTTTTCCCTCTTTTAATAGGGAATACTAAGGGACTAAGGCAATGCCAAAGAATGCTCAAACTCATCTCACACGCTAGTAAAGTCATGCTCAAAATTCTCCAAGCCAGGCTTCAGCAATACGTGAACTGTGAACTTCCAGATGTTCAAGCTGGTTTTAGAAAAGGCAGAGGCACCAGAGATCAAATTGCCAACATCCGCTGGATCATGGAGAAAGCAAGAGCATTCCGGAAAAACATCTATTTATGCTTCATTGACTATGCCAAAGCCTTTAACTGTGTGTATCACAACAAACTGTGGAAAATTCTGAAGGAGATGGGAATACCAGACCACCTGACCTGCCTCTTAAGAAACCCGTATGCAGGTCAGGAAGCAACAGTTAGAACTGGACATGGAACAATGGACTGGTTCCAAATAGGAAAAGGAGTACGTCAAGGCTGTACATTGTCACCCTGCTTATTTAACTTATATGCAGAGTACATCATGAGGAATGCTGGGCTGGAGGAAGCACAGGCTGGAATCAAGATTGCTGGGAGAAATATCAATAACCTCAGATATGCAGATGACACTACCCTTATGGCAGAAAGGGAAGAGGAACTCAAAAGCCTCTTGATGAAAGTGAAAGAGGAGAGTGAAAAAGTTGGCTTGAAGCTCAACATTCAGAAAACGAAGATCATGGCATCTGGTCTCATCACTTCATGGGAAATAGATGGGGAAACAGTGGAAACCGCGTCAGACTTTATTTTTCTGGGCTCCAAAATCACCGCAGATGCTGATTGCAGCCAGGAAATTAAAAGACGCTTACTCCTTGGAAGGAAAGTTATGACCAACCTAGATAGCATATTAAAAAACAGAGACATTACTTTGCCAACAAAGGTCCATCTAATCAAGGCTGTGGTTTTTCCAGTGGTCATGTATGGATGTGAGAGTTGGACTGTGAAGAAAGCTGAGTGCCAAATAATTGATGCTTTTGAACTGTGGTGTTGGAGAAGACTCTTGAGAGTCCCTTGGACTGCAAGGAGATCCAACCAGTCCATTCTAAAGGAGATCAATCCTGGGTGTTCATTAGAAGGACTGATGCTAAAGCTGAAGCTCCAATACTTTGGCCACCTCATGTGAAGTGTTGACTCACCGGAAAAGACTGTGATGCTGGGAGGGACTGGGGGCAGGAGGAGAAGGGGACAACAGAGAATGAGATGGCTAGATGGCATCACCGACTTGATGAAGGTGAGTTTGAGTGAACTCCGGGAGTTGGTGATGGACAGGGAGGCCTGGCGTGCTGTGATTCATGGGGTCACAAAGAGTTGGACATGACTGAGCGACTGAACTGAACTGAAGGGACTAAGGGCCAAATATCTTTATAAAAAACCAGTACTTGTTGAACCATCACTAAATAGGATGACTGAGCCACTGAACAACCATGTGTTTCATCCACAGACGGTAACAAATGAACATTATCCAGTCGTAAAAGCACATATTAGTGGCTTTAGCTATAGTTCCTTCAGAGACACAGCCACATAGCTAGTAACCAGGACTCTTAGATTTCAAAACCCTACATCACATCATCTTTCAATAAAAGTAACAGCACATTTTAAAATTCTATTTTATTTTTGTCTTTCTCTGTTTTATTTTACTTAGTGTAATGCCCTCCAAATCAACACATGTTGCTGCAAATGACAAAATTTTATTCTTTTTTATGGATGAGTAGAAGGCAATGGCAAGCCACTCCAGTACTCTTGCCTAGAAAATCCCATGGATGGAGGAGCCTGGTAGGCTGCAGTCCGTGGGGTCGCTGGGGGTCGGACACGACTGAGCAACTTCACTTTCACTTTCCACTTTCACACAATGGAGAAGGAAATGGTAACCCACTCCAGTGTTCTTGCCTGGAGAATCCCAGGGAAGGGGGAGCCTGGTGGGCTTCTGTCTATGGGGTCACACAGAGTCGGACACGACTGAAGCGACTTAGCAGCAGCAGCAACAGCAGCAGTATTCAATTTTGTATATACATCATGTCTTCTTTATCCGTTCATCTGTTGATGGGCACTTAGGTTGCTTCCATATCTTGGATTTTGTAAATAATGCTGCTGCCAACATTGGGGTAATGTATCTTTTGTAATTAGTGTTTTTGTTTTTATTTTGGATATGTACTCAGGAATGGAATTGCTGGATTCTGTGGTAGTTCTAGTTTTAGTTTTTTGAGAAACCTCCATACTGTATGATCTCACTTAAATGTGGAATCCAAAAAATGCTACAGACTAGTGAACATAACAAAAAGTAAGCAGACTCACAGATAAAGAGAACAAACAAACCAGTGGGGAGATTGAAGGGGGAAGGAGCAAAACAGGGGTGGAGGAGTGGAAGGCACGTCTATTGAGTGTAAGACAGGCTAGACGGATGTGTTGTACAACATGGGGAATAGTCAATATTTTGTAATAACTCTTAAGTGGAGTGTAAAGTTTAAGAATTGTATAAAAATAAATAATAGTTTACTTTCGATAATGACTCTCCTCTGGCAATTTGAAAGATACAACACATATCCATAAATGACTATTATAAGTAATAGTTATAATATTATAAACACGAGTGGTTGTAACAGATAATGTCTAACAAAAAATGGCTAGAATTGTTTAAAGAATGTCTGTGCTCTGTGTGCTTCTGGCTCACTTTTTTTTTTTTTTAATTCTTTCAAGTTCATGGTTAAAAATAATACAAATTAATCACACATTTAGCATGTAAATATAAGTGTACATAGATACCTGTAAAATAGATGCTTTATAAGTTGACTAGCACATATCATCAGAGAAAAGGAAAGATATAAGCATCTGAATGCAGAGTTCCAAAGAATAGCAAGGAGAGATAAGAAAGCCTTCCTCAGTGATCAATGCAAAGAAATAGAGGAAAACAACAGAATAGGAAAAACAAGAGACCTCTTCAAGAAAATTAGAGATTCCAAGGGAACATTTCATGCAAAGATGGGCTCGATAAAGGACAGAAATGGTATGGACCTAACGGAAGCAGAAGATATTAAGAAGAGGTGGCAGGAATACACAGAAGAACTGTACAAAAAAGATCTTAACGACCAAGATAGTCACGATAATGTGATCACTGACCTAGAGCCAGACATCTTGGAATGTGAAGTCAAGTGGGCCTTAGAAAGCATCACTACGAACAAAGCTAGTGGAGGTGATGGAATTCCAGTTGAGCTATTTCAAGTCTTGAAAGATGATGCTGTGAAAGTGCTGCACTCAATATGCCAGCAGATTTGGAAAACTCAGCAGTGGCCACAGGACTGGAAGAGGTCAGTCTTCATTCCAATCCCCAAGAAAGGCAATGCCAAAGAATGCTCAAACTACCGCACAATTGCACTCATCTCACACGCTAGTAAAGTCATGCTCAAAATTCTCCAAGCCAGGCTTCAGCAGTATGTAAACTGTGAACTCCCAGATGTTCAAGCAGGTTTTAGAAAAGGCAGAGGCACCAGAGATCAAATTGCCAACATCCGCTGGATCATGGAGAAAGCAAGAGAGTTTCAGAAAAACATCTATTTCTGCTTCATTGACTATGCCAAAGCCTTTGACTGTGTGGATCACAATAAACTGTGGAACATTCTGAAAGAGATGGGAATCCCAGACCACCTGACCTGCCTCTTGAGAAACCTGTATGCAGGTCAGGAAGCAACAGTCAGAACTGGACATGGAACAACAGACTGGTTCCAAATAGGAAAAGGTGTACGTCAAGGTTGTATATTGTCACCTTGCTTATTTAACTTATATGCAGAATACATCATGAGGAACGCTGGGCTGGAAGAAGCACAAGCTGGAATCAAGATTGCTGGGAGAAATATCAATAACCTCAGATATGCAGATGACACCACCCTTATGGCAGAAAGTGAAGAGGAACTCAAAAGCCTCTTGATGAAAGTGAAAGAGGAGAGTGAAAAGGTTGGCTTGAAGCTCAACATTCAGAAAACAAAGATCATGGCATCTGGTCCCATCACTTCATGGGAAATAGATGGAAAAACAGTGGAAACAGTGTCAGACTTTGTTTTTTTGGGCTCCAAAATCACTGCAGATGCTGATTGCAGCCATGAAATTAAAAGACGGTTGCTCCTTGGAAGGAAAGTTATGACCAACCTTGATAGTATATTAAAAAGCAGAGACATTACTTTGCCAACCAAGGTCCGTCTAGTCAAGGCAATGGTTTTTCCCGTGGTCATGTATGGATGTGAGAGTTGGACTGTGAAGAAAGCTGATCGCTGAAGAATCGATGCTTTTGAACTGTGGTGTTGGAGAAGACTCTTGAGAGTCCCTTATACTGCAAGGAGATCCAACCAGTCCATTCTAAAGGAGATCAATCCTGGATGTTCATTGGAGGGACTGATGCTAAAGCTGAAACTGCAATACTTTGGCCACCTCATGCGACGAGTTGACTCACTGGAAAAGACTCTGATGCTGGGAAAGGTTGGGGGCGGGAGGAGAAGGGGACGACAGAGAATGAGATGGCTGGATGGCATCACCGACTCTGTGGACATGAGTTTGAGTGTGCTCCGGGAGTTGGTGATGGACAGGGAGGCCTGGCGTGCTGTGATTCATGGGGTCGCGGAGAGTCGGACACGACTGAGCGACTGAACTGAACTGAACTGAGCACATATCATCAAGTCAACAAACCAGTTTCTGTTTATACTGATCATTCTCTAATCAAACTACTAGTTAATACAAAGGTGAAATCAAAGGCAAGTGACTTGCTGATAAGTGCAAGAGGCACTGACAACTTTGAAAGTGGTTCAGTTTGGGAAACTTACCTAAAGCAGACTTCTAAGTGAGATTTTCCTATCACAGGGGGTGGCTGTGCACAAGGGTGCATTTCATTTGGTCCTGTAGTACTTCTTTTCATCAGACGACACATTTCAGAAACAGCACAGTTCTGAACTGCAGTATTGCAGGAGGCAAATTCAGTATTTTAGGAGTTTCAAAGGTCTGATTTTAGACATTAAAGTTTACTAGGCTGTGATGATAATTTTCTTAATGTTTGGTGGGATTTAACCTTTAACAGAATGACATGCCAGCTCTAAACTGTCTAAATGTCTTGACACTCAAGACTTACACTAAAATACCAATTTTCATCTTAATCCTTAAAAAGGTTATTGAAGTAGATTAAACAAGTGCTTAAGGAAGCCAGTGTATCTGATACCATCCATTCTACCTTATAATAATATGATTTCTATAAATTTTTGACATTTAACAAGGAAACTGCGAGTTCTTCTACCAATAAAACCCCAAAAAAACCCTAAAAGATAAGATGATTATAACCTTCCAGGTGGCAATATTTTTATAATCTTCAAATGTAACCAAAGAATTGTGGAGTCTCTGAAATGTACATTTTAAAAATCAATTTTATTGTAAAATGTAAATATTTATATAAAATACCTGTAGTCATTTGTTCACATTTCTGTGAAACTTCTCCATAGCACATTAGAGGGGAATGTAGCTTTGTCTTGCTGCTGCTGCTGCTGCGGTGCCCAGAATTTCAAGATTGTTAACGAGGATTTATGTAACTTAGAGATCCACCTTCCATTCTCTGAATATTGTGTATTTATTGAGTACTTCCTATGGAGCTTTGCACTAGTCTTAAATGTTTACAGGAATGAACTCATTTAATCCTCTCTACAACCTTATGGCAGAAAGTGAAGAGGAACTCAAAAGCCTCTTGATGAAAGTGAAAGAGGAGAGTGAAAAGGTTGGCTTGAAGCTCAACATTCAGAAAACAAAGATCATGGCATCTGGTCCCATCACTTCATGGGAAATAGATGGAAAAACAGTGGAAACAGTGTCAGACTTTATTTTTTTGGGCTCCAAAATCACTGCAGATGCTGATTGCAGCCATGAAATTAAAAGACGCTTGCTCCTTGGAAGGAAAGTTATGACCAACCTTGATAGTATATTAAAAAGCAGAGACATTACTTTGCCAACCAAGGTCCGTCTAGTCAAGGCAATGGTTTTTCCCGTGGTCATGTATGGATGTGAGAGTTGGACTGTGAAGAAGGCTGACCGCCGAAGAATCGATGCTTTTGAACTGTGGTGTTGGAGAAGACTGTTGAGAGTCCCTTATACTGCAAGGAGATCCAACCAGTCCATTCTGGAGGAGATCAATCCTGGATGTTCATTGGAGGGACTGATGCTAAAGCTGAAACTGCAATACTTTGGCCACCTCATACGACGAGTTGACTCACTGGAAAAGACTCTGATGCTGGGAAAGGTTGGGGGCGGGAGGAGAAGGGGACGACGGAGAATGAGATGGCTGGATGGCATCACCAACTCTGTGTACATGAGTTTGAGTGAACTCCGGGAGTTGGTGATGGACAGGGAGGCCTGGCGTGCTGTGATTCATGGGGTCGCGGAGAGTCGGACACGACTGAGCGACTGAACTGAACTGACTGAACAACCTTAAAAGGTAGATACAGTTATCTGCATTTTGCAATTGGGAAAATTTAGGTATGAAGGCTGAATATTTTCCCAGTGGTAGACAGTTCACTGGTATGTGAGATATTGGCATGTGAACTCCTGCCGTGTCCCTGGGTAGCACCAGCCCCCATTGTAGGCTACTAGTTCTCTTCTTTTCTGACTCTGCTCTGTGATGTGTTGTTGAGATCTTGGCTACGTGTGATGTGAGGGGTTGCTCCAAACTAGACATGCCATAGCTTATTTTGCCATGTGATTAGGTAGAATCCTGTACAAAATTGGATAGCAGGATGTAGGAGGAAGAAAGGAGAGATCAAGAAATGGAAGCTGAACCATAAGATATCAGGAACTTAGAAAATACTTGAGGATACAGTCCAAAGTTGAAATGCCTGCCTTGGCAATAAACAAACAGATTCTGCTAAGCACAGAAGAGGGAGAATTTTATCTGGAGACAAAAGAATAAAGGACAAAAAGAGAGGGCATGAATTTATTTAAGGTGACAGACTTGCTGAAACTTTCTTTACAAGTTTGAGATCACTATGCACATCAAACTGAACTGAAACAGATTAAGTGATGAGACTTTGGCTGGCTTCAAATGATTTAACTGTAGTGTTATTCTTACTATTAGTACTGCTAGCTCCTATAGTAAGCTGAAGAAAGAATAATCTTGTGATTGGCCAAGCTTGAGGTGTTCCTGCTTCTTTTTATTAGCTGCTGAAAAACACACAGTTAATTGCCTTAAAAGGGCTGGTCATCATTGGTGTGCCATGTTCAGTTCAGTTCAGTTCAGTTCAGTCGCTCAGTTGTGTCCGACTCTCCACAACCCCATGAATCCCAGCACGCCAGGCCTCCCTGTCCATCACCAACTCCCGGAGTACACTCAAACTCATGTCCACAGAGTCGGTGATGCCATCCAGCCATCTCATTCTCCGTCATCCCCTTCTCCTCCCGCCCCCAACCTTTCCCAGCATCAGAGTCTTTTCCAGTGAGTCAACTCGTCGCATGAGGTGGCCAAAGTATTGCAGTTTCAGCTTTAGCATCAGTCCCTCCACTGAACACCCAGGATTGATCTCCTTTAGAATGGACTGGTTGGATCTCCTTGCAGTATAAGGGACTCTCAAGAGTCTTCTCCAACACCACAGTTCAAAAGCATCGATTCTTTGGCGATCAGCTTTCTTCACAGTCCAACTCTCACATCCATACATGACCACGGGAAAAACCATTGCCTTGACTAGACGGACCTTGGTTGGCAAAGTAATGTCTCTGCTTTTTAATATACTATCAAGGTTGGTCATAACTTTCCTTCCAAGGAGCAAGCGTCTTTTAATTTCATGGCTGCAATCAGCATCTGCAGTGATTTTGGAGCCCCCCAAAATAAAGTCTGACACTGTTTCATGTAAAACCCTATAAATATAAGGATATCACAGGAAGTCCTAGCAGTCAGTTGCTGAGATTTCCTTGTACTGATAGACTTGATGAGACAGGCTTCTCAGTCTGGGTTGATTTAGGAAAGTAGAAACCACTGTAGGACATTTCAGCCAGAGAGAGTTTAGTATTGGGATGTGTGATACACAATGATTTGCTTGGACCTAATAGAGAACTGTGATTCATGGGGTCTCAAAGAGTCAGACACGACTGAGCAACTGAACTGAACTGAATAGAGAATAGTGGAATAGCTCGGAGGCTAGCAATGGCAGGAAGATACTAAAACCCATAAGGCTGGACAGAAAATGGTTTGTTTGGAGGGAGCTAAAACGAAGGTTGTCAGAGCTGTTTCTGGAGGATTTGGAGTTGTAGAGATGTGGCCATTCCAGGCGATGCTTCTAAGGCAGAAAGAATGAGAAAATTACCTATTTTCCCCTTCTTCTCTCTCTCCAATCTAGCCCAAGTGAGAAGAGAGCCTGAGAATGAAATTAGTAAGAGAAAGGGTGGGAACATATCTGAAAGCAAACAGACGATGATATTTACACACTTTTCAAAAATGTGTTTCAGACCATAAAGAAAACTTTGGGCCAGGTAGAAATAGAATGTAGACATTTATGAGATTAAGCTCCTATGTTTCTCCAGCCCAGCTTTGTGAGCATACTCAGTCATGTCTGACTCTTTGCAACCCCATGGACTGTGGTCCCCCAGGATCCTCTGTCTATGGGGAATCTCCAGGCAAGAATATTGGAGAGGGTTACTATTTCCTTCTCCAGGGGATCTTTCCAGATCAGGGATCTAATCCCTGTATCCTGCATTGCAGGTGGGTTCTTTACCACTGCATTTGGAAAGCTCTAGCCCAGCCTTGCCTGGGGATAGAACTATTGTAACAAGTCATAGTCTACCTCTGACCCCCTGTGTAAATATTATGGGAATCCCAGTCCTGTTGCCAGTCCCTCCAAGAGAATGAGGTATTTTTTATGCTTGAAATACAGTCCTCTTGCCTAAAAGTGTATATTCTTTCCTTCTGCCTCTTCTGTACTGAGGGGCACTAAGGTCAGGTGACTGGGGCACTTGACACTTTTTACTGATAAACTCATAGGTCCCTGACTCTGTCTTTCTCATTCTAGATTAGGTTTTGGTCATGTTCTCCCATTCCTTTTATCTACCGCATGGACTCCTGAGACCCTCCCACATTGCCTCTACTGCTGCTGCTTACACATTCACGCCAAAGGCTATAAGAACCAGTCTTCTTCCTTTCTGACCTGAATCAGGCCACAAAACATCTATTTATCATAGTATTATCACGTGTTCCACCCCTAAAATTCGAGGAAGCTGTTATAAGAATACAGATGGTGTCCTACTTACCACGCCAGTGGTTGACAAACGGATGCTCATGATAACTTGAAAAGGCTGATTCAAATGTACACTTCTCAAATGTCTCCAGAGTTTCCAACTGGAACAGCACAGGGAGAGAGTTATCTTTGATCCTGCCCCACTTCTTTCACCATCCCCTCACCTCATTTCTCACCCTGGGGGCTGCCCAGGCATGTGTGTGAAATGCTGCAGTCCACACACCTAAGCCTGTTCATACCAACTTCCTCTTCTTGCATCTAAAGGTATAGGTACTGCCTATCAGAACACAATGTAACAAAATTTGACTGGATGCCTCACTGGACTATAAAGCCTAGGAGGCCAATGCTCAGACCCATGACTGGCAGAAAATGTGAGATAATAAATGTGTGTTATTTTAAGCTGCTAAATTTGTGGTACTATTTTAATGCAGCACTGGATAATGAATGAGGGGAGAGTCTATGTTAATTTGTTCATCTAGCATTTAGTGTGCAAATATTTCCTACAGAAGTGAATGAATTCATTAAATGTTTATTACGCACCACCAAGTATCAAGAATTAAGAAGTCAGCCAGAAAGAAAAACACCAGTATACTAACGCATATATATGGAATTTAGAAAGATGATACCGATAACCCTGTATACGAGACAGCAAAAGAGACACAGATGTATAGAACAGTCTTTTGGACTCTGTGGGAGAGGGCAAGGGTGGGATGATTTGGGAGAATGGCATTGAGATATGTACATTATCATATGTGAAATAAATCACCAGTCCAAGTTCAATGCATGATACAGGATGCTTGGGGCTGGTTACTGGGATGAACCAGAGGGATGGGATGGGGAGGGAGGTGGGAGGGGGGTTCAAGATGGGGAACATATGTACACCTGGGGCAGATGCATGTCAGTGTATGCAGAACCAATACAATAATGTAAAGTAATTAGCCTCCAATTAAAATAAATAAAGTAAAAAAATAAAAATAAAAAAACAAACCTCCCCCCCCAAAAAAAGAATGCCCAACACAAACAAAACTCCTTTTGTTTAAGACAAAACTCCTTTCATACCAAGAAGTACAGGAGATCAACAATGAAGCTGCTGCTATGAGAATACAGGGAAATGTAGAGCAGGCAGGTATAAATATTGGAGTTAATTAGGTGCTTGTAAAATGGGAGTAAGTTTGGATGTTTCACTAGATAGTGTAACACATTTTTATTACCAAGTGAGAGGCAGAGTAACAGAGAAAAAACAACCAGATAGGGCTCTATTTCCAGTGATCTGGCATTGAATGTCTTTAGTTGCAGAAACTGAAACTTACATATTCCTGGGGTTTCATGAGAGTTGTGGAATAGCCCTTATATTGACTGATTGATCCTTGGCACCATATTCACCTATTCACCAGGAGCATCTTTGTTATTGATCCTTGAGAAACACTGAGCACGCTCAGAGTTGAAAGATCTGAGCTTTGAGGTTAGGAAGTTTTGTTCCTCTCAAAAGGTCAGAAGGTTGGATGAAAGTAATTGCTATTTAATATATTTGTTTAGATGATTAAGATTTTCCTGAGGATTAACCTAAGTGCCTTCTATACTGTTGTCTTTGACTTTGTTTCTAGTATGAGACATTTTCAAGAAATTATAAGGAAATGTCTTGGTTTACAGCCCTATTTGTGTACTGATCTTTCACAACTAAAACGTTAGGTTGAAACCTCCTCAGTGGCAGCAGGGTCAAAAGTCTGAACTCTGAATATCTGAAGTCATTGCTCTCATGGGAAATAGAAATGCACTTTAGTCCATGAAAACAGAGAGAGAGAAAAAACCCATTTCTTCCTAATGGTGTGTGTGTGCCTTTTGTAGAGATGTCTGAAAACAACCTGCTGGGCTTTGACTCCCATTTGAAGTTCAAACATGATGCCCGTGGTATAAATTACAAAGCTTTTATTGTGTCATTTTTATGAAGGAGAATGATACATACTATGCTTTAAATTATAGTAATGACCCGCTTATTCAGAGGTTGAATTTCTGACAACCTCTACCCTTGGGAACTCAGCCCAAACTTAGAAGGAAGAAAAATCAGCCTTGAAGGCTGACATAGTGGTTACAAAGGCATACACTTCACTCCTAGGGGCAGGGCCTTATTGGCCTCCCTTTAACACACAGTTTTTTAACAAGCTTGGTTATCTGGCTTCCTCGCTCACAGAAGACAAGAAACTACAAACTAGAAAAGAGGCAGAGAATAAAGTATTGGAGGTGGGCATCAGAATAGCCCGTGGTGACTCAGTCTGGCAGGAAAGGCAGAGACTGAAACTAAAAGGCAGAAACAGCTGAGATTTGCCACCCTGACCAATAAGGACCGCACATTATCCAGAAAATGCATAATGATGTTCAGCATCCCCTGTTTATGAAGTAAAGAAGTCATGTGTAGATGTGTGACACTTTGATAGGAAATTGTATTTTTCAATTCCTTCTACTTCTTTCCTTCTTCTTATCATTGAAATAGCATGAAAGTTATCTGTGTTGCTATGCTGTGCAGGCAAGAGATGGTACAGAAGGAGAAGAGTCAAATTCCTGGCTTTTGAGCTCTTGTGCATACTTTTATATATCTATAACAGAGATAAAAAGTCTTAAAAGTCACAGCTTTCACTTGAAAGAGCCAGGGACTCAGGTCAGAAAAATAAATTTCATGAATTCCAAAAACTTGGCTTTAAACAGTAAGGCCAGAATCTTGGAAGATTCAGTGCATAGAATTTGAACTATAACTGCTAGAAGGGGGAGCATGTTTGATGAGGTAAACACCATTTTCCTGGCCAGAGAGGTATAAGAGAATTGGGGGGAGTATGTGACTTCAGCTTAGAGACACTTTGGGTCCCTGAGAAAGGCCCAGTGCCCCCTTCTGCTTTGGTCAGTCTTGGGGAAGGTGGTAGTGATTAAAATCTCATATAGATGTAGGAGGTCTGAGAGCAGTGTCTTTTGCTTTAGGGTGTAGAGTAGGAACTCTGTGAGATTCAGGTAAATTAAACCATGTGTCCAGTATGATAAAGTAGCTGTATGTCAGTGGATTTTTTAGGATATAGTCTTCCAGAGTTCTCTAATGGAGTGTGAGGATCCATCAAAAAAGCTCATGGACAATCCCCTCCCGAGATCCCTTGAGGGCAGTGAGATGAGCCTCTGCCGCTGATGCATGTCACGGTGTGAGGAGGTCATGTGTGTAAACCTGGCTGCTGTAGGGAGAGGCCAGAGAGATGAGGATGGCTCAAGAAAGAGCAGTCAGTAAAGGTGGTGGGTCCCCCTCTCCCCAGCACCCTCCTCTTTGACTTGAGCCCAACAGATACCCAGCGAGAAGGAAGGGAAGGATGTGAGGGGAAAGTCGTGGAGAACTGAGTTGCTCTGAAGAGACTGAATTTCAAACTGAAAAGGCTGAGTTACCTTTAACTGGCAAAGATGAGAAAACAGAGACTCTTAAGGAATAAGGTAAATTTAGTTATTGAGAAGCAGAGAACATTATAAATTTTTGTACATCCAGAATGTATTCTAAAAGATTTAAAAAGATCTTCACTTAAAATAGTTAAGATGGAAAAGAAAAAGGGTTTTGGCATTTCACCTTTATAGTATCTCATCTCCTCATAGTGTCTCTCAAAAAAAAAAAAAAAAAAAAGCCAAACAAACAAATCCTCCACGCATAATATAGTAAAAGTGTTTTTTTTTTTAATTTTATTTTTTTTTATTTTTATTTTTTTACAGAAAAATGTTTTATTTTTTAAATGCCAATAAATGCAACATGTGTACAGTTTGTTATCATACAGTAAAAGTGTTTTTAACAGCAGCAGCTCACCCTGATTTTTTGTGGTAAAGTCCAAAGTACATTGCCCTGGGAGATGCTGTTTTTTTGAGAACAGAAAAGCTTGCAGGCCGCAAGTGGTTAAATGCACATGAAGCACCATGATGTATATGGTACAAATACTAAGAATGCTGTTTGTGTTCAAGAAAGGAGGTGTGTTGTCACCTGTTTTCACCTGTAGATGCATCTAGATGATACACACATCCTATGCGCTATCCCTGCATGTGCCTACTATAGCAAGGGGATGCATTTTTTTAGATATTCCTAGTCCTCTCAGTCCTCTTCTGCTCAGCAGCAGTTTTCATATGTGATTAACATCCAGATAGCGTTTTCCACATTAACCTTGTGATGTCTGATAGGGACAACAGAGATGGAGACTGCCTTGCTCAAATGTGTACACATAATCCATAATGAATAACTGCAGCTCCTCAGTGACCACAACAGGACATCACAAGCGAAGTGGAGACCAGGTGGAGGAAGATGCTAAGTCCAAAAAGCAATATTTAACGATTTGTCTAAGCGTGCAGCTCAAAACACCAGCAAAGTTCCTCCCTGCTTGGTCCAACCCAGGCATGTCATTCTGTACCCAAGGAGGCTCAGCCACAGCTGTCCTTAATATCCCTTTCCCATAGGGCATTGGTTTAGGTAGGGCTTCCTCAATGGCGCTAGTGGTAAAGAACCTGCCTGCCAATGCAGGAGATCTAAGAGACTAGGGTTCAATCCCTGTGTCAGGAAGATCCCTGGGAGGAGGGTACAGCAACCTACTCCAGCATTCTTGCCTGGGAAATCCCACTGACACAGGAGCCTGATGGTTTTTAGTCCATAGGGTCATAAAGAGTTGGGCATGACTAAAGTGATTTAGCATAGTACAGCATAGCATAGGCAAATATCTGCTAGATTCTTCTCTATAGGAGAGAAGACACAGATTCTCTTTTTTTAAAATTAATTTATTTTTAATGACATAGATTCTCTTGTCTGAAACTGCAAAATTCAGTGAAAAGTTATTTTAAGATGAAAAGGAACAAATTAAAGAACTTAACATTTCATGAAATCCTACAAATATAGAAACAGGTAGCATTGGGATTAGAATGGTTAATTTTATATATTGTGTGGAATTCTAATGGGGAAGATTGGTAAAGGGAGACAAAAATGATAAGCTCTTGAATTAATTACATTAGTGAGAAAGAAAAAGAAAGGTAAGAAAAGTAAAAAAATTGCAGAGGAAGAATCTATAAAGCTTGAGAATTTACAGAATATGAGGAAAGGAAAAGATGTGATTTTGAGTTTTTATGCAAGGATGTTTGAAGGGATGTTGTCACTAACAGACCAAGGAAACTGGGGGAAGAAGCAGTTATCAAAGAGAGTAGGAAACACATTTATATCCTATACATGGAATTTAAGTTGCGGGGGCAACATAGTGAACATGTCTTGCAGGTAGATTTTGTGGCTCAGGGGAGTATCACCTGCAGTGCCACAGCCATAGATTTGTGTTGTCTGCATTGAAGTTGTAGCTGAAGGTGTGTAGTATATGAGATCCACCGGAGGGGAGAAGCTAGAGAATTCTGAGCAATTATTTGGAGATAAGAAGTTCTCTTATTAAAGGAGAGAAGCTTTGTTCAGAAAACAGGAATTGATTTCAAGAAGGAAGTGATAGAGTTTCAGGATGTGAATGAATTTTGTTCATTATGCTGATTGTATCAATGGGATAAAGTGTTGAAATCTGCATTGGTATAAGACTTAGTGCTTTTTGTTACACAAAAAAAGAAACCTCCCTACTAAAAATTCCAAATAAAATTATGCTTAAGTTGTTTTCCGTTCCGTTCCGTTCCGTTCAGTCTCTCAGTCGTGTCCGACTCTTTGCGACCCTGTGGACTGTAGCCTACCAGGCTTCTCCGTCCATGGGATTCTCCAGGCAAGAATACTGGAGTGGGTTACCATATCCTTCTCCAGGGGTTCTTCCCGACCCAAGGATTGTTTGTCTTGTGTCCCTCCCTCCTTTTTGCAAATTGTTCTCCTGGGTTTGGACCTCTAATTCTGGAGTTTTGAGTCTCTAACAATTTATGTCAGGGGTCCCCAACCTCCAGGATCTAATGCCTGATGAACTAAGGTGGAGCTGATATAATAATAACAGAAATAAAGTACACAATAATTATAATATGCCTGAATCATCCCCAAACCCTCCCTCCCCACCCTGGTCCATGAAAAAATTGTTTTCCATGAAATCAATCTCCGGTGCCAAAAAGGTTGGGGACTCCTGCTCTGTGTGATGGATGCAGTCTTTCTCTTACTCTTTTCCACTTCCATGTGCAAAAAATAACCTAAATGTTCTTTAAGCTCCTCTGATGTTCATATCAGTAAGAAATAGCTATTTTGAATATAGTGTAGTGAGTTGCCTTCTTCATTTTTTAATTAATGAATTGAGGCAAAATGCACATAAACATAAAAATACTAGCTTAATAATTTCTAAGTCTAATTTAGTGCTAACTATATTGCACCCTGGAGAAGGGAATGGCACCCCACTCCAGTACTCTTGCCTGGAAAATCCCATGGATGGAGGAGCCTGGTAGGCTGCAGTCCATGGGGTTGCTGAGAGTCAGACACGACTGAGTAACTTCACTTTCACTTTTCACTTTCATGCATTGGAGAAGGAAATGGCAACCCACTCCAGTGTTCTTGCCTGGGGAATCCCAGGGACGGGGGAGCCTGGTGGGCTGCCGTCTATGGGGTCACACAGAGTCGGACACGACTGAAGCGACTTACCATGCATGCATACATGCATATTGCACCCTTTTGTGTAACAGATCACTAGAGCTTTTCATCTTGTGAAACAGAAACTCTCTACCCATTGAGTAACAGTTTGCCTACTCTCTTCCCCCTAGAACTTAGTAACCATCATTCTTTTTTTCTAAGAGTTTGACTACTTTAGATACCTCATGTGAGAAGAATCATGCAGTATTTTTCTTTTTTGGCGACTGATTGACTTCATTTAGCATAATGTCCTCAAAATTCATCTTTGATATCAAATATTGAGAGTCCCTTGTACTGCAAGGAGATCTAACCAGTCCATTCTAAGGGAGATCAATCCTGGGTGTTCATTGGAAGGACTGATGCTAAAGCTGAAACTGCAATACTTTGGCCACCTCATGCGACGAGCTGACTTACTGGAAAAGACTCTGATGCTGGGAAAGGTTGGGGGCGGGAGGAGAAGGGGAATGAGACAGAGAATGAGATGGCTCGATGGCATCACCAACTCTGTGGACATGAGTTTGAGTGAACTCCGGGAGTTGGTGATGGACACGGAGGCCTGGAGTGCTGTGATTCATGGGGTCGCGGAGAGTTGGACACGACTGAGCGACTGAACTGAACTGATTACAAAATTTCCTTCTTTTTTAAGGCTAAATAATATTCCATTGTACATCCATACCACATTTTGTTTACCCACACATGCATCAGTTAACATTTAGGTTTTTTACTTGTTGGCTATTGTGAATAATGCTTCAGTGAATGTAAACATGCAAATATCTCACTGGGATTCTGTTTATAGTTCTTTCACATAGATACCCAAAAGTGAGATTGCTAGATCATATGATAATTCTGTTTTAAATTTTTTGAGGACCCTCCATCCTGGTTTTCATAGTGGTTACACCATTTTACATTCTCACCAACAGTACACAAGAGTTCCAATTTCTCCACATCCTCACCAATACTTATTTTCTGTTTTTATGATAGTGGCATCCTAATGAGGGCTTCCCAGGTGGTGCAGTGGTAAAGAATCCACCTGCCAATGCAGGAGATGCAAGAGACATGGATTTTGTCCCTGGGTTGGAAAGATCCCCTGCAGGAGGGCATGGCAACCCACTCCAGTATTCTTGCTGGAAAATTCCATGGACAGAGGAGCCTGGCAGGCTATAGTGCATGGGGTCACAAAGAGTAGACATGACTGAGCACATACACACATCCTAATGGATCTGAGATGATAACTCACTGTGGTTTTGATTTTCATTTCCCTGATATTTATTGATGTTAATCATCTTTTCATATGCTTATCAGCCATTTGTATATATTCTTTGGAGAAATGTCTATTTAAGTCCTTTGCCCATTCTTCAAGTTTTTTTTTTTTTATTGTTGTTGAGTTGTAGGAGTTATTTATGTATTCTGAATATTAATCCCTTATCAGGTACAGAATTTGCAAATATGTTTCCCATTCTATAACTTGTTTTTCACTCTGTTGATATTTCCTTTGCTGAGCAGAAGTTTCTAAGTTTTCTGTAGTTCTATTTGGCTATTTTTACTTTTCTGGCAGGTGGCTTTATTCCTTCTTTTAAAGTGGGACAATCGTATTACTGACTCTAAAATGATATTTGCCCATTGACTAAGAGAGACAGACAGTATGCTAAACTTCCCAGACCCCTACAGCCTGATATTTTCTCACCGTTTTGGCAGTATGTCTTTACTTTTCCTCAGTGAGAGTGAGTTTATCAGGGGTGAATTCTGTAAGATCCTTGGAAGGTCATTCTTTGGCTATTCGTCAAGATGGGACATTATTCCTGCTGAGGGTATCATTGTTGGTTAAGGGTTGGGTCAGAAGACTGTAACTAATATATCTCTCAGCTGTAACACCTTCTTGTTACTTTCTATATATGGCAACAAAATTCAATGAAGGGAAGAGCCTCTTCCAAAGTCAATTAATTGGGAAAGGCAAATAGTCCAGAAATCACAGAGGAGTTGCATGTCGTCCATCTATTGACTAGAGCTGTAAACAGAGCTGCTTAATGCAGTGTAAGAAGTTGTCATTGCAAGCAGGCTTTTGCTCAGTTTACTAAATGTATTGACTGTAGGATATAAAGAAATCCCTTACAGACAGATTTAAATGCAAAGCAATTACAAAAACAGCTATCCATTTTTCTCTCTAATCTCAGGAGGGAGGGAGTAACAGCTGGTATAGCCATTCGCCTCAAGGAAAAGCACACCAGCAACACCTCTGGCTCCCCCCTTATCACCTGCCTGTTTAACAGTGTTGCTTCCACTCACCGCTTGATTGATGTGAGAGCCAGGATTCCTGTTTTCTGTGAGTCATCATTTCCCCACAAAAATAATTAAAAGTTCCGAGGATGAAATAAAACCTTCTAGTTATCCTTGCATATAATTAAGGCATGTCCAACAACTTAGTCAATAGTCCTGTTGTGTGACAAGTGTGCAGCAAAATGAGTTTATATAAGCAGTTCATAGTCAAGCATCAATAAGGGGGCTTAATTTAGGCTTGGAGGTTCCATTAATAGCTAAAACAGTGGTTGCTACAGTCAACTGTATATCAAACCTTGAAACTTCTGTTTGTTTTTGAAGTTGGCCACAGAAAATAATTCATATTGGTCCTATAACTCTTAACTTTCTTTAGAAAACGTATCTTTAATTGAGCTCTGCACTTCCACGTCTAAAACATTATCATTCTGGCCTCAACCACTAAGATTCTGTTGCCATGATAACTCGTCTTTCTTTCTAATCCATGTGAGCTCCTAAAATGAAGTCTATAAGTGGGTGACATACAAACAACAGAACTAACTTTCTCATGGTTCTGGAGGATGAAGTCCAAAACCAGCGTTCTATAGATTCAGTGTCTGTTAAGGACCCACTTCTTGGTTTAGAGACTTCTTGTCTTTTTGCCGGCTTCTCACAGGGCAGAAGGTACAAGAGAGCTCTCTGGAGTCTTTTATATAAGGGTACTAGGCCCAGTGTTGAGGGCTCTACAAAGGCCCTGCCTCCAAATAGCATCACTTTTAGAGTTAGGATTATAAATATGCATTTTTCAGTGACACAAACATTCAGTCTATGGTGTGTATCGTCTGACTCCTTTCATCTTTTCAGTGTTGATTGGCAAAATATAAACATGGGTGTCTTCAGGTTTCCACTGCCTGCAGGATGGTATATAGTAATGTCCAGAACACATTTAAGTTATTTAGGTTAATGATCATGCTCCAGTGTGATTCACAGATGTTACTCTAAGATGCCTCCATTCTATAAGAGGAATAAGTAATGATTTCATGAGGAAAAACTACTTGGAAATTTGAAAGTACCATGTAAAGACAAAGAGTAAATTTTTCTGTACTAACATTGGAGCAAATTAGATTGACTGTTGTGATACAAAATAAAATTAATATTTTACCAGAAGGATAAATGTGATCAAGAAAATATGATTTTGAGGAATTATTTAGTACCTGTTATGAAATCATTTTTCTGATGATGAAAACACTTTATGAAGAACAAATGAAAAAAATGAGTGCTGCAGTGAAATAGGAACACAGACAAATCTGCATTGAAATTCTATTAACAAGATGAAGTGTGGTTCAGGTGTCTTACAGCTGCCAACAGTGAGATTTTTCTTAGCCCTTGGAATGCTGTTTGAATGCTTGTTAAATGGAAAACCCTTTGAAAGGAAGTTAGTATGATTGGCAGTGTATGGAAATTAACCCTCAGAGGTAACCCAGTTCTTAATGCTTAAACCAAGGGACTGACCACTTGATTTATAATTTAACCCACATTTTAAATTTCAGTAAGGAGAAGTATGACTTGAAGATTTTTTTAACACTTATTTTAAAATAATTATGATTCACAGAAGTTTAAGAAAAAAGTACACAGAGAAGTCCCATGCATCTTTCACCTGACTTCCCCATACGTTAACATCTTGCACAACTATAGGACAATAGCCAAACTAAGAAGCTGACGTTGGTACAATCAATAGAGCTTTGTCAGACCTCATCAGTTACATGTATATGAAGGTTTTCTCAAGAAATTTTTATGACTTTATTATAATTCTTCAGATGGTCTAGATCTAGAGCATTTAAACCTAAAAATCACATCTGTAAAATGGCAAAGAATGATCTTGGAGAAATAGCAGTGAGTGGTCTTAAAGAGAGATCTTATTCCCTGCCCAGGAATTGAATCTGGGTAGTCTGGATGAAGTCTGAACCAGGTGGCTCAGATGATAAAGTATCTGCCTGCAATTTGGGAGACCTGGGTTCAATCCCTAGGTTGAGAAGCTCCCCTGGAGAAGGGAGTGGCAACCCACTCCAGTATTCTTGCCTGGAGAATCCCATGGACAGAGGAAGCTGACAGGTTACAGTCCATAGGATTTCAAAAAGTCTGACTGGACTGAGCAATTAACATTTTCTTTCAATTTGGATGAAAGCCAGACATCCTAGCTGCTAGACCACCACAGGCTAGAGACTGGAAATAAAATTCCCTTGCCTCTTGCCCCATTTAACAGCAAGAATGTTTCCAGGAGGCAAAAATTGTAAAAACAGGTACAAAATCTTTAGAGATACAGTACAACAGGTTGGAGAGTACATAGAGAAACAGCGTTTATTTAAGACAGAAGCAAGGCAGAAACACACATCCAAAGAGGGAGAGAGTGTGTGGGTGGCCTTCCTAATGCAAAAGAGGTGATTTAAATCACTTATACAGAGCAGTTCTTCCTGGTCTTTGTTTACCTTTGGCCAATTATCTTGTTTCTTTTTCCACAACTGACTGGTTTTAGGACCCTCCCCTACATGTGTGGGCTACTTTTTGCTAAGATGGATTCCATTGCAAAGGCTTCTGAGGGGTTTTGTTGTCACCTATTATGGGGTGGCACCCCTCTCCTTCTAGACCCCCAAGTAGTGTTTCTGTGCCTTGCAGTCAGGGGAAGTTCCTTGACCTCAGGAGTGGTCATACTGTCTTGTTATTTCAGCAGAGCTCAGCTTTTGCCACTAGCTTTGTCCTTGGAGTGTCTGGGGGAAAACAAATCTTCAATTTCACTCCACTTGACAAACACCAGCTGTTCATCCATCTATCTCCTACCTCAAAAGCACAAACTGATTCTTATTTTCTTGAAGGAAGCTGCATATAGAGGATGTTGTAACCTCAAGTAATCCACTGCTGATTCACTCAGAAAGAACTGCCAGCAAGTCTGCCGTGATTTGATCCTGATCAAACCAGCCAAAATTGTAGGAGCCCATCCCTTTATTAGACTAAGTTTTCTTCAATTAAGAAGGATAACTGAGAAGCACTCTTTGATAGCTTTTATGGTATGGTTTATTTAATATAGTATTAGTCATTCATTTAAAATATTTTGGTTTTTATTTTTTAAGGTGTGTTCAGATTATTTTTGCCCTGAGGTGTATTTATCTATTTTTATTTACTTATAACTTGGTTTAGGGTGTTTGTGTTATGACTGGAAGATTTGTGTGACATTGTACATCCTTTGTTTATTCTTCTTGTTCCTATTGACATTGTTAGAGTGTTCAGCCTGGCACACTGTAGGAAAGCAATACATATTGTTGGAAATGAATAGCTCTTTGACTTCCTTTTGAAACCAGATGCTTCATTTTTCTCTTTCTTTAAGTTTTCTGTAGCCATTAAGGTTCTCTGGCTCCTATCTTCAAGTACCGTGAGGCCCAGACCCAGAAGCAATTTCTCTGGAGTAACAAATGAATGAGCTTCTATCTTCTTAGTTCTTCCACTTACGAGCATCTCATCACAGATTTTCAAACTCTTCATTCGGTTAACTTATTTAAGGGACTTTCTTTTTCTTTATCAATTCCTTCTATCAGTTCAGTTCAGTTCAGTCACTCAGTCGGGTCCGACTCTCCGCGACCCCATGAATCACAGCACGCCAGGCCTCCCTGTCCATCACCAACTCCCGGAGTTCACTCACACTCATGTCCACAGAGTCGGTGATGCCATCCAGCCATCTCATTCTCGGTCGTCCCCTTCTCCTCCTGCCCCCAACCTTTCCCAGCATCAGAGTCTTTTCCAGTAAATCAACTCATCGCATGAGGTGGCCAAAGTATTGCAGTTTCAGCTTCGGCATCAGTCCTTCCAATGAACACCCAGGATTGATCTCCTCTAGAATGGACTGGTTGGATCTCCTTGCAGTCCAGGGGATTCTCAAGAGTCTTCTCCAACACCACAGTTCAAAAGCATCAATTCTTCGGTGATCAGCCTTCTTCACAGTCCAACTCTCACATCCATACATGACCACGGGAAAAACCATAGCCTTGACTAGATGGACATTTGTTGGCAAAGTAATGTCTCTGCTTTTTAATATACTTTCAAGGTTGGTCACAACTTTCCTTCCAAGGAGCAAGCATCTTTTAATTTCCTGGCTGCAATCAGCATCCGCAGTGATTTTGGAGCCCAAAAAAATAAAGTCTGCCACTGTTTCCACTGTTTTTCCATCTGTTTCCCATGAAGTGATGGGACCAGATGCCATGATCTTTGTTTTCTGAATGTTGAGCTTCAAGCCAACCTTTTCACTCTCCTCTTTCACTTTCATCAAGAGGCCTTTGAGTTCCTCTTCACTTTCTGCCATAAGGGTGGTATCATCTGCATATCTGAGGTTATTGATATTTCTCCCAGCAATCTTGATTCCAGCTTGTGCTTCTTCCAGCCCAGCGTTCCTCATGATGTACTCTGCATAGAAGTTAAATAAGCAAGGTGATAATATACAGCCTTGACATACTCCTTTTCCTATTTGGAACCAGTCTGTTTTTCCATGTACAGTTCTGACTGTTGCTTCCTGACCTGCATACAAGTTTCTCAAGAGGCAGGTCAGGTGGTCTGGTATTCCCATCTCTTTCAGAATTTTCCACAGTTTACTGTGATCCACACAGTTTCCTTCTATATCTAATGCTAAATTATCTATGAGACTCCGGGTAAGTCACTTACCCTTTAGGGTTATTTTTAATCTAAAAATTGAGTTTGAGTCAGATAATCTTAACTTTTCTTGTGTAATTTAGTGGTTAACTTGTTAACTGTAACTCCTTTCACTATATGGTTATTCTACAATTTATTTAAGCATTTTTCTATGGGTGCTTATTTGGGTTGTTTCCAGTCTTAACTGTGTGCTTTATAAATTTCAAATATATTTTTCAAGTCTGGTAGATTTAGTGTCAATGCTACCGAGGACAGAGGATTAAAATATTGCTACTTAGGTAAGTGTTGAATACAGCCTTCTCTCTCCACCCAATTAACTGCTTTTATTTCTCTTTCTACTTTTGTGATTCTTTTAATTTATGTATTCTAGCTCTCTTTTTTTCTGTCTTTCTAATCTCACTTGCTGCTGTTCATTTAGATTGAACAAGAGTGGGGAATCCGTAAGTTCTGAAGGGCTTAATATAATAAGAAAAAGTTATATTTATTCAGGTTTTTATATTATTTTATATTGATTGAATACTAATGTTTGTAGTCCTCTCCATGAAGCTCCTTTCAACACTTCTAAAATGAAGAATATGACTTGAGTTTTCTCTGTACTATCCTCCCAAAATAAAGAATCTAGTAACAGTGGTCTGAGAAAGTTACAGAATAAAGTAAACCAAGAAGTCTGATAGTTGAATAAGCAATAGAATAAAATCTTACCTGTTGCTCTTACCTTAGTAGCAATTAGCTTTTATTCATCATTTAAAAAATGTATTGGAGGCTGGAAATAGATAATAAAGAAGCACAACTATTGGTGAAGAATTTTTGGAGATTGTGTTTACACTATTAGTTTCATCTTAGTTATTTTACCCCATTCCTTCTCACCTCTGCTCTCTCCCAATTTTTCTGGCAGGAAATACAATATGATGATGAAGAATGATAGCTGGCAAATAAACTGACCATTTGAAGATTCAATTTCTTTCTCTGTGAATGGAGATAATGCAGTTTCCCTATCAATATTCTAAAAGAGCATAGCACAGTGGCCAAAACTTTGTGATAGCTGAAAGAAACACTGGAAGTGCTGACTTATTAAAAGAAATGTTAAAAAATGAATGACACATGCTTTACCCTTGAAGCTCCAAAAGCTGGTGGAGTGAATATCTTCCTGTCTATTAATATCTTTATATCCATCCATCTATATACATCATTCTAAAAAGAATTAAATATATTGGAAATACAAATGAAGTGCTATTAGAAACAGAGGAAAAGGTGATTGATTTTGCCTAGGGAGAAAATAAATAGAGCAGGTTAAACAGGTTAAACAAAGGAAGTGATATTCACAACAGATTTTGAAAAATAATTCAAGTTTTTGATAGAGAATTTCAGAGATGAGAAAGGCCATTGTGTACACAGAGAGAAAAAGGATATAATATTGGGTGAAGAAATTAGCATACTTGTAGACTGAGAACAAGAAGTCAACCGAGAGGTAAAGGTTGAATGGGGAGGCAGAAAAAAAATCAAATTATATCCAGGGGATTTAGGAGAGTACAAAATTTAGAGCTTATTTACAAAATAAGAAAGGAGTTTGCCATGGAAAAAAAAGAAAGGGCCCTTAGCTTAGTTGCTGGGAAAGGAAGTAATTAAAAGAGGAGTTAAATTTAGAGGTGGAAGAGAGAAAAATTAGGTGGAAAATTTTTTAAATTGTTTTGATATATTATAAAATGAGTGTGGGTTGATTCTTGGAGAACTTGAAGAAAGTGATGATTATATAGATAAACCATTTGGCATGTCAACTCAGAATGAATGAAAAGAGAATAGCAATGACAGTTTGCTGGAGGTTATAAATTTCTCCCAGGTAAGGATCATTTCTTAATCTGATAGATTTCCCCAGTTAGTTTTGATGTCTCTTGCAAAGACCACAGCTTGAGGCCATCAGTACTCATGCACTACCTTCTATATGCTAGGCATGAGATCAACAATAGCTGACATTTATTGTGTGTTTGCTATATGCTAAAGCAGTTTGAATCTGTTATTTAATCCTCCTAAAAACCTTTGAGGTAAATGCTATTTTCATTCCTTATTTCACATGAGAAATTATTGAAGTCAGAAAAGTCAAGGTCAGAAAGTTGCAAATTAGCAAACCATGGCTGGAATGCAACAGTCCATTTTCAGAGCCTGTACCCTTAACTTTTATGCTGTGTATCGCTGCCCAACACATAGTTAACAAAACTGAGATGGTCTATGCCCTTTGGAGCTTATAGTGTGGGCAGAAAACAACAACAAAAAATGCATATCAGTAAAATAAGTAAAAATTTATGGTAAACGTTAGAAAGAAAATCAGTAGAAGGAGTCAGCAAGACAAAAGCTGGGGACAGAATATTCTAGGCAGAAGAAAGAATACCTTAAGGATTTACGATGAGGGAGAGCTTGGTAGTTTTGAAGACCTGAGAGAATACTGGAGAATAAGAGAAGGAGTGAGAAGCAAGATATAAAGATGGAGATATAGGTAGACACTGTATCTATTGAAGCTTTGAGAGCCATGGTAAGAAGTTAATACTTGGAGTGATTGTGGGAAATCATTGCAGAAATTTAGCCAGGGAAGTGACACAATCTGCTTTTCATTTCCCTGGCAGATTTCTGAAAAGAATGTATAGAAATGAGTTAAGATGGCAACTGGGAGGTGGCTGCCATAACAGATGAGGAAAAATATGATGCTGCAGGTCTTTTAAAGCCCATTGATTTAAAGCATGTATAAACTCCTGTTTTATACATGCATAGGTGTGACATTATACTGTCCCAGGTTGAGTTTTTTAAATTTTTGATAGAAAACAACAAATCACAAATTATTAGTGGTCTGTTTTTTAGTTTGAGAATGTCAAAGACAATGGACAAGTACACAGGCTCAGTATATACCATATATTTGCCAAAATGGTATGTGGAACATCTTTCACCGTGATAAGAGCTAGTATATATGAAACTTGACAACAGAGTTTGTCATGACCTCAAATGCCTGCTAAGATGTAGCCAATCATCTGATTTGACCTTGCTTACATACACAGCATAGACCCTGCTCTCACATTTCTAGTTAGTTAATTAATCACTGCTAAGATATAACCAACCAGTCCATTCTAAAGGAGATCAATCCTGGGTGTTCATTGGAAGGACTGATGCTAAAGCTGAAACTCCAATACTTTGGCCACCTCATGCGATGAGTTGACTCACTGGAAAAGACTCTGATGCTGGGAAAGGTTGGGGGGGCGGGAGGAGAAGGGTATAACAGAGAATGAGATGGCTGGATGGCATCACCGACTCGATGGACGTGAGTTTGAGTGAACTCCGGGAGTTGGTGATGGACAGGGAGGCCTGGCGTGCTGTGATTCATGCGGTCGCAAAGAGTCGGACACGACTGAGCGACTGAACTGAACTGAACTGAAGATATAATTACAGAATTTTATTTGACTCATGGAAAAATATTAAGAAATCAAGATCTTCCCTGAACTCATCATTGAAACAAAGAATGTACTTTACAAATGGATTGTAGCCACAAACCAAACCTTATTAAATTTGGTTTGTGGTTCAAAAACCACTTATCAACAGCCCAGTTCTCAGCAGAATGCAGAACTCAGCAGTTGTATGAATTCCCTCTAAGTTTTAGATTTGCATATCCAATAACATAACATCTCCACTTGGATATGTCAGAGTCCCCAAATTTAACATACCCCAAGTCAGCTCTTGATTCATATCTCAAAGCTTTCCATACCTCCAATTTCCACACATTTTTAAATTACACCTCTAGCCACCAAGCTGCTCAAACCAAAACCCTAGAAGTCATCCTCGAGAGCTCTTTTTCCCTCTGTCTCCTCTTTAAGACTGGTTGATTCCTCCTTCACAACATATATGGAACCATTTCCTTTCTTGCAGTCTCCTTGGTCATTTTCCTAGTCAAAATTACCATCTTTCAGGATCTGAAATAGCTCAATTGGAATTCCATCACCCCCACTAACTTTGTAGTGATGCTCTCTAAGGCCCACTTCACTTCACATTCCAAGATGTCTGGCTCCAGGTGAGTGATCATGCCATCGTGATTATCTTGGTCATGAAGATCTTTTTTGTACAGTTCTTCTGTGTATTCCTGCCACTAGTTGATCTGATCACATGGACCACAGCCCTTTCTAACTCAATGAAACTAAGCCATGCCGTGTGGGGCCACCCAAGATGGATGGGTCGTGGTGGAGAGGTCTGACAGAATGTGGTCCACTGGAGAAGGGAATAGCAAACCACTTCAGTATACTTGCCTTGAGAACCCCATGAACAGTATGAAAAGGCAAAATGATAGGATACAAAATGAAGAACTCCCCAGGTCAGTAGGTGCCCAGTATGCTACTGAAGATCATTGGAGAAATAACTCCAGAAAGAATGAAGTGATGGAGTGAAAGCAAAAACAATACCCAGTTGTGGATGCTTGGTATTTCTGTGTTTTCTGTTGTGATTTCTCTATTTTAATTTCTAATTTTGCTGATTTGATTCTTTTCCCTTTGTTTCTTGATGAGTCTGGCTAATGGTTAGTCAATTTTATTTATCTTCTCAAAGAACCAGCTTTTAATTTTGTTGATTTTTGCTATAATCACCTCTGATTCTTTTTCTTTATTTCTGCCCTAATTTTTATAATTTCTTTCGTTCTACTAACCCTGGGGTTCTTCATTTCTTCTTTTTCTAGTCACTTTAGGTGTAAAGTTAGGTTCAGTTGAGTTAGTTCACTTCAGTCGCTCAGTCGTGTCCGACTCTTTGCGACCCCATGAATCACAACACGCCAGGCCTCCCTGTCCATCACCATCTTCCGGAGTTCACTCAAACTCATGTCCACAGAGTCGGTGATGCCATCCAGCCATCTCATTCTCTATCGTCCCCTTCTGTTCCCGCCCCCAATCCGTCCCAGCATCAGAGTCTTTTCCATTGAGTCAACTCTTTGCATGAGGTGGCCAAAGTATTGGAGCTTCAGCTTTAGCATCAGTCCTTCCAATGAACATCCAGGATTGATCTCCTTTAGAATGGACTGGTTGGATCTCCTTGCAGTCCAAGGGACTCTCAAGAGTCTTCTCCAGCACCACAGTTCAAAAGCATCAATTCTTCGGCGATCAACTTTCTTCACAGTCCAACTCTCACATCCATACATGACCACGGGAAAAACCACAGCCTTGACTAGATGGACCTTGGTTGGCAAAGTAATGTCTCTGCTTTTTAATATGCTACCAAGGTTGGTCATAACTTTCCTTCCAAGGAGTAAGTGTCTTTTAATTTCCTGGCTGCAATCAGCATCCACAGTGATTTTGGAGTCCCAAAAAATAAAGTCTGACACTGTTTCCACTGCTTCCCCATCTATTTCCCATGAAGTGATGGGACCAGATGCCATGATCTTTGTTTTCTGAATGTTGAGCTTCAAGCCAACCTTTTCACTCTCCTCTTTCACTTTCATCAAGAGGCTTTTGAGTTCCCCTTCACTTTCTGCCATAAGGGTGGTGTCATCTGCATATCTGAGGTTATTGATATTTCTCCCAGCAATCTTGATTCCAGCTTGTGCTTCTTCCAGCCCAGCGTTCCTCATGATGTACTCTGCATATAAGTTAAATAAGCAAGGTGACAATATACAGCCTTGACGCACTCCTTTTCCTATTTGGAACCAGTCTGTTGTTCCATGTCCAGTTCTGACTGTTGCTTCCTGACCTGCATACAGGTTTCTCAAGAGGCAGGTCAGGTGGTCTGGTATTCCCATCTCCTTCAGAATTTTCCACAGTTTATTGTGATCCACACAGTCAAAGGCTTTGGTATAGTCAATGAAGCAGAAATAGCTGTTTTTCTGGAACTCTCTTGCTTTCTCCATGATCCAGTGGATGTTGGCAATTTGATCTCTGGTTCCTCTGCCTTTTGTAAAACCGGCTTGAACATCTGGAAGTTCACGGTTCACATATTGCTGAAACCTGGCTTGGAGAATTTTGAGCATGACTTTACTAGTGTGTGAGATGAGTGCAATTGTGCGGTAGTTTGAGCATTCTTTGGCATTGCCTTTCTTTGGGATTTGAATGAAGACTGACCTTTCCAGTCCTGTGGCCACTGCTGAGTGTTCCAAATTTGCTGGCATATTGAGTGCTGCACTTTCACAGCATCATCTTGATTCTCTCTGCAATGCCCTTGCCAAGGGGCCACCAGAAAATACTCAAATACCCCTGGTGTTTTACAGTTTTCCAACTACAGAAGGAGTACATTCTTTCATTCAGTTCAGTTCAGTCCCTCAGTTGTGTCCAACTCTTTGTGACCCCACAGACTGTAGCACACCAGGCCTCCCTGTTCATCACCAACTCCTGGAGCTTGCTCAAACCCATGTCCATTGTGTCGGTGATGCCATCCAACCATCTCATCCTCTGTCATCCCCTTCCCTCCTACCTTTAATCTTTGCCAGCATCAGGGTCTTTTCCAATGAGTCAGTTCTTTGCCTCAGGTGGCCAAAGTATTGGCCAAAATATTCTTTCATTGGAAAGTCCAAAATACTAGGAAGTTCCTTCAGTGAGTCAAAATTTGTCTCCTTATTACTTCTGTCCTTTTTCTGTCTCCTGGAGACATGGAACAAAAGTGCACTTTCTTATTATGTGGAAATCTTTTGTATGTCCCCTCTGTATTCTCGGCCAAGCATCCTCATCTCCACATTCTTCACATGATGTGTTGTTAGTCCCTTTAACATCTTGGTTGGCCTCCAAGGAAAGCATGTCTATAAGCATTACAAAATTAAACATAATGACCCACTGTGCTTCATAAACATAGAATACTTTGGATTTATTACTTCCTAAATTGTAGGTCTCCATTTCTGTTAATTTATCCTACAGCTGCACTGGTTTATTTAACAGACACATTATGCATTTACTTGAACTTCTAAAACAATGATAAAAATGAAAATAATAGTGACAACAAAAATGCCATTGATTTGATATACACCTTTCCCCATGATCTGAGCTGTTAAATTTGAAACTTGGGAAAAGAATTTGTCGTGTCCTCAAATAGCAGGTGGACTGCTTGGCCAGTCAATATGCCAGGCACATTGTATGCAATATCTCAGGAATTTGAATTCATAGTTGACCCTAACCCAATGTCTTTTTTTTTTTTTTTTTTTACGCTCTACTAACTATACCTTCCTCTAGGCAACAAGGTATTCAAATACTGGGACCTTATCTATTTTGTGCATCACTTTATCTCGAGTACCTATAATGCTGCTGCTAAGTCACTTCAGTCATGTCCAACTCTGTGTGACCCCATAGACGGAAGCCCACCAGGCTTCCCCGTCCCTGGGATTCTCCAGGTACCTATAATAAATGACACATAATTGGTGCTAAGTAAATTGTTGCTCTAGTAATAAAGAACCCACCAGACAATGTAGGACACATAAGGGATGCGAGTTCAATCTCTAGGTTGGGAAGATCCCCTGGAGGAGGGCATGGCAATCCACTCCATTATCTTGCTTGGAAAATCCCATGGACAGAGGAACCTGATGGGCTACAGTCCATACGGTTGCACAGAGTTGGACACGATTGAAGTGACTTAGCACACACACAAATACTTATTAAATGAATAACAAACTAATTTTACTTACAGCCATATCTCATTTTGTCATCTTGTCTACAGGAATATAATTTTATCACAATGTCTTGTTTAAATCAATGTGTATATTATTGGTGCTTTTAATAAATATATAATAGAAATCTTGCTAAGGAAGAAATAATTCGAATTGGACATGATCTTTCCTAATGGGTTATGAGTCAAGTTTTAAGTAAAGTTAAGGGAGTTTATAAACTCCCTGAAATTGTTTGCAAAATTTTGTTTGTTTGCATGTACATATTTTGGGAAGATAGCTATCCATTCTATATTTCAGTTATGCATCTAATGTTTTGGGGGCAAATGTATCCATAGCTTGAATCAGATTTCTGAAAGGATCTCTTATCATTCAGGAAAAGTTATCAACCATGGAGAAAGTGGTGCTCACACACTTTTCTTTCACATTTGGGTCCTGCCTGGAATTTAAGTTCGTGCTGAGTGTACCTTGCCCCCTTTGAAAATTAGAATCACATTCACTGTCTTCAGTGCTCTGGGACTTTCATGTTTCCACAGTTCTCTAAAGTCTATCATGCTGAAATGAAAGTCTGTTCAGGAACCTGAAATATAATTCTCAGGTCAAGAGATTTGAACTTATTTACAGCCTACAGACATCCCCTTACAAGCCCTTCCCTCATTTTGAGCTTCATTTCCCAGGTAACCAATTGTTTGTTCTACTCATTTTAGTCTAAATGTCTTTTCCCTTACAGTGAGTACAAAAGCAAAACAAGAGTCGGGGAGTTCAGTTTTCTTTTTGTTCTCTATCAACAATACACCATCAGTTTCAAACAACAGGTAGACTCCTCCTTTGTGGCTGGGTTTCTTTCACTGGAGAAACTTACATTTGTAGGTGGCACACTAATATGTGAGTGAGGGTGAAAAGGAGAGGATGACAAAGCAATGCTGTTGTGGTTGTGTGTGAGAGCCCCCCTGGGGTAAATGATCCAGGGATGTGTTGGCGTGCTCCTTACATAGGTCACAGCACTGGGACAGAGACACTATGTGCCAGAAGTGGAGGCAGGGGGTGGGTGTTAGGCATTCAGATACAAGCACATTCAGATGGCTGTTACCAGCAGATCACCATCAGTTATCACTACCTTTCAGATTGTAAATTACTCAACAAACTAGGAAGAAAACCTCTGAGGGTCTGAGAAAGTTGCTCATGTTTCCCTGTTCTAGATTCTTCTGCTTCTTAGGGGGTTCATCTGTGCTTTCTGGGTGGTATGTTTGTTTTCCATGACATCTTCTTGCAAAAGTGGACAGATATATACATGTGGGTATCTGACTTTGATCCCTTCACAACCATACATGCCCTGTGCATCTTTCCCATCAGAGTTCACCCTCCCCATTGCAATGAAAGTCTTCAACAAAACGAATGGAGTTTCGGTGCTTTCTTCGCAGCATATTTCCGCAAAGTTAGTGCAGAATCAGTTCCCTATATCTAAGGAGACAAGTGTGCTACTGTGAGGAGTATTTCTTAAATGCTGGATAAGGTTAAAGACCTCAAACACAATTTAAAGTATAGCACTTTAAATAAGTCTTGAACATGAACGCCCTAGTTTATAAGAAAGCAAACTAACCAACCAAATCCAGCTACTTAACTAACCAAATAAACCAACCAACCAACAAAAGACAGTGAGAAAAATGGAAAGAAATTAGAGAAAGAAGCTGAAAGAAAATTATTTTCATGCATAACTCTTTTCTGATCAGCACTGATTTGATGGTAGAAGCTTTGTATGTTTAGGGATTACTTGGAATACGTTTAATTAAGAAGAGGTTTTTTTGGAAGTCTGGTGACGTCTGGTGACTTTGGGAATAGATAAGGCCCTGGTGATAGATATGAATGAAAGAAAAACCAATGCTACAGTAGTTTGTTGAAGGTTTGCTGAGTACATTGGATATATGACCTTTTGGAAAGTGAGGAACATAGAAACAGCTATCTTGGATTTTTTGTTTATGTTGTTTGAAAATATAGCAATTCACACACACACACACCACTTACTCTTCTCTTTCCTCTTTGGAGACTCTGTGATTTTCATAAACACATTTTTCCTGCAAAGATCTTGAAATGAATTTTATAGGTGTCTGCAGTGGAAAACATTAACAGGCTTCAGAGTATGACTGAATTTGACACCTGTAATAAATTTCCAGTGTCATTCTCTGAACCTGATAGGCCTTGCTAGAATTTTAATAGCTTCTCCACAAACCTGTAAATACAACTAAAGTGTCTGTCACCTTTAGAAAATAATCATTCTGACATGCTTTATTCACTTACAACTCATTTGACACATTTTCAGTTACATTTAAATGTGAGCTTCATTTAGTTCCTCATTTCACATAGCAAAGGTTAGCTATTCATTACATAAGTTGTTTCCAGAGATAGAAAGACCCATATCAACAGAATTAGAATACAACATGAATCTGGTATTCTTGTTTAATCTTCTGTGTTCAAAATATATTTGCAATTAATTACAAATATCTCTAATGGGATTTCAGGCTAATGGAAATATCAATATTGATTGTTTCACTACACACTTGCTTTCTCCCCTCAAAAGCATCATTTCTTTTTCTCATTAAGGAATATTTTATATTTGAAGACTTGCAGTTTGCGGAAAGGAAGAAGAGAGCTGAATCATTATTCCGATCTTGCATTTGAAATCTTCAGTTTGAAACATTTTTCTTTCCATTTCAATTTGTGAAGGGATAGAAAGACTTCACGTGTTGAAGGCATTAGGTAATTCATTTCAGAGCTAGAATGATTTGGCAATCTATTGAAGACACAGATGAACCAGGATCTCAACTTTCCCCTTTTTATTTGGGGCTGAGGGAAACTCAGAAAGAAGATAAAAACTCACAAATTGGCTAGCTTTTCACTTAGTGATTAGTTTACCACTGCCAAACTCTAGTCTCTTGAAGACTAATCCTCCTTCTTGCTACCAGACCCTTGATGCATGTCTTGGCAGATGATTTGGATGCTATAGTACTGAGGTCTACTTGCTGGGCAGCTCTGTGACTGGGGGTTATGACTGACAATCAACTTACAGTATCTAGGTGGACACAGAGGGTGATTTCAGCTTCCTTTGCATAGAGCATGATGTTTTGAAGAGGGCTCAGAATAGGATCTTGTTCACTCTCAAGTGTAGGTGGCCAGGCTCTTTGCTAAATAGATGTGCAAATTGTTAAATTAAACAAGGGGGCTGTTAGACTGAAATGGTTCTAATACCTTAGTAGTGTAGATCAGCAAACCAAAACCTAAGCCTGAAAATCCTCAAGGTTAAGAAATTAAACCTGAGAATAAGGAACACGCTATGGCTCACCAAAGGTTTCCTTGCTTTGCTTCTGCCTTTTCTCTATAAAAGTCTTTCCCAGAACTCCTGTTGGTGGAGAGCTTTCAACTACTTCTGGTTTTGGTGCTGCCCTATTCAAATTGATTTTTGCTCTAATCAAACTCTTAAACTGAAGCATATTAAAATTTTATCTTTTAACAAAATGTATTTTTTCCCTAAGGCTTCTCTCAGCCATTTGCAGAAAAGGGAAGGGGAGAGGGGAAAAGAGGAAAATGTAGGGTTGGGGGGCTCTTAATCATACAATTGCTCTGCAGAGAATGACAATCAGAGCACATCAGGCCTCAGCTTCACAAGAAAATGCTCTATAGATCGAATGTTTATGTGAGGAAAAGTTCTCCAATAAGTAAGGGAATGATTCTTCCTCCTAGGCACAGTGTAGGAAGGGAACTTAAAGGAAGATTGTTCATTATAGAGTGATGCTTGTTAAATTACATTTGAACTGGCCTTTGGATTTTCCAAAGTGCTTTTATTTTTCATAATCCCCTTTGTCCTGTAAAACAGCTCTGTGAAGTAAGGAAAAGGCAGGTGTTTTTCTCAGATGTGGAAAGAGAACTCTGAAACACCAAAGTAGGCTTTCTGAAGCTTGTTTACTCACTTCCCTGGAGGAGCTGTGAAAGAGAAAGCTAAAATGCTCTCATGGTGAACACAGTAGGACCACATCACTTATTCCTTTATTTCAGATACTGGCTTTATTTTCTTACTTCTACCATCGTTCTCCCCACCACATCACTCTGACACACACACTTAAAACAGCATGTCATGTGGAACAGTTGGGCATCCGTATGCAAAAACAAAACAACCCTCCAAACCCCTCAAACCTAGACACACCATATTTAACCAAAATGGATCATAGAAATAAATATAAAATGCAAAATTATGCAACTTCTAGAAGAAAATATAGGATAAAATATCTATGTGATTTGGGATTTGCAAAAGAGGTTTTAGATGGAACAACAAAAATTTGTTCCATGAAATCAATATTTGATTTATTAGACATTATTAAAATTAAAAATTTGCTCTGTGAAAGACATTGTCAAGAGAATGAAAAGATAAGGCAGTGACTAGGAGAGAATAAAAAGATGTCAATGACTAGGAGAAAATATTTACAAACCACATATCTGATCAAAGATTTATAGTCAAAACATACAAAACTCCTAAATTCAACAGTAAGAAAACAAAAAAACCCAATTAAAATTGGCAGAAGAGCTGAATATATACCTCACCAAAGAAGATATACAGGTGGCAAATAAGTGTGTGAAAAGATGCTTTACGTTATTTGTGTGTTTAAAGAGTAGTGAGATAACACTGCACATATATCAGAATATTAATATCTCAAAGCCAGAATATCAATTATTGGTAAAGATGCAGAGCTGCAGGAACTCATGTTCATTGTTGGTAGGAATACAAAATGATATAGCTATATTGGAATATGATTTGGCAATTTCTTACAAAGCCAAACTTGGTCTTGTCACACCATCTAGCAGTTGGGATCTTAAGTGTTTACCCAGTTGATTTGAAATTTTATGTCCACATAAAAATTTGCATTATGAGTGTTTGTAGTAGTTTTATTTTGTCTTTTTTTGTTTGTTTGTTTTAAAATTTATTTTAATAGTTAAATTTATTTATTTTTAATTGAATAATAATTGCTTCACAATATTGTATTGGTATCTGCCATACATCAACATAACACCATAGGTATACATATATCCTCTCCCTCTTGAACCTCCCTCCCACCTCCTATCGCATCCCACCCCTTGAGGTTGTTACAGAACCTGGTTTGAGTTCCCTGAATCATAGAGCAAATTCCCATGGCCTATGTATTTTACATATGGCAGTGTATATATTTCCATGTTACTCTCTCCATTTGTCCCATCCTCTCCTTCTTCCAGAATATCTGGCTCTAGGTGAGTGATCACACCATCATGGTTATCTGGGTCATGAAGATGTTTTTTGTATAGTTCTGTGTATTCTTTCCATCTCTTCTTAATATCTTCTGCTTCTGTTAGGTCCATACTATTTCTGTCCTTTATCGTGACCATCTTTGCATGAAATGTTCCCTTGGTATCTCTAATTTTCTTGAAGAGATCACTAGTATTTCCCATTCTTTTGTTTTTCTCTATTTCTTTGCATTGACCACTGACGAAGGCTTTCTTAACTCTCCTTGCTATTCTTTGGAACTCTGCATTCAAATGGATATATCTTTCCTTTTCTCCTTTGCCTTTAGCTTCTCTTCTTTTCATAACTGTTTCTATAGACAGGAAACACAGAAAGAGTGTATAAACTTGAACCCAAAGCGATAAAGAAAATGGCTACGGGATCGTACTTATCAATAATTACCTTAAACGTAAATGGGTTGAAATTTTCAAAAAGGCTAGGAAACAATTCTCATAGCCATCAATAGTTCAGTGTTGAGTTCATGAATAGTTTTTAAAGTTTGGGACAAACTGTAGTATTTGCTATTTGAAGTACTATTTGTAATTGGCATATTACGATGTAACATTGGTCTTCATTTCCAACTTAAAACGCCTAAAAATGCCTAACAGATTTTTAGATTTGTGAATTTTAGTTGAAATGTATTTTACGATGTTACTAAACCTGCAGAAATATTGAAATATTTCTGAGCACTTATTCACTGTACATTTAATTTATTTTATTTATAAAAGTTATGAACTGTAGAAAGTTTTACTTGTTGGGTCAAATGCTTGTTGCTTCAAATGCTTGTTGCATTTGAAGTGCTAGTTACAAGAAAATCAAATACCTTCAATGTATAAATGCTATTAAGTTTTTAAAGGACTCTGGAGTATAAGTAAGTTTGTTTAAAGAAATTTAGTCTATTCAACCTGAATCAGCTCTGTCAAACATTAATTAAAAGCCTCATTTTAAATAAATAAATAAATAATGGTGGTGGGAGGGAGGGTTGGGAAGCTGGCTGGAGGTGGAGGTGGTGAAGTTTATAAATCTAATTAAAAATGAAGTTGCATTTCCATTTTCCAAATCCACCCATCCACCAGCGTACTGTGTCACTAGACATTATGTACGATTTTACTTTGCGACAGAAACCATTACATTTAAAAATTCATTACAGCAAGGTGAGTTAGACACATGATGGATGCAGCTTTAATTCTGCCATATATTATTACAGTTAAAATGTAAATGATGAAAAATATTTTGTGCTTATCAGCATTTATGTGGAAATGTGTTTTACAGTGATATATGATGTTATATTTCTATTATTATGATGAAAAAAAAAAAGCAATACAAAAAGAAAAAAAAAAAAAAGACCTCCTCAGACAACCATTTTGCCTCTCTTTTTCTTATGGATGGTCTTGATCACTGCCTCCTGTACAATGTCATGAACCTCCATCCATAGTTCTTCAGGCACTCTGTCTATCAGATTTAATCCCTTGAATCTATTTGTCACTTCTACTGTATAATCTTAAGAGATTTGATTTAGGTCATACCTGAATGGTCTAGTGGTTTTCCCTACTTCCTTAAATTTAAATCTGAATTTGGCAATAAGGAGTTCATGATCTGAGCCACAGTCAGCTCCCTTTATTTATTTATTTATTTTGGGGGGAGGGTCTCCAAAATGACTGAAGATGGTGCTTGCAGCCATGAAATTAAACGATGCTTGCTCCTTGGAAGAAAGGCTATGACCAACCTAGACAGCATATTAAAAAGCACAGACATTACTTTGCCAACCACGGTCTGTCTAGTCAAAGCTATGGTTTTTCCAGTAGTCACATATAGAAGTGAGAGTTGGATTATAAAGAAAGCTGAGCACTAAAGAAGTGATGCCTTTTGAGCTGTGGTGTTGGAGAAGACTCTTGAGAGTCCCTTGGATTGCAAGGAGATCCAACTAGTCTATCCTAAAAGACATCAGTCTTGGGTGTTCATTGGAGGGACTGATGTTGAAGTTGAAACTCCAATACTTTGGCCAACTGATGCGAAGAGCTGACTCATTTGCAAAGACCCTGATGCTGGGAAAGATTGAGGTCAGGAGGAGAAGGGGAAGACATGGGATGAGATTTTCAGATGGCATCACCCACACAATGGACATGGGTTTGGCTGGACTCCAGGAGTTGGTGATGGACAGGGAGGCCTGGCGTGCTGTGATTCATGGGGTCGCAAAGAGTCGGACATGATGGAGCGACTGAACTGAACTAATTCAGTCGTGTCTGACTGTTTGTGACCCCATGGACGGTAGCCTGCCAGGCTCCTCTTTCCATGTGGATTCTCCAGGCAAGAATGGTGGAGTTAAGTTGCCATGCCTCCTCCAGTGGATCTTCCCGACCCAGGGATCCAATATGCATCTCTTATTTCTCCTGCTTTGACAGGTGGGTTCTTTACCACTAGTGCCACCTGGGAAGCCCAGTGTCCCATTTAGAACAGTGAAGAACCATATGACTGAGAGAAGCTGTAAGTCTAAGTATTTTAAAAATATCTTTGAGTTTTGATGCCCCTCCTATTGCTTCCTAGAGTTTTTGTTTTATTTTTAAGTCACTCAGTCCTGTCCGACTCTTTGCGACCCCGTGGACTGTAGCCCACCAGGCTCCTCCGTCCATGGGATTCTCCAGGCAAGAATACTGGAGTGGGTTGCCATTTCCTTCTCCAGGGGATCTTCCTGACTCGAGGATCGAACCCAGGTTTTCCGCATTGGAGGCAGACGCTTTAACCTCTGAGCCACCAGGGAAGCCCCAAGTATATATGAGATATTTAGACATCTTTGTTGATGTCAGGTCATTCTGCTTGATTTTTCCATAAAGACCAAGCTTTATCACGTTTAATTTGCTATTTACTGAGTACCAGGTTGGTCCTAGGCTAAGTTAGTAAGTGAAACCTTTTGTGCTTTCCTTGTATTAACCAGTGCTCATCTCAGGCCTTTGCTCTGGAGCCAAGTGTCTCTTTTTCTCTCTGTTCTTCCCAAAGCCTTCCCACATCTCACTGGAGTTAGCTGCACTTTGCCTCATTTCTGAAGTCTGTGCTCGTATCTGACTAGCCTATCTCAGTCTTACTGAATATCAGAGTTGGGATGGACATCTGTTTACTCATTAAATCAACACATTTTTTTTAGGTCATACTGTCAAATAGTGAGTGAAAGTTGCTCAGCGTGTCCAACCCTTTGCAACCCCATGGACTATACAGTCCTTGGAATTCTTCAGGCCAGAATACTGGGGTGGGTAGTTTTTCACTTCTCCAGGGTATCTTCTGAACCCAGGGATTGAACCCAGGTCTCCCGCATTGCAGGCAGATTCTTGACCAGCTGAGACACAAGGGAAGCCCAAGAATACTGGAGTGGTAGCCTATCCTTTCTCTAGTGGATCTTCCTGACCCAGGAATCGAACCAGGGTCTCCTGCATTGCAGGTGGATTCTTTACCACCTGAGCTATCAGGGAAGCCCTACTGTCAAATAAGTCCTAGGTACTGGGCCTATGGAGGTGAATGAAAGTTGGTTTCTTACTTGCAAGGCATGTAAAAACCATGGATGTGCAGCAGGATAAATGCATGGTACAGGTGAGCCTGAAAGTATTCTTATAGAAGCACTCACTAAACTTTGAAAGATAATTAAGATTAGAAACTTGGAAAAGAAAAAAAAAAAGGCCAAGATGTCATTATATATTCACACCACTCCCCTGCCCCCAAGGACCGTGTTTTTGCATGAGAAAACACCCTGTATCACAAAATTCACACTGTCTTGCACTATTTCCTTAAGACATTTTCATGAGTATAGTAATTTCTGAGAGAATTCAGTGCATAGTCAGGATTTTCCTGAAGGATTCTTACTTGTTACTGAAATGATCCTGCTCCTGTGTGCCATGAAATGCTAAAGCATGGGTAGATTTTTGTGTGCGCCCCGTCAGCAGCCTTGGGCTGACTCCATCCAGTGGTTTAAAAATAGTCATAATGATGCTGCTGTTTGTTTTGCCTGCAGCATTTCCTCACAGCTGTTATTTTCCGCTCTTCTAGATACAGGGATGCACTGTGAAGATCAGTGATGTTTCAGGATAAATCCTTTGAAAGCCTAGACTGTGGCAGTTCATTGAGGTTAATTATACTTCCTGGTGAGCATTTCTGTGGGCTTTTCTGAGCTGCTGTGAGTAACCAGAGTCCTGAGTCTTCCTTCTTAGTTTTGAAATGGGAATATTCTGTATTATCTACTGCCAGTACTTTCACCAGGTGCCCCAGGTCATACTTCTGAGAGTGTATTTCATGGGGGTTCTGATTAATGCTGTCCATCGATTTCATATCATGACTAAAACCCATACACATACCTGAGTAACCTGAGGGAAGTAGCAAATCCTGTATTTTAAAAACAAAATTATCCAGGCTGTCCCAAGATGGTGGAGGAATAGGGTAGGGAGACCACTTTCTCCCCCACAAATTCATCAAAAGAACATTTGAATGATGAATAATGTCCACAAAACAACTTCTGAACGCTGGCAGAGGACACCAGGCACCCAGAAAGGCAGCCCATTCTCTTCAAAAGGAGATAAGACAAAATATAAAAGACAAAAAGAGACAGAAAAGAGTTAGGGATGGAGACCCATCCTGGGGAGGGAGTTGTGAAGGAGAAGTTTCCAAACAGTAGGAAACCCTCTCATAGGCAGGTCTGTGGGGAGTTTTGGAATCTCAGAGGGCAACATAACCAGGAGGGAAAAAAAGAAAGAAAGACAAAAAATCCCAACGCCCCCGCCAAAATAAAAAAAAAAAAAAAACAACAACCCAGAATATGTGCCTAACTGCAACTGCCAGCAGAAAAGTAGCCCATACACTCATGTCCAGCATCAGTGAGTGGGGTCTGGACCAGGAGGCATGGGCAGCATCATTGGTGCTTAGGGTAAGGACTGGCCCCAAATGCCCTGAAGACAATCTGAGGGAGCTAACTTGAGATAGTAACCCAAACTGTGGGATTGCCAGAGAGAGAGAAAAAAAAAGAGAACTTTCCCATAAAAGGCTCTAATGTGCAGCCTGGCCGGCTCACAGAACAAAGGATTGAGCGAATATCAAATGAGAGCTAGCTGGGTGTGTATAGGCTCCCTACCCCTGCCCCCTCCCCTGCTCCCACTGGAGGCAGAGAGGCAGGCATGCGACACTCAGAGCTGGAAGGCAAGGGGCAATTTTGACCCAGAGACGGGTATCCTCCAATAAACTGAGCAGGTGCTTGTTGCTGACCATGTCTTCCTGGGATCCCGGATGGTTGACATCTGCCAGGAGGGTCACAGCCTGAGATCAGCTCCCCAGAGGAGATACACAGCACACCTGAGATGGTGCTCTCCTGGAACACCTGGGACATGACCCACCTGGGACAGTGTCCTTGGCAAACACCTGGTCACCTGAGCTGCTCGGACCTGGGAAGGGCACAAAACGCACACCCAACCGAGTCTATGCCCATGAGGAGTAACCGAGAACCTGAACCTGAGCAGCTTAGACCTGGTAAGTGCATGAACGCAGGGTCCACTTTGGACAGTACCCCTGCAGAGCAACCTGGAGCCTGAGCAGTGTAGACTGGGAAAGCACACACATCGTGAGCTGGGGCAAACCTAGTGTGGTCCATACACTGTGAGCACTCCCCCCACACACCAGTGATATTTGTTTGCAGTGTTCCTCCCTCCCCACAACACAACTGAACAAGTGAGCCTAAATAAGTGAACACCTTTGCCCCCTTGTGTTAGCACGGAGATTAGACACTGAAGAGACTTGCAAACAGGAAGCCAAAATAAAGAGGGAACAGCTCTGGAAGTGACAGGTGCAACAGATTCAAACCCTGTAGTTAACATTGATTAAGCATTGGAAGGGGCCTATAGACCTTGAGAAGAAGTACAACCTGGAACAAGGAACTATCTGAAACTGGACTGATCCTACACTGCCCTCAACAGCTCGAGAGAAATTTCTAGATATATTTTTGCTATTATCATTTTAAATTTTTTAGAGTTCTATTAATTTTCATTTTTATAACCTACTCTTACCTTGCAATAAAAAGACCCTATTTTTAAAACAAATTTCATATATATATGAATTATATATATATATATAATAATTTTTGTGATTGACTTTGTTTTGTGTTTTAAATATTGTATTTTTGAGAGTCTAACCTCCACTCTAGATTTTTAATCTTTGCTTTTTCGTATTTGCTATCAATTTTGTACCTTTAAGAATCTAATCTTCAGTATCCATTTTCACTTAGTGGTGTGATTACTGGCTTGATTACTCTTTCCCCTTTTGACTCTCCCTTTTCTCCCCCAGGTCACCTCTATCTCCTGCCTCCCCCTTCTCTTTTCTGCTTAACTCTGTGAATCTCTCAGGGTGTTCTGGGCTTTGGAGAGCACATCAGTTCAGTTCAGTTCAGTCGCTCAGTCGTGTCCGACTCTCCGCGACCCCATGAATCACAGCACGCCAGGCCTCCCTGTCCATCACCAACTCCCGGAGTTCACTCAAACTCATGTCCACAGAGTCGGTGATGCCATCCAGCTATCTCATTCTCTGTTGTCCCCGTCTGCTCCCACCCCCAATCCCTCCCAGCATCAGAGTCTTTTCCATTGAGTCAACTCTTCACATGAGGTGGACAAAGTATTGGAGTTTCAGCTTTAGCAATCAGTGGAGAGCACATAGGGAACTGATTACTGGCTAGGCTGGTCTCTCCCCATTTGACTGCCCCTCTTCTCCTCCTGGCCACCTATATCTCCCTCCTCCCTCTTCTCTTCTCCATGTAACTCTGTGAACATTTATGGGTGTCCCTCACTGTGGAGAATTTTTTTTACTATTAACCTAGATGTTTTATCATCTATGCTGTATGGATGGAGAAGTCTTGGGGCTACTATAAGAATAAGACTGAAAGCCAGAGACAGGAGGCTTAAATCCAAAACTTGAGGGCACTGGAGAACTCCTGATTCCAGGGAATATTAATCAATAGGAGCTCATCCAAAAGTCTCCATACCTACATTGAAATCAAGCTCTACCCAAGAGCCAACAAGTTCCAGAGCAACACAAACCATGCTAATTCTCCAGCAACCCAGGAACACAGCAATTAGCATTAAAATACAGGCTGCCCAAAGCCATGACAAACTCATAGACACCCAAAACTCACTACTGGACACGTCATTGCACTCCAGAGAGAGGAGATCCAGCTCCACCCACCAAAACACAGACACAAGCTCCCCTAACCAGGAAACCTTGACAAGCCACTAGTCCAACCCCACCCACAGGGAGCAAGCTCCACAATAAAGAGGAACCACAAACTTCCAGCCTACAAAAAAGGCCACCCCAAACAGAGCAATCTAAACAAATGAAAAGGCAGAGAAATATTCAGCAGGTAAAGGAAAATGATAAATACCCTCAAAACCAAACAAAAGAGGAAGACATAGGGAGTCTAGCTGAAAAAGAAGTCAGAATAATGATAGTGAAGATGATCCAAAATCTTGAAAACAAAATGGAGTTACAGATAAATAACTTGGAGACAAGGATTGAGAAGATGCAAGAAATGTTTAACAAGGACCTAGAAGAAATAAAGAAGAGTCAATCAATAATGAATAATGCAATCACTGAGATCAAAAGTACTCTGGAGGAAACCAACAGTAGAATAACTGAGGCAGAAGACAGGATAAGTGAGGTAGAAGATAGAATTGTGTAAATAAATGAAGGAGAGAGGAAAAAAGAAAAAAGAATTAAATGAGGACAACGTCAGAGACCTCTGGGACAATGTTAAATGCCCCAATATTAGAATCACAGGAGTCCCAGAAGAAGACAAAAAGAAAGGCAATGAGAAATATTTGAGGAGATAATAGTTGAAAACTTCCCTAAAATGGGGAAGGAAATAGCCACCCAAGTCCAGGAAACCCATAGGGTCCCCAACAGGATAAACCCAAGGCAAAACATCCCCAGACAGATATTAATCAAACTAAAGAAGATCAAACACACAGGGCAATTAAAAACCGCAAGGGAAAAGCAACACATAACACACAAAGGGGTTCCCATAAGGATAACAGTTGATCTTTCAATAGAAACTCTTCAGGCCAGAAGGGAATGGTAGGACATACTTAAAGTGATGAAAGAGAAAAACCTACAACCCAGATTACTGTACCTAGCAAGGATCTCATTCAAATATGAAGGGGAAATCAAAAGCTTTATAGACAAGCAAAAGCTGAGAGAATTCAGCAGCACCAAAGCAGCTCATCAACAAATGTAAAAGGATCTTCTCTAGACAGAAAACACAGAAAAGGTTTATAAAATTGAACCCAAAACAGCGAAGTAAATGGCAACGGGATCATATTTATCAATAATTACCTATATGAAAATGGGTTGAATGCCCCAACCAAAAGACAAAGACTGCCTGAATGGATACAAAAACAAGACCTATATATGCTGTCTACAAGAGACTCACCCAAACAAAGGGACACATTCAGACTGAAAGTGAAGGGCTGGGAAAAGATATTTCATACAAATGGAGACCAAAAGAAAGCAGGAGTAGCAATACACAGATATAATAGACTTTGAAATAAAGGCGATGAAAAAAGACAAAGAAGGACATTACAAAATGATCAAAGAATCAATCCAAGAAGAAGATATAGCAATTATAAATATATATGCACCCAACCTAGGAGCACCTCAATATGTAAGGCAAATGCTAACAAGTATGAAAAGGGAAGTTAACAGTAACACAATAATAGTGGGAGACTTTAAATACCCCACTAACACCTATGGTTATGTCAACCAAACAGAAAATTAGAAGGGAAACACAAACTTGAAATAATACACTTTACCAGTTAAACCTAACTGATATCTATAGAACATTTCATCTTTTCCTTAAGTGCACAAGGAACATTCTCCAGGATAGATCACATCCTGGGCCATAAATCTAGCCTTAGTATTTTCAAAAAAACTGAAATCATTTCAAGCATCTTTTCGATTACAATGTGGTAATATTAGATGTCAACTACAGGGAAAAAAACTATTAAAAATACAAACATATGGAGGCTAAACAACACGGTTCTGAATAACCAACAAGTCATGGAAGAAATAAAAAAAGAAATCAAAATATGCATAGAAAGAAATGAAAATGAAAACACGACACTCCAAAACCTTTGCGGTTGAGTAAAAGCAGTGCTAAGGGCAAGGTTGATAGCAATACAAGCTTACCTCAAGAAATAAGAGAAAAATCAAATAAGTAACCTAACTTTCTTATCTCTCCTTGCTATTCTTTGGAACTCTGCATTCAGATGCTTATATCTTTCCTTTTCTCCTTTGCTTTTCACCTCTCTTCTTTTCACAGCTATTTGTAAGGCCTCCTCAGACAGCCATTTTGCTTTTTTGCATTTCTTTTCCTTGGGGATGGTCTTGGTCCCTGTCTCCTGTACAATGTCACGAACCTCCGTCCATAGTTCATCAGGCACTCTATCAGGTCTAGTCCCTTAAATCTATTTCTCAATTCCACTGTATAATCATAAGGGATTTGATTTAGGTCATATCTGAAAAGTCTAGTGGTTTTCCCTACTTTCTTCAATTTAAGTCTGATTTGGCAATAAGTATTTCATGATGTGAGCCACAGTCAGCTCCTGGTCTTGTTTTTGCTAACTGTATAGAGCTTCTCCATCTTTGGCTGCAAAGAATTTAATCAATCTGATTTCAGTGTTGACCATCTGGTGACGTCCATGTGTAGACTCTTCTCTTGTGTTGTTGGAAGAGGGTGTTTGCTATGACCAGTGCGTTCTCTTGGCAAAACTCTATTAGCCTTTGCCCTGCTTCATTACGTGCTTCAAGGCCAAATTTGCCTGTTACTCCAGGTGTTTCTTAACTTCCTACTTTTGCATTCCAGTCCCCTATAATGAAAAGGACATCTTTTTTGGGTGTTAGTTCTAAAAGGTCTTGTAGGTCTTCATAAAACCTTTCAACTTAGGCTTCTTATAGGCTTGGATTACTGTAATATTGAATGGTTTGTCTTGGAAACGAACAGAAATCATTCTGTCGTTTTTGAGACTGCATCCAAGTACTGCATTTCGGACTCTTTTGTTGACCATGATGGCTACTTCATTTCTTCTAAGTGACTCCTGCCCACAGTAGTAGATATAATGGTCATCTGAGTTAAATGCACCCATTCCAGTCCATTCTAGTTCACTGATTCCTGGAATGTCTACGTTCACTCTTGTCATCTCCTGTTTGACCACTTCCAATTTGCCTTGATTCATGGACCTAACATTCCAGGTTCCTATGCAATATTGCTATTTACAGCATAGGACCATGCTTCTATCACCAGTCACATCATAAGAGACTACTATCAGCAACTATATGCCAATGAAATGGGTAACTTGGAAGAAATGGACGAATTCTTAGTAATGTAAACAGAATCATCACAAGCATGGAAATTGAAACTTTTATAAAAATCTTCCAACAAAAAAAAAACCCAGGACCAGATGGCTTCACAGGTGAATTCTACCAAAAATTTAGAGAAGAGCTAACACCTATCCTACTAAAATTCTTCCAGAAAATTGCAGAGGTAGGTAAACCCCCAAACTCATTCTATGAGGCCGCCATCACCCTAATAACAAAACCAGACAAAGATGCCACAAAAAAAGAAAACTACAGGCCAATATCACTGATGAATGTAGATGCAAAAGTCCTCAACAAATTTCTAGCAATCAGAATCCAACAGCATATTAAAAAGATCATACATCATGACCAAGTGGGCTTTATCCCAGGGATGCAAGGATTCTTCAATATCTGCAAATCAATCAATGTAATACACCACATTAATAAATTGAAATATAAAAACCATATGATTATCTCAATAATGCAGAGGAAGTCTTTGACAAAATTCAACACCCATTTATGATAAAAACTCTCCAGAAAGCATGTGTAGAAAGAACATACCTCAACATAATAAGAGGCATATATTGATAAACCCGCAGAAAAGATTATCCTCAATGGCAAAAAATTGAAAGCATTTCCCCAGAAGTCAGGAAAAAGGCAAGGGTGCCCACTCTTACCACTAGTATTCAACATAGTTTTGGAAGTTTTAGCCACAGCAATCAGAGAAGCAAAAGAAATAAAAGGAATCCAGATTGGAAAAGAAGTAAAACTCTTACTGTTTGCAGATGACATGATCCTTTACATAGAAAACCCTCAAGACACCACAAGAAAATTACTAGAGCTAATCAATGAATATAGTAAAGTTGCAGGATACAAAATTAACACACAGAAATCCTTTGCATTTCTATACACTAACAATGAGAAAACAGAAAGAGGAATTAAGGAAACAATCCCATTCACCATAGTGACAAAAAAATAAAATGCTTAGGAATAAATCAACCTAAAGAAACCAAAGACTTATAAATAGAAAACTATAAAACAATGATGAAAGAAATCAAAGCTGACACAAATAGGTGGAGAAATATACCACGTTCATAGATCAGAAGAATCAATATAGTGAAAATGAGTATACTACTCAGAGCAATCTATAGATTCAATGCAATCCCCATCAAACTACCAATGGTATTTTTCAGAGAACTAGAACAAATAATTTAACAGTTTGTATGGAAATACAAAAGACCTCTAATAACCAAGGCAATCTTGAGAAAGAAGAATGGAATGGCAGGAATCAAGTTGCCTGAATACAGACTATACTGCAATGCTATAGTCATCAAGACAGTATGGTACTGGCACAAAGACAGAAATATAGGTCAATGGAACAAAACAGAAAGTCCAGAGATAAATCCAAGCACCTATGGACACCTTATCTTTGATGAAGGAGGCAAGAATATTCAATGGAGAAGAGACAATCTCTTTAACAAGTGGTGCTGGGAAAACTGGTCAACCACCTGTAAAGGAATCAAACTAGAACACTTTCTAGCACCATACTCAAAAATAAGCTCAAAATGGATTAAAGATGTGAATGTAAGACCAGAAACTATAAAACTCCTAGAGGGAAACATAGGCAGAACACTCACTGACATAAATCACAGCAAGATCCTCTATGACCCACCTCCCAGAGTAATGGAAATAAAAGCAAAGATAAACAAATGGGACCTAATTAAACTTAGAAGCTTTTGCACAATGAAGGAAACTATAAGCAAGGGGAAAAGACAGCCTTCAGAATGGGAGAGAATAATAGCAAATGGAGTAACTTACAAAGAATTAATCTCCAAAATATACAAGCAGCTCATGCAGCTCAATTCCAGAAACATAAATGACCCAATCAAAAAATGGGCCAAAGAACTAAACAGACATTTCTCCAAAGAAGATATACAGATGACTATCAAACACATGAAAAGATAGAACATCACTCATCATCAGAGAAATGCAAATCAAAACCACAATGAGGTACCATCTCACGCCAGTCAGAATGGCTGCTATCCGAAAGTCTACAAACAATAAATGCTGGAGAGGGTGCAGAGAAGAGGGAACCCTCTTACACTGTTGGTGGGAATGCAAAGTAGTGAAGCCACTATGGAGAACAGTGTGGAGGTTCCTTAAAAAACTGGAAACAGAACTGCCATACTACCCAGCAACCCCACTGCTGGGCATACACATCAAGGAAACCAGAATTGAAAGAGACACGTGTCCTCCAATGTTCATCATAGCACTGTTTATAATAGCTAGGACATGGAAGCAACCTATCTGTCCATTGGCAGACAAATGGATAAGAAAGCTGTGGCACATATACACAATGGAATATTACTCAGCTCTTAAAAAGACTGCATTTGAATCAGTTTTAATGAGGTGGATGAAACTGGAGCCTACTACACAGAGTGAAGTAAGTCAGAAAGAAAAACACCAATGCAGTATATTAGCACATATATATGGAATTTAGAAAGATGGTAATGATGACCCTATGTGTGAGGCAGCAAAGGAGACACATATAAAGAACAGACCTTTGGACTCTGTGGGAGAGGGCAAGGGTGTGATGATTTGAGAGAACAGCATTGAAACATGTATATTACCATATGTGAAACAGATGAAAAGTCCAAGTTTTATGTATGAAACAGGGTACTCAAAGTGGTGCACTGGGACAACCCAGAGGAATGGGATGGGGAGGGTGGTGGGAGTGGGGTTTGGGTTCGGGACATGTACACCCATTGCTGATTCACATCAATGTATGCAAAAACCACCAAAATATTGTAAAGTGATTAGCTTCCAATTAAAATAAATAAATTTAAAAAATAAGAACAAAAGTGTCATATGTCTGTGCTATGCAGTCATTCTGATTTGAAATGCAAATTTATAGTTAAAAGTATTGTCATCTTTGGAGTGATTAAAAAGTATTTGGAGAGGAGTCAGGAAGTGGCTGTTAGCTGAAAGGACTGAAAAAAGATGAGAGTTTCTGAAATATATGTAAAAATTACATTTTGTGCATGATTTAGGTTTGTTTCTATTTCACATGCATTGCAGTTTTTGAACACTTATGTGATAAAATGACTTGATCAATTATTATGATAATGACACTTGAGTCAAATTATGAGTTTAATTATAATTATCATCTTTATACAGAGTTAATTAATCATAAAAGAGTACATTATATAATCTTTCTGTTTAATGAAATTCATTATAGAGGCTCCCAATGGACTAAATATAGTTTAAAACAAATTAAACCTGTGACTGGGGTTACGACTATTAATGCAAATGTGGTCTGGATTAGTCACTAAAAAGGACTGAATAAGACATTAGGCCCCCAAACGGTAAAGCATCAGACCCTGATGACATATCTGTTTCCTCTGGTAAGCAGAACACATCATTTAGTGACTTTCTGAATAGTCTTGAAATTTAGTGATAAAGCTGAGACTGTATAATTTAACTAGCATAGATAATACAAATGGCTGTGTTCAGCTGTGAATGTAAAGAGCTACATTTTAAAGAGTTGGAGTCATTTACACGTATTGAAAGAGGAATCTATTAGAGGATATAAGCTTTGCACCACTGACTATCAAACCCTCATGTTCAGAGAAGCAATAAATAACAGTGATGTTCGTGGTACTATACAGGTATCAAGACAGAAAATGTGCAGAGAATAAAAGAAAGAGAAGATAGAGACTTATGTTCCTGGGAGAACTAAACCCTGCTGGTCTGTGCACAGACAAAATCCTGCATTTTCTGAAGTTCCTAATTGGGATTTGTGCCATTATATTCTTCTGTATAGCTGAACAAATTAGCCTTGGTCCCAGGATTGAAGTGAAATGAGTCACAGCTAAAAGAAATCGGAGCCTTGGATGAGACAGAAGCACAGTAGTAGGTAGACCCTTGAGAGACCGTGGGACCCTGCCTGTTCAGAAACAGACTTGAAAAGTCTGAAAATGGCACACAGCATGTCAAACCTTTCCTCTATGGTTTGGCCTGTGTTCTATTCTCTGGGTGGGCTTCCTTGACTCAGTTTCGATCCCTGGGTCAGGAAAATCCCCTGGAAAAGAAAATGGCAACCCACTCCAGTATTCTTGCCTAGAAAATCCCATGGACAGAGGAGCCTGGCAGGCTATAGTCCATGGGGTCACAAAAGAGATGGACACAACTAAACAGCAATAATTACTCTGGGTTGATCCTTGTTTAGTATTGTATTTTGGGACAGTGTCATTAATAGGTTTGCTTATTCTATGGTTCTCTCTCTTCATATAGTTTTGTTTTTGCATTTTTAAAATAACCATTTTATGATTTGGATAGGAACTCTTTACCTATTTTGTAGTGACTTTATGGACTTTCTGTTTTTTAAAAAAAATTGTATTAGGCTTTATTTTGATTCTAAAAATAATAATTCACTCTAGAGAAAATAGAAAATAAAAATGAAGATAAATGATAGTAATAATGAACACTGATATACTGTTTACTATGGTGCCAGGTATTATTTCTAAGGGCTCTAATATTCTGAATCATTTATTCTACAAAGTTCAAAGTAGTTTCCAAAGACTTTTAGTCCCTTTACCCATTTGAGGGAAAGTACAGCGTAGGTGCTGAAGAAATACTTAGTGAATATTGGTCAAATAAAACCAACACTTTAAGACAGTTGTTACATATGCTCCAGACTTTCATTACAAAAATGGGATCAAACTGGGAAAGGGAGGAATAGTGAGCTATTTAATGGAAACAAAGTTTATGTTTAGGATGATGAAAAATTCTGGAAATGGATTGTATAACATTATGGATCTACTTAATGCCACTAAATTGAATAATTAAAAATGACTAAAATGATTTATGGTTATTTTACCACAAAAAATACTAAAAAAGAAATTTATGGCCCTACTATACAAAGCGTTTGGAAACATATTTTCTAAAACATGAACGCATTTTAAACCCATTCTAAAGTCACTAAGTGGACAAGATAGATGAGAATCTATAGGAATCATTGTCATTTTCTCCATTCCCTCTAACATACTTGAGGATTTTGCAGTGATGTGAAAATAGTGCTTCCATTAAGTCATGGTTTTCATTGGTCAGGAGAAGGTGGATGGTGGTATTGGAGCCCCACCATTAGTGATTCTGATAGGGCCAACTTAGTTGAGAGTCGCTTGTCTATGATATTCACTTAATATAGACCACACATTATTTCGATTATTGCCATGTTCCATGTGATCTTTTCCTGAACTTGGGGGAAACATAAGGTTTTAAGTAATAATACACCTATGTAGAAGATTATTTAATATTGCTTGGCTGGTGCTGCATACAGTGAAATGCCAGAAAAGTATAGGAGTAACCACTGGATAGAAAGGCTTTCTCATGGAAAGCTATACAAAGGTTGAGGGGAAAGAAACCAGGATTCTATATCCATCTATTCTGATAACACTCTGTTGCCCCTTATTTAACTGATTCACCGCTATGGCCTCAATGTTCCTTTTCTCCCAAATTCATGAGTTGAAATTCTAACCCTCAAGGTGATGGTATTGGTAGGAATTTTGGGAGGTAATTAGGTCATGAGGGCAACGCATTCATGAATGGGATTCAGTTCAGTTCAGTTCAATCGCTCAGTAGTGTCTGACTCTTTGCGACCCCATGAGTCACAGCACGCCAGGCCTCCCTATCCATCACCAAATCCCGAAATTCACTCAAACTCATGTCCATCGAGTTGGTGATGCCATCCAGCCATCTCATTCTCTGTCATCCCCTTCTCCTCCTGCCCCCAATCTCTGCCAGCATGAGTCTTTTCCAGAGAGTCAACTCTTCGCATGAGGTGGCCACTTAAAAGAGGTCAGAGTTTCCTATCTTCTTTCATCTTGTAAAGATACAGCAGAAAGACACCATCTGTTTAGCAGGAAGCGTGTTATCACCAGATGCTGAATCTGCTGACACCATGATCTTGGATTTCCCAGCCTCAGAACTGTCAGAAATAAATGATTGTTGTTTGTAAGTCATCCAGTTTTTGGTTTTGTTGTAGCAGCCTGAATGGACTGAGACATCCCCATATAGAGAGTTAAATGTTGCTGAAACTTAGTCTCTGTTCTCAGGTGCTGAATAGAAACATGCAGACGAAGTTTTGGGTGAAGTAGAAAACAACCAACCAATATAATATTGTAAAATAATTAGCCTCCAATAAAAAAAAAAAAGAGTATCTTTGATTGTTTTGCCAGGCAAAGGGTGCCACAGTGGGCTAATGCCCTGAAGACCATGTGACCCACCCTACAGGGGGTAGTGAGGAGTTTTATAATGTGAAAGGAGCAGGGCATTATCAGCTTGTGGACAGTTCTTGGATTGGTTGGCATGGTGAGTTTCAAGCCTGAACAACCTTCTGGTTTCAGTCAGTCTAGGGCCTATGTTCTAGTGCTCAGCAGTCTTCATCTTCCTGTAAAAAAATTAGGGATGTATGTCAGGACTTTATCTATATTTTGGGGGGAACTTGGAGCTCAGTGATGCTGTTATGTGGAAGAATTGTAGTCTAAATTGTTACCAGTTCCTTAGTCCAACAGCTATTCTTTGTTTCTAACCTTTACATTTTCCAATCATTAATTCTTGAGTTAACATTTTACTTCAAAAGACAAGGACACAAGGGCTTGTACACAGTTTCATAATTTTCTGAGTCTCTCTGATTTTTGAAAACGAAGAGGCATGTATTGTCATGGTGATGGGATAATAACAGGAAAGATTGATATTTAACAGTGTTTTGAGCCATGTAAGTTTCTATAAAAGCTAGATATGAGACATGACTTCACCTAAATTGGTAATACTGGTGAGAGATAGAAGGTTGATAAAACATCCTAAAATTCAGACAACTAGAATTAGAAAGTAAAGGTATCAATTTTAGTAAAAATTTGTAATACTGGTATTTGAGTATTTATGAAGTAGGTCACCTCCTGTATTAGTTTCTTAGGACTACCATAATAAATTAGTACAAACTGGGTGGATTAGAAAAACAGAAATTTATTGTCTCACAGTCCTGGAGTCTATAAGTCCAAAATCATGGAGTTGGAATTGGCAGGGCTCTACTCCCTCTGAAACCTGTAGGGGAGAATCCTTCTGTGCCTCTTCTATTAATAGCTTCTGGTGGTTGCTGGCATTACTTAGCATTCCTTGGCTTTAAGGGCATCACTTCAACCTCTGCCTCCATCACATGGCTATCTTCTCCCATGGTGCCTTTGTCTGTGTCTCTTCTCTTTTTATAAGGACACCAGTCATATTGGGTTAAGGGTTCCCCCTATTCAGTATGACTTTATCTTAACTAATTGTGTCTAGTCACATTCTGTGATATTGGAGGTTAGGATTTCATACCTTTTGGGGAGAATACAATTCAACCCATAGCATATGTTAAGTTGGTTCTCAAATACAGGGTCACAGATTTTTAGCTATATTAATTTAATAGAAGTAATCTAACTTTTACAGAGGTTTAACTGAGATACAGAGAACTAAAGTGAATAGGCATGGCCAGGTAACATCTTAAAGGCAGATAAGATGCTCACAGAGAGTTAACGTTCTTCTTTGGGACAAAATGTGTCAGTAAGCATTGAATTCTGGGAAATGGGGAGGCTCTAAGTATAAACTCCTGTATGTAATTTTGTATGTGTAAGCATCATATATGTATGTCAGTGTGAGGTTATCTGAGTACAAAGGTATGTGGTAGGCAAAATCTGTTTACCTATTTATGAAATCTGTCTGACAAGATGATTTCCAGATGGTAATTTTTTTTTTTAATTTTTATTGGAGGCTAATTATTTTACAATATTATATTGGTTGGTTTTGCCATACATTGACATGAATCCGCCCCGGTGTATATGAGTTCCCCCTTCCGAACCCCCCTCCCACCTCCGTCCTCCCCTTATCCTCCCTCTGGGTTATCCCCGCATACCAGCTCCGAGCATCCTGTAATATGCCTCGACCGTGAACTGGCGATTCATTTCACATATGATAATATACATGTTTCAATGCCATTCTCCAAACCATCCCACCCTCACCCTCTCCCACAGAGTCCCAAAGACTGTTTTATCCATCTGTGTCTCTTTTGCTATCTCTTATACAGGGTTATCATTTGCATCTTTCTAAATTCCATATATATGCGTTAGTATATTGTATTGGTGTTTTTCTTTCTGGCTTACTTCACTCTGTATAATAGGCTCTAGTTTCATCCACCTCATTAGAACTGGTTCAAATGCATTCTTATTAATGGCTGAGTTATACTCCATTGTGTATATGTACCAAAGCTTTCTTATCCATTCGTCTGCAGATGGACATCTAGGTTGCTTCCATGTCCTGGCTATTCTAAACAATGCTGCAATGAACATTGGAGTACATGTGTCTCTTTCAATTCTGGTTTCCTCGGTGTGTATGCCCAGGAGTGGGATTGCTGGGTTATATGGCAGTTCTATTTCCAGTTTTTTAAGGAATCTCCACACTGTTCTCCATAGTGGCTGTATTAGTTTGCATTCCCACCAACAGTGTAAGAGGGTTCCCTTCTCTCCACACCCTCTCCAGCATTCATTGCATGTAGACTTTTGGATAGCAGCCATTCTGACTGGTGTGAAATGGTATCTCATTGTGGTTTTGATTTGCGTTTCTCTGATTATGAGGGATGTTGAGCATTTTTTCATGTGTTTGTTAGCCATCTTTATGTCTTTGGAGAAATGTCTGTTTAGTGCTTTGGCCCATTTTTTGATTGGGTCCTTTATTTTTCTGGAATTGAGCTGCATGAGCTGCTTGTATATTTTGGAGATTAATCCTTTATCAGTTGCTTCATTTGCTATTATTTTCTCCCATTCTGAAGGCTGTCTTTTCACCTTGATTATAGTTTCCTTTGCTGTGCAGAAGCTTTTGATTTTAATTAGGTCCCATTTGTTTATTTTTGCTTTTATTTCCAATATTCTGGGAGGTGGGTCTTGGAGGATCCTGCTGTGATTTATGTCAGAGAGAGTTTTGCCTATGTTCTCCTCTAGGAATTTTATAGTATCTGTTCTTACATTTAGCTCTCTAATCCATTTTGAGTTTATTTTGGTGTATGGTGTTAGGCAGTGTTCTAGTTTCATTCTTTTACAAGTGGCTGACCAGTTTTCCCAGCACCACTTGTTAAAGAGACTGTCTTGTCTCCATTTTATGTTCCTGCCTCCTTTGTCAAAGATAAGGTGTCCATAGGTGCGTGGATTTATCTCTGGGCTTTCTGTTTTGTTCCATTGATCTATATTTCTGTCTTTATGCCAGTACCATAGTGTCTTGACGACTGTGGCTTTGTAGTAGAGCCTGAAGTCCGGCAGGTTAATTCCCCCAGTTCCATTTTTCTTCCTCAAGATTGCTTTGGCTATTCAAGGTTTTTTGTATTTCCATACAAACCGTGAGATTATTTGTTCTAGTTCTGTGAAAAATATCGTTGGTAGCTTGATAGGGATTGCATTGAATGTATAAATTACTTTGGGTAGTATACTCATTTTTACGATATTTATTCTTCCAATCCACGAACACTGTATATTTCTCCATCTATTAGTGTCCTCTTTGATTGCTTTCAGTAGTGTTTTATAGTTTTCTATGTACAAGTCTTTTGTTTCCTTCCATTCCGTCCATTCCGTTCCGTCCCGTCGCTCAGTCATGTCCGACTCTATGCGACCCCGTGGACTGTAGCCTACCAAGCTTCTCCGTCCATGGGATTCTCCAGGCAAGAATACTGGAGTGGGTTACCATTTCCTTCTCCAGGGGATCTTCCCGACCCAGGGATCGAACCCAGGTCTCCCACATTGGAGGCAGACGCTTTAACCTCTGAGCCACCAGGGAAGCCCTTTGTTTCCTTAGGTAGATATATTACTAAGTATCTAATTCTTTTCGTTGCAACAGTGAATGGAATAGTTTCCTTAATTTCTCTTTCTATTTTCTCATTATTAGTGTATAGGAATGCAAGTGATTTCTGTGTGTTGATTTTATATCCTGCAACTTTACTGTATTCATTGATTAGCTCTAGTAGTTTTCTGGTAGAGTCTTTAGGGTTTTCTGTGTAGATGATCATGTCATCAGTGAACAGTGAAAGTTTTACTTCTTCTTTTCCAATTTGTATTCCTTTTATGTCTTTTTCTGCTCTGATTGCTGTAGCCAAAACTTCCAGAACTATGTTGAATAGCAGTGGTGAGAGTGGGCACCCTTGTCTTGTTCCTGACTTTAGGGGAAATGCTTTCAGTTTTTCACCGTTGAGGATAATGTTTGCTGTGGGTTTGTCATATATAGCTTTTATTATGTTGAGATATGTCCCTTCTATTGCCACTTTCTGGAGGGTTTTTATCATAAATGGATGTTGAATTTTGTCGAAGGCTTTCTCTGCATCTATTGAGATAATCATATGATTTTTATTTTTCAGTTTGTTAATGTGGTGTATTACGTTGATTGATTTGCGGATATTGACGAATCCTTGCGTTCCTGGGATAAGAACACTTGGTCATGATGTATGATCTTCTTAATGTGTTGTTGAATTCTGATTGCTAGAATTTTGTTAAGGATTTTTGCATCTATGTTCATCAGTGATATTGGCCTGTAGTTTTCTTTTTTTGTGGGGTCTTTACCAGGTTTTGGGATTAGGGTGATGGTGGCCTCATAGAATGAGTTTGGAAGTTTCCCTTCCTCAGCAATTTCCTGGAAGAGTTTGAGTAGAATAGGTGTTAGGTCTTCTCTAAATTTTTGGTAGAATTCAGCTGTGAAGCCATCTGGACCTGGGCTTTTGTTTGCTGGAAGATTCCTGATTACAGCCTCAAGTTCCGTGCTTGTGATGGGTCTGTTCAGATTTTCTATTTCTTCCTGGTTCAGTTTTGGAAAGGTGTACTTTTCTAGGAATTTGTCCATTTCTTCCAGGTTATTCATTTTATTGCCATATAATTGCTGATAGTATTCTCTAATAATCCTTTGTATTTCTGTGTTGTTGGTTGTGATCTCTCCATTTTCATTTCTAATTTTATTGATTTGGTTCTTCTCCCTTTGTTTCTTGATGAGTCTGGCTAGTGGTTTGTCAATTTTATTTACCTTCTCAAAGAACCAGCTTTTGGCTTTGTTGATTTTTGCTATGGTCTCTTTTGTTTCTTTTGCATTTATCTCTGCCCTAATTTTTACGATTTCTTTCCTTCTACTAACCCTGGGGTTCTTCATTTCTTCCTTTTCTTGTTTCTTTAGATGTAGGGTTAGGTTATTTAGTTGACTTTTTTCTTGTTTCTTGAGGTGTGCCTGTATTGCAATGAACTTCCGCCTTAGCACTGCTTTTACAGTGTCCCAGAGGTTTTGGGTTGTTGTGTTTTCATTTTCATTCATTTCTATGCATATTTTGATTTCTCTTTGATTTCTTCTATGATTTGTTCATTATTAAGCAGCGTGTTGTTCAGTCTCCATATGTTGGCATTTTTAATAGTTTTTTTCCTGTAATTGAGATCTAATCGTACTGCATTGTTGTCAGAAAAGATGCTTGGAATGATTTCAATTTTTTTGAATTTACCAAGGCTAGATTTATGGCCCAGGATGTGATCTATCCTGGAAAATGTTCCATGTGCACCTGAGAAAAAGGTGAAATTCATTGTTTTGGGGTGAAATGTCCTATAGATATCTATTAGGTCTGACTGGTCTATTGTATCATTTAAAGTTTGTGTTTCCTTGTTAATTTTCTGTTTAGTTGATCTATCCATAGATGTAAGTGGGGTATTAAAATCTCCTACTATTATTGCATTGTTGTTCATTTCCTCTTTCATACTTGTTAGTAATTGTCTTACATATTGTGGTGCTCCTATGTTGGGTGCATAAATATGTATAATTGTTATATCTTCTTGGATTGATCCTTTGAGCAGTATGTAGTTTCCTTTTTTGTCTCTTTTCACAGCCTTTGTTTTAAACTCTATTTTATTTGATATGAGTATTGCTACTCCTGTTTTCTTTTGTTCTCTATTTGCATGGAATATCTTTTTCCAGCCCTTCACTTTCAGTCTGTATGTATCCCTCGTTTTGAGGTGGGTCTCTTGTAGACAACATATATGGGGGTCTTGTTTTTGTATTCATTCAGCCAGCCTTTGTCTTTTGGTTGGGGCATTCAACCCATTTATGTTTAAGCTAATTATTGATAAGTACGATCCCGTAACCATTTTCTTTATTGCTTTGGGTTTGAGTTTATACACCCTTTCTGTGTTTTCTGTCTAGAGAAGATCCTTTAGCATTTGTTGGAGAGCTGGTTTGGTGATGCTGAATTCCCTCAGCTTTTGCTTGTCTGTAAAGCTTTTGATTTCTCCTTCATATTTGAATGAGATCCTTGCTGGGTACAGTAATCTGGGCTGTAGGTCATTTTCTTTCATCACTTTAAGTATGTCTTGCCATTCCCTCCTGGCCTGAAGAGTTTCTGCTGAAAGATCAGCTGTTATCCTTATGGGAATCCCCTTGTGTGTTATTTGCTGCTTTTCCCTTGCTGCTTTTATTATTAGTTCTTTGTGTTTGATCTTTGTTAATTTGATTCATATGTGTCTTGGAGTATTTCGCCTTGGGTTTATCCTGTTAGGGACTCTCTGGGTTTCTTGGACTTGGGTGATTATTTCTTTCCCCATTTTAGGGAAGTTTTCAACTATTATCTCCTCAAGTATTCTTTCATGGTCTTTCTTTTTGTCTTCTTCTTCTGGGACTCCTATGATTCGAATGTTGGCGCGTTTAACATTGTCCCAGAAGTCTCTAATATTGTCCTCATTTCTTTTAATTCTTTTTTCCTCTCTGTTTCATTTATTTCTACAATTCTATCTTCTAGCTCACTTATCCTGTCTTCTGCCTCTGTTATTCTACTGTTTGTTCCCTCCAGAGTGTTTCTGATTTCATCTATTGCATTATTCATTGCATACTGACTCTCTTTTATCTCCTCTAAGTCCTTATTAAACCTTTCTTCCATCTTCTTAATCCTTTTCTCCAGGTTATTTATCTGCAACTCCATTTTGCTTTCAAGATTTTGAATCATTTTCACCACCAAAATTCTAAATTCTTTATCAGGTAGATTCCCTATATCTTCCTCTTTTGTTTGTGTTGGTGGGCATTTATCTTGTTCCTTTACTTGCTGGGTATTTCTCTGCCTCTTCATCTTGCTTATATTGCTTTGCTTGGGGTGGCCTTTCCCTTTTCTGGCCTTTTGTGGAGTTCTCTTTATTATGTAGTTTCCTCGCTGTGTGTGAGGTTGGATGGGTGACTTGTCAAGGTTCCCTGGTTGGGGAAGCTTGTGTCAGTGTTCTTGTGGGTGGAGCTGGATTTCTTCTCTCTGGAGTGCAAGAAGTGTCCAGTAATGAGTTATGAGATGTCAGTGAGTTTGGAGTGACTTTGGGCAGTCTGTATATTGAAACTCAGGGCTATTTTCCTGTGTTGCTGGAGAATTTGCGTGGTATGTCTTGCTCTGGAACTTGTTGACCCTTGGGTGGTGCTTGGTTTTAGTGTCGGTATGGAGGCTTTTGATGAGCTCCTATCGATTAATGTTCCCTTGAGTCAGGAGTTCTCTGGTGTTCTCAGGATTTGGGTTTAAGCCTCTTGCCTCTGGATTTTGGTCTTATTCTTGGAGTAGTCTCTAGACTACTCTATCTGTCATTTCCAAGGTGGTTCCCTCTGTTTTAGCTTCTTTTTCTGGTCTCTTTAGTGTCTAATTTCCGCCCTGATACTAGGGGGCGGGTGGACACTTTTTAAGGCTCAGTTGTTCAGTCCTGTTCTGGGAAGGGAGGAAAGCTGCAGACAAATATCTCTGGCATCTGTGGGGAGTGCTCGCAGCGTCTCGGCCACACTGGGTTTGCCCCCGCTCACAGCACGTGTGTTGTCCCAGTCTACACTGCACAGGCTCTAGGTTGCTCTTCCGGGAACTGTCCGAGGCCGGTGCTGGGTTGTATGCACTTCCCAGGTCTGAGCATCTCAAGTTCAGTTTCTCGGGTACTCCACAAAGGCGCAGACTTGGCTGGGTCTGCGTTTTGTGCCTTCCCGTTCGAGCAGCTCAGGTGACCAGGTGTTTGGCAAGCGCGGTCGCTGCAACTTATCGCCTCCCCAGTCCCTGCCACTCGGTTTTCTGGGTGTATAACCGGCACACCTTCTCAGGGGGATATTGACCGGCCCGAGCCCAAGAAGTCCTGATTAGCAACAAGCCTGCCTGCAGTTTGTATCGCATGCCTTTCTGGGGCTGCGGTTGCCCCCTCCAGCTCTGGCTGACCTCCCTGCCTATCTTGGTGGGGGGATGGGGGATGGGCCGACCGCAGCCGGCTCGCTCTGCTCAGCCCTTTGTTCTGTGAGCAGGGCTGGCGGAGTCTTAGGTTCGAGCTTTCCGCCTTTTCGTGGGGAAGCTATCCCAGTCTGCTTTGCTATCCCCTGTTAGATCTCTCAGATTGTTCTTGCAGCATTCAAGCCCAGTCCTCTCTCTCCCAGATGGTAATGTTTTGTTTCCTTCTGTACAGACTGATGACAGTGTGATTAAATAGGAAGTGCTGGTTGGGAGTAAGTTTGAGATTTTGCAATGCTACTAATTTGCTGAATGATATTAAAAAGCAGAGACATTACTTTGCCAACAAAGCAATGTTGGATAAAATTAGTAATTAGACAAAATTGCTTTGTCAAGTCAAAGCTTTGTTTTTTCCAGGAGTCATGTATGGATGTGAGAGTTGGACTATAAAGAAAACTGAGTGCTAAAGAATTGATGCTTTTGAACTGTGGTGTGGGAGAGGACTCTTGAGAGTCCCTTGGACTGCAAGGAGATCCAACCAGTCCATCCTAAAGGAGATCATTCCTGAATATTCACTGGAAGGACTGATGCTGAAGCTGAAACCCCAATACTTTGGCCACCTGATTTGAAGAACTGATTCATTGGAAAAGACCCTGATGCTGGAAATGACTGAAGGTGGGAGGAGAAGGGGATGACAGAGGATGAATGGTTGGATGGCATCACTAACTCCATGGACATGAGTTTGAGCAGGCTCTGGGAGTTGGTGATGGACAGGGAAGCCTGGCATGCTGCAGTCCATGGGGTCACAAAGAGTTGAACACGACTGAGTGACTGAACTGAACTGATAGCTAGACCTAGAATTCATCATACCAACTGGGACATTTTTGGAAATAAAAGAGGGTGCCATTGATAATTATGCCATCAGAAAAATAGGCATAAATCAGGAATGTACAGGCGAATTAAGATGTGTGACATAAGAAAACTTAATTGACCTCCCTGTACCTTACAAACTAAGACTTTCACCTCTAAAACTGTCATTAATTCCAGACTTCAGTTAAGACTTATACCTCATTTATCAGTATCAGTGAGCCAATGTTTTAACTGTGTTTGGGTCTTTGATGAGAAATGAACTTAAGTGTTTTTTTCTTTGTTTGTTTGTTTGCTTTAATAATCTGCTTCATTGAAGTACAAATATAAAAAGTTAAGTAATTTCAATGAGTTTTTTGTTTTTTTCAGTTTTAATTTATGACAGTAAATATTAATAATTATAACCAACATAAATTAAATCTTTGGGGATAATAATTTGAGAAAATATAAAGTATTTATTAGAACAAAATCAGATTCTTTGCCTTATCTTTGCCTTCTAATGAATTCTTTTAGTTTAATTTTTTTAAATTATGAAAGTATGAGAACACATTTATAGGAGACTTGGAAAATACAGAACAACGTTACATATAGTTCCACTATATATTACAACTAATTTTTAAGTAGATAAATTAAGATTTTTAATTGGAGTTCCATATTCAAACTCTCAGAAACTAATGAATAGACAGAGAAGTAGAAGGATAGAGTAGACCTGAAAAGCACTATGAACCAATTTATCATGATTAGATTTATACAGTTTTCACACAACACTAGGATACAATTTCTATTCAAGTTCCCATAGACTGTAAACTAGGAGACATGGGATCATATCCAGGAACATAAAGCAAGGTACAAATATTTCAAGGTCTAAGGTATTGAAATCATACAGAGTCTGTTCTCTTATCATTGTAGAATTATGTTAGAAAACAATATCAAAAGAAATAGCATATATCTTCAAGTGCAGTGTGATATTTACCAAGAGAGTTCTTCAACTTAGCCATCGAAATCCTCAATAAAGTTAGACTGAAAAAAACAGAGGATGATTGCAGACAGGAAAGTATTTAAATGAGAAATTATTATCAAAATGAGAAATTAATATTAAAGAGATTTTAAGCAAAATCCCATGTATTTGGATATTAAATGTCCACCTTTAAATGAGGGTGTATATAACACTAAGAAGCCTAAACACAGAAATCTAATAAGCCATAAAACAAAATTAGAATATATTTGTAGTACAATAAAAATGAAAAAGAATTTATCAGAATTTCTTGCATGCAGCTGAAGCTGCTCAATGCAATTAAATATGGTGTGGAGTCTTGAATAAGATAAGATGTGAAAACAAATAATGGACATTAGCATAAAATTTTGTGAAATTTGAACAAGATTTGTACTTTAGTTAATAATACTATATCATTTGTTAATTTCCTATTTTTAAGTTTCAAGCCTCATTCAAATTTTTAAAAATTCACTAAGATAATAAATTTTCTGGACTTTTAGCAGTAATACTAGATGACAAAATACATGGAACTATATCAAAGTTTTGAGTGAATATAAATTAGAAATCTAAGATTCTACTCATACTAAGTCAAAAAAGTCATAACTTTTTTAGCTAGGCAAAATTCATATATTTTCTAAAATATGTTATACATACTATATATATATGTGTGTGTGTGTATAGAAAAGCTTTTCTACTACGCTTGATAAAGGCTCAGTGAGTTTTAGCAGATGTATACAGTTGTCTAACTACCAAAATGACTTAGAACATTTCTGTCACCCATAATTTTCTCTGTGCACCTTTGTAGTCAATACTAATCCTATTCTTGGCCTGGGAACCCCGATTTATTTTCAGTAGCCATAGTTTTGCCTTTTGTAGAACTCAATTTAAAAGGAATAAGAAAGTAGGTAGTCATTTGTGTCTGGTTTCTTTTCCATAGCATAATGCTTTAAAAATTCCTCTACATTGTTGCATATATCATGTTTATTTCTTTTTATTATTGAATAGTATTTCATCATATTTACATAACACAATTTGTTTATCCAGTCAAACAATAGACATTGGGATTGATTCCAATATTTTACCTAATGCAAATAAAACTTCCTTATATATTCCAGTACAAGCCTTGTGTAGACAAATGTTTTAATTTCTCTTGGACAAATACCTAGGAGTGAGGTGTCTAGATTGTATAAAAGTGAACATTAAATGTTATAAGACATTGTCAAACTACTTTCTAAAGTTGCTGTACCTTTTTACTTTCCCACCAGAAATGTGTAAGCATTATAATGCTTCATTATTTATTCTAACACTTGATTGATTATTGTCAATCTTTAAAATTTTAAAATGGTGTTTCCTAAGTGTTTAATGGTATCACACTGAGACTTTAATTTGCATTTCTTGAACTGAACTGAATGACTGTAGATATTTAGTTTCTTTTTCTGTATTTCTCCATCATTTGTATATCTTCTATGGTGAAGTGCCTATCCAAATCATTTACTCATTTGTTAGAAAACTGAGTTGGTTTTACATTTATGTTCTGGTTACAAATCCTTTAATATTTATTTTATAAATATAATAAGCATGACTTACTTATTTTAAAAGTTTCTAAAGAATGTCTTTTGAAGAGAAAAAATTTAAATTTTGATGAAGTTCACTTGTATTGATTTTTTTCCTTTGACAATTCCTGCTTTTCATCCTGAAATTTACTTTGTCTAATATTAATATAATCACTTGAACTTTAAAAAAAATTACTGTTCATGTGAAAAGTTTTTTTCACCCTTTCATTATTAACTTGTTTTCATGTTTTATATTTAAAGTAGGTTTCTTTTTGAAAGCATATATTAGGCTCTTCTTTTTATCCAATCTTTCCATCTGCCTTTTAATTGGATTGTGTGTATTATTTACATTAAATACAATTTCTACAAATGTAGGCTTAATTTACCATCTCAATATTTGCTTTTCCACTTATCTGTATCTTTTGTCCTTTTCTTTTCCCTTTTTGCATTAGCATTCGATTTTTATTTCTACATTTGTTTTAAAATCTATACTATTTAATTTTGTTGCATTTTTATAGTTTATAATCTATATGTTTAGATTATTACAGTCTATGTCAATTTTATACCTCTTCACCTACAATGTAAGTTCCATAGAGCTCCATTTCTTTTCTTATCCTTTGTGCTACTGTTTGATGCATTTTACTTCTACATATGAAATTAATGTCTACATATATTATTATTTATTCTTTGACTAGTTAGTTATCATTTTAAAAGATTAAAAATGAGATACATGCCTTTCATGTATACTGATGAATCCACCACTCCTGTCATTCTTCAAATTTCTATCTGACATCATTTTCCTTTTGCATTAAGAACTTTATTGTAGTGTAGGTTTGCTGGTAGTTAGTTCTTTTTCATTTAATTAAGCTCTTAATTAAGTAAAAGAGTCTTTATGTTTATTTTTGAAAGATATTTGCTTCATTAAAAAATTCCAAGTTGATTTCTCTCTTTTCTATAACTAACTTTAACTGTGCTTTTGTCCTCTTGCTTGCCTTGTTTCTCAAAAGAAATCCACTACCATTTTTCAACTTGTTCTCCTTTGTGCAGTGGTGTGCTGGGGCCAGCTTATGCCACCTTGAGAGAGTTGATTGTGAGCCTCAGTTCCAAACTCAGCATTTAGGAGTATCAGACTGACAGACTGAAATAGGCCAAATGGGGGTATTTGTACTATAGAATCCAAAAATACTACAAGCTATGTTTTCTTCCCCAGATAGTATGTTGTTAAACATTTGGCAGCATTCTATTATCTTTCATAATCTATCTCTTTCTCAAGTTGCTTTTAAGATTTTTCTCTTACCTCTGGTATTTAAAAATTTTATTATGATGTGGCCTGTGTGGGATTTAAATTTTATTTTACTTCAAGTTTGCTGGTATTCATTACATTTAGAGGCTTTTTTCCAGACATCATTTCTTCAAATATATATATATTTTCTGTTCCTTTCTGTTCTTCTGGGACTCTAACTACAAGTATGTTAGATTATTTGATATTATCCACAAATTAATGATGGCCTGTTCACTTTTTCCTCCACATTTTTTCTCTCTTTTCTTTGAGTAGTTACTATTGCTTCTTTCAAGTTCACTCATCTATTTTATTTGAATGCTTTATTCTAATGTCATTTCCTAGATGAGATTGTTACTTCATCTCTAGAAGTTCAATATGCATCTTTTATATCATATCATCCACGTCTGTCTTCATCATGTTCAGATTTTTCTGTACTTTGGTGAACTATGGGAAATATTTATAATAGCCATTTAAATGAACTTTAATGCTATTATACCATCTGTTATTTCTTGTTCTATTTATATTTCTGTTAGGTCATGAGTCATGTGTTCCTTTTTCCCCACATACCTAGTAATGTTTTTATTGGATAATAGTCATTATAAATTGTCTGCTCTTAGTTCCTATATTCTGTTATATTCTTTTAAATTGTGTTAGACTTTATTCTAGCATAAATTTATGTTGCTTGAAATCAATTGGATTATTTGAAGCTTTACTTTCAACTTTGTTAGGATGGGTCCAGAGCAGCTTTTAAACTAGGGCTAATTTAGCCCCACTACTAAGGAGCTATCTTAAAACTTTATTTAAAGCTCTTTGTATTACAAGGCATTTCCACCCTGATAAAATATAATCCATTTCTAGCCCTGTGTCAACTCTGCCTATCACTTTGTGGTAGTTATTTCCCTGAGTTTTGGGTGATTTCCTCTCATACATGAGCAGATCAGTAGTTAGCCAAAGATGTTCCAGAGCTCTCTCTGGGCACATCCCTTTTCCCAGTGTCACAGATGGCACATTCTAGCCGTCTTGGCCTCCTCAAACTCCAGTCTTTCTTTCTTAACACTTAGTGGAACTCTGAACTCTAGTTGGGTTCTTCTTCCTTGCATTATGGCCTAGAAACTGACTCCAGGTAGTCGACTGGAGTGCCGGGGCTCCTGAAACTTTTCCCCTTTATTATTTAGGAATCAGAGACTTTCACTGCCTATTGTCCAGTTGTGCGGTCATGCACTGGAGAAGGAAATGGCAACCCACTCCAGTGTTCTTGCCTAGAGAATCCCAGGGACGGGGAAACCTGGTGGGCTGCCGTCTATGGGGTTGCTCAGAGTTGGACACGACTAAAGCGTCTTAGCAGCAGCAGTGGTTGTCAATACCATCCCTTGTATACCACTATAATTGGAATCAGCAGTTGAAGACTGTTTTTAACTTAGTTATAAATATTGTGGAGCAAATAATCTCGATTGTATGTTTATATTTGATTGTAGACTGTAAAAAATCTCTTAAAGGTTGTTCCCTATTGAAAACACTAACCCGTGAGGTGTTCGGTCCTTATCTACTTGTTCTTCAGGGTCTGCCTGTGTCCCTTAATCATTTAATAAATACTCTTTGGTGTATGGAGAATGCCCAGGGCAGTTGCCAATGATTTTGAGCAGCATAGTATTTACCCATAATATGTTTTCTAAAGGATATTGTGAACACTGTCTATAAAGCAGACCTGAAGCCTGGGATTTCTTTTTCTGTTTAAACTCTAAACTTTCATCTTACCATCCTTCTTATTCTTCTTTCATACACAGGAAGTATCACTCTGCCCTTTAAGGGGAAAAAAGCAGAGGTGATCAGAGTGTGAATTTCTACTATCTTCGGCAAAAGGGCTATAAACTATGGAAGAATCTATTTCCAGTTATGATTGTAAAATTGGAAAGCAGTGGAAAAGATATATTGTCAAACAGACACATTCTGATTTCTTACCTTGGAAAGAACACAGAAAGCATCATGAGTCACATAAGGGAAGGAAAGTGCACTGGCATGACTGGCCATGGCAAGAAAATCTATCAAATCCTTGGAAGTAATCATTTATTTTGGAGGTAGTAAGTCAAGTTCTCTGTCCTTGGGCACTTTGTAGAAAGTGGAAGTGGGTAATGTAAAATATAGCTCTTTCTTCTATAATATACCTTCATGCTTCTCTTTATTAGCCTAACAAATCTGCTCTGTCTCTTGGCTCTTTTGCTTTTTAGCCATCTCACTATTTTCCATCCTTAGGAATGCTTCTTTGTTTTCTGCTTCTCAGACAGAGTTTGTCTACCTCACTAAAATTAGTATGGAGACCATATCTCTTCTAGAAGCCTTCCTAGATGCCACTTGGCTCTAATTCCCCTGACTTCAAGTTTCTTGTTGATAATAATGGATTTAAAAACTTGTGTATGGAGCATCTCTGGTGACTCGGTGGTAAAGAATCTGCCTGCCAGTGCAGGAGACACAGGTTTGATCCCTGCATTGCGAAGATCCCCTGGAGGAGGGCACAGCAACTCACTCCAGTATTTTTGCCTGGAAAATCCCATGAACAGAGGAGTCTGGTGGGTTACAGTCCATGGGTTCACAGAGTGTTGGATACAATTTAGCAGTTAAACAACAGAACACTTACTGTGTAACAGGCCTTCAGCTAAACTCTTGATGTACAGTTGGAAACTACAGGATTTACATCTAGTGGGCTAGGAGAACAGGATACAAACAACCGAAAAACACACTTGCAAATTGTGATAAATTTCTGATAGAGGTAATATTGTGGGTGAGAAGAGGACTTAAAACTGTTCTGAAAGGTAGAACTTCAACTGATATATGAATAGTGAGTAGGTACTAGGTAGAATAGTGGTCTTTGCCCTCCCAGGAGAAAGAACAGCAGATATAAACCCACAGCCTTCTGTTTAGTTAAAAGGTGCAAAGCCTCTTAAGAGAGGTGGGAGATGAAATTGGAGATATCAACAGGTATCCAATCAGGGCCAGTAGTGGAGGCCCTGGGGAGGGTTTTGATTTCAGTCTGAGTGCAGACATCTTAGTGCAGATGACTTGAGAGAGGAGATGGTCAACATCTTAAGAAGATGGCTGGGTGGATTGAGGATGGATGCTGGGGAAGGAGTAAGTCTCAAAGTATTGGGGAGTTTTCGTCCATAGGTAGGCCAAAGATGACCATTTCTGGAACCAAAATGATGGCAGACATATTCAGGAAATTCTTTCTTCTCCTCTATTCTTAAAACTCTATTTGCTATTTTACCTTTTCTGTCAACTTTGCTCTCTCCTCACAACTTTGCCTGTAAATGGGTATCAATACTACTCTTTTGTTTATCTGGGGCATGATAGAAGTGGGAAGGGAAAGGATCACTGTAATTTTAAGAAAACCACTTAAAGTTGGATATTCACAGTTTTTAGTGGCCTTTGGTTTAGTCATGAGGGCTCCCTTGCTGACGTCCTTCCCCTGAGGCTCCACCTGCTAACATTTTCAGGTGGCCCTCATCTCAATGGCCCCCATCCTAGACTAGCCTCTGTCAGCTGTCTCTGATGAATACTAAAAATGACCCATTATTGAAATTACTTAAACTAAATCTCTATCTACTGCAGAGAGAAATTCAGAGATCACCTAAAACAAAAAAGCAAGCTATTTCAATCATTTTAAAAGCATTTTACCACTACTATTCCATAAAGTAGGAACAGATAATGCCTAACTAGAAGAATTGTTGTGAGGATTAAAAGTTATGTAACAGTAACTTGAGGAGGAGGATGAGGTTTAAAGTGGAGCCGCTGTTTCTGCCAGCTATGGAATTGCAGTCTGGGATTGTGGATTCAGAGGAGGCTCTGACATGTCTTGTGCAGTTGTCTTCTTCAATAGAGATGCCTTTGTAGTTGCACGCACCCCTTCCCTGGTGACTCAGCTGGGAAAAGAATCCGCCTGCAATGCGGGAGACCTGGGTTTGATCCCTGGGTTGGGAAGATTTCCTGGGTTGGGAAGATCCCCTGGAGAAGGGAAAGGCTACCTACTCCAGTATTCTGGCCTGGAGAATTCCATGGACTGTATAGTCCATGGGGTCGCAAAGAATCAGACACAACTGAGAAACATTCACTTTCACTTTCATAAATGATCATGTAGATTTCTGATCTTGAACTGAAATGGAAAAGGTCATGAGTGGCTAGTTCTGCCATTTTTCCAGTTAAGGACCCTAAACCAATCTATCCATCAAGAAGGGCACTGTGATGGGATGCACAGCTCATTCTACTCTGACGCTTACAAGACAACATATTTTCTTGCTGTGAAGCTACTGAGCTATTTGCAATACCCAGAAAATATATTGCTTTTTAAAAAATTACTTTCTGACTTTGCTTATCTACTTCTTTTGCCTAGACTGCCCTTCCCATATAGGAGAGACACCTACAGTTCTGCTCAGCTCAGCTCAAGTTGAGCCTACTCCTTCCTGACTCTCCAATTTTTGTCTTATCTGTTGCCCCATCCTGAGCTATTTCTCTCATATTCTGAGTGTTCCTTATGGATATTCCCATTATAGAATTTTTCACTTTAACTGTAATTGCCTGCCTTGTATTCCTGCTCAATTATCAACTTTTCAGAGGTAGTCTTTCCATTTTTGAATCCTCAGTACTTCAGGGAATGTTTGACATTCTTTGGCCACTCAAGAATTATTGAATGAATAAAGGAAATGAATATGCGGTTGTAACTGGAATTTCTATATCACCTTGGACCAGTGAAGGTTAAGTCCATAAGGCTTTTATTAACAGGACCCTAGATAATCTGGTGCTTCTTGTCTGTTCCTGTCCCCACCTTCTTTCTGATCTCCTCTCACCACTCTGCTCCTGACTCTCTGCTCACTGTCGTCTTTGCTCTCCCTCTAACAAACCAGACATGCTCCTGCCTTTAGGCCTTTGTGAAGGCTGTTCTCTGCCAGGAAGGTGCTTTCAATAATTCTTGAGTGGCCAAAGAATGTCAAACATTCCCTGAAGTACTGAGGATTCAAAAATGGAAAGAAGCTATGGACGTTAAAGCCCTTGGTGCGTCACAGCTCTCAGACAGTGTTATAGCTCCCTCAGTTTTATTTAGAAAATAAAGGAAAATACATCCTCAAGGTGTGAGGGCATGCCTACCCAAAAGATGCAAAGAGGAGAGAGAGAGAGAGAAAGCGCACGCGTGGGAGACAGAGACTCCTGGCCCTTTGGCTCCTCTTTTTATATGTTTTTTCCTCCCCCTGGGCCTGCCCTATGTAAATTGGGCTAGCCAGGAGTACTGTTTGTTCCACCTGAGGTCCTCACTCTGGTTCTCAGACTTTCCTTTGTTCTATTTTCGCAGGCTTTTCCCGTCCTTGTCTTTTAGCCACCGCCATTCTAGATTCCTGTTTCCTATTCTACCTACCAGTACTAAATGTAAGATTTCGAGAATCTGCAAAAAAACAAACAAACTTGTGTTTTCAACACAAGTTTGCTTAGGGTAAATCCTACATAAAATAATTTCTCTCATCATAGTTTTCTTCTGAATAGATTAGTTGCATTTTTGGCATTGTTCTCTTGAACAGAGACTAATGATAACACAATTAGTGTTACTTATCAGCTTGATGAACTTACAGAGTGCTATAAAGATTTTGTTCCAGATCAAATGGATTCCACAGAGTAAAGTGGGTCTTAGGTAACATGAAAACAGAACTCAGTGTTTTTGACCAAACTCTATTTAAGTTATTTAGAGTTGAGATGAAGTAAATAATTTATAAAGCATAATATATATAATCCATCTATTTTGTAAAAGAGGAAATAGTACAACATATTTGGTGTGTGTGTGTGCATGTGTGTATGTGTGTGCATTGCTTCACCAATATGCTAATATGGAGAATTAAAATTGCCTCAGTATATCAACACTTACCCTTGTTCTTGAGCCAATTTTGTCATTCTTTATAAGAATGGAGCAAAGATTTACTATTTAACATTCAGGAGTCTTTCCTTGTCACCTATAGTATTTCAAGCATATGACACAGAAAACCATATTTGAGATATGAAATTGACTACTATTCATATCTTAGATAAATGAAAAGAAATATATCAAAATGTATTTCCATAAGCTGCACCATGTGTTGATCTATGATGTTTTGACTTCTAAAAGAAATTTATATCTTTTTCCTGCAGGTTTGAGAACTGTATTCATACTGCAGGTTTCAGAGGCATGATACAGTGCATCTCCCTTGTTAACTTTGCTAATATGTCTTATTGAAGACTAAACAACAATAATGCCACATGTATTTCGTCACCATTACAGAGGTAAAGATTAGTATGATAATATTAAAGAAGAAAGCATTGTATCTTAGAATGCTGAAAGTTCTTATTTATTTTCTCTCTTGTTCATAAAAAGCACCTTGGGGAAATTTATATTTATATCTCAGGTCATACACTGATGACATAATAAAGAGATGAGGAAACATTTTTCTCTGAGGTGTAGTGCTAAACATTTAGACAGGTACATCTAATACATTTCCTTTTCTCTTGTCTTAAATATTGATTGCAGAGACCACATTTGTTAAGTGCATGCAGAATCACTTAGAAAATAAATCTAGGACCACAGTTTTCTCACCCTGTGGAAGAGCTAGACCAGAGTGTGGGAGTTCTTTTATTCCTAGTTGAGGTTTATATTCATATTGTTGGTCGCCATTAAGATGTCTGTAGTCTACTTTATAATACTTCAGTAAACAGTATGATGTAAATGTGCATTAGTTAGCTTTAATCTCCACCAGAGGGGCAGTCAGTTGCTTAATTCAGTATTCACACTCTAGGGGTGGTCCACTAACATTTAATTAGCAAGGCCACATTCCAGAGGCATTATTACAAGTGCTTTAGCTTTCTTTATCCCTAGCACTGAAGATTAGTCAATTAGCACATTAGCAATGGGTTTTCATTGGCAGAATTAATAGCTTGATAATTAGCATAATGGTTGATATAAATAAATTATGGGGGTGAAATAATAGTTTAAAATAATAGATTGGTTTAAATATTTTAGAAGCATTTCTCACATTGCCTTAATAGGATATAAAATTGTAGTGAGCTGTCTATTCTTCATCTTTAAGGAAGGTACCTGAGTCTTACTGCCTGAATGGTCCAGTGTGCTGTTGCGGCTTTGGAGGGTTCTGACTGACTCTTATTGTCAGGTTAACTGAATTCTGCCTCTAGAATATGTTCATGCCCTCTCCATCCAAGAGAAGTTTTTGTGCAATGTATAGTTAAAGTACTTACAAAATCAGAGAGCTGTAATTTTATTAAACTTACAGTACAGGTTTTAAGATCATGATATGTGTATGCCACTTTGTGGAAATATTTGCTTTCTTTATGATCTGGTTGTGAGCATAAGAGAGATGTCTTAGTCACCCATCCTTCCACTTGTAAATTTACCTGTTCACACATATATTGTTGACTTCAAAAATAGTCACAATCTAGAAGTTGAGTTATGTTTTATTTGGTGGGAAGTTTTAGGACTTCAAGTCCCATAGACAGCATCTCAAGTAACCCTGAGAAAATTGTTATGAGAAGGTGGAAGGAGGAGTCAGGTTATATAGAAGTTTGCAACAAGGAGCAGGTAGTGTGAATATCAAAAGATTATTGTTAATTAAGGAAAACCAGATAGCTCCAGTGAGGAATTTAGGGCTTTTCTACGTATGGGAAGATGCAAGAGTTTGGGCTTACTGAAATCTTTCCTTTCATATGCATCTCAGTTATCTGGGGCCAGTATCCTGCATTTTTTAAAATCCCTCTCTGACTTCCCTGATGACTCAAACAGTAAAGAATCTGCCTGCAATGCAGGAGGCACAGGAGACTTGAGTTTGATCCCTGGGTTGGGAAGATCCCCTGGAGTAGGAAAAGGCAACCCACCTCAGTATTCTTGCCTGGAAAATCCCGTGGACAGAGGAGCCAGGTGGGCTATAAGAGTCAGACAGGACTGGGCAAGCACACATGCACAGCACCCCCCCCCCCCAACTCTACCTCCTACTCCCTGACCCCCAGCTCCTCAGTGCTCACCAAGGTGAGGGCTCATGGCTGCTGGATATGTTATCCATATATCCATAACAGGCATTGTTCTTTCTGGATGCCCTCCAGGCTCAGACATTCATATTGTGAGGGGTGGAATCACAGATGGCTGTGACATCCCTATTTATAGATATGAGATAAATATTCCATTACTCAATATTCATTTAATACTTCAAAAAACAACAAACATTGGACATCTACTATGTACCAGACATTGTACTTTTTCTAGGAGCTATAAGCATGGAAAAGATGAAGCCCTCATGAAGAGTTTATGATTACTCAGAAATACACAAACACATGGATATTTATGAATAAGTACCGAGTGTTATCTATGCAGCATTATAGCAGGCATGGTACTCAAAGGGCTCAGGGACTTCTGGGGAAAGTGACAGTTAGGCTAATCATACTGGAGCAGTTGGATCTGGTTTGTTAGGGGAATGGGAATAAAATAGGTGAAAAAAAAATGTGAGCCAAGGATTGGAGAGGAGGACAGCATAATATGCATAGGGCACAGATCAGGCTGTGGAGATGGATCTGGACCTGGTCATGGAGGCTTGTGAACACATACTGGTAAGCAGCCTGCCCCTATCTCTGATCTGTCTGGACATTTGAAGGGCTTTAAGCTGTGGCGTCGCAATTAAATTGATCTTAGTTAGATATTTGACAGCTGTGTGAAGGTAGACTCATAGACACTGATTTAAGAAGCTGTTGTAATGATGGAGGCAAGAAATTATAGCAGGGATTAATAGGAGGAGATGGATTTGAGATGTGTTTAAAAAATAAAATTCATGGTGAAGGAATGAGAAGAGTTGTTGAGGATAATCAGTTTAGTTCAGTTTGGTCACTAAGTCCTATCTGACTCTTTGAGACCCCATGGACTGCAGTATGCCAGGCCTCCCTGTCCATCACCAACTCCCGGAGTCCACCCAAACCCACATCCATTGAGTCGGTGATGCCTTCCAACCATCTCATCCTCTGTCGTCCCCTTCTCCTCCCGCCTTCAATCTTTCCCAGCATCAGGGTCTTTTCCAATGAGTCAGTTCTTCGCATCAGGTGGCCAAAGTATTGGAGTTTCAGCTTCAGCATCAGCCCTTCCAGTGAACATTCAGAATTGATTTCCTTTAGGAATGACTGGTTGGATCCCCTTGCAGTCCAAGGGATTCTCAAAAGGCTTTCTCTAATACCACAGTTCAAAAGCATTAGTTCTGCAGTGCTCAGCTTTCTTTATGGTTCAATTAATTTCTCATGTTAGTAGCTAACGTTTGAGTGTACCATGCGTCATTTCATAATAAAGAAATTTATGTGTGTAACTGTGCATATAACACAGTAAAAATGACAGAATAAAGGTGGTGGGGAATTATTGTAAAGATAAAATGAAGTTTTACAGATGCAGGCACTGAATTAGTTGCTGTTCCTCTGGGAACCAGCTCCCAGGAACCACTGAGAATTGATGTCCCAATCTGTCTGCCTCTCAAGGATTGCATGGTCTCTCTTATTTCTGGTTTCTGTGCTTCTTCCTGCCTCCACCACCCCTCTTAATCTGCCTATATGACACATAAATGTCGGTGATAACTACCATGATCACCATCAGTCTCCCTGAATGTTAACTCAAATTTTTGAGAAAAATTGTGAATGAAATTGACTTCTAGTTAGTCAGGAACTGGCTTCCTACTGTGCTGTGGCCAGGAGTATGAGTTCATTTGGTAAAGCAAGGCCTCTGATTCTGTCCCATGGCCTGGGACTGTGGGCAGAGGATGTTTCTAGAAGGTATGATTCCAAATGATGCAGGCAATGAACGTCCTGTATACGTAATCAGTGTATATCTGTATGTTGGTATTCCTATGAATGACTTTTATTCTTCTTGCTTTTAAAATCTTTTCTAAATCATTTGAAATAAAAGCATATTTTCTAATAAAATTTTATCAAAAGAAAATTAGTGGGAGGATATAGGAGAAAGTGCAGAGAAGGAAAAGAAGGTTGGGGGTGAAGATGGGTTAGAAATAATCGGCGACCCGAGGCGAATTCATGTCAGTGTATGGCAAAACCAACCAATATAATATTGTAAAATAATTTGCCTCCAATAAAAAATTAATTAATTACCAAAAAAAAAAAAAAAAGAAATAATCGGCGTCAAGTATGTTTGATGAAATTTGTGAATACTGGATTGAGGATCCCAGATGATTGGGTTTTGGGGCTGATGAAGCTGTATTGGGATTTCTAAAAAGTGACCTGGGGTTTGCTTAGGGTGAGGACTTGCAGGATTTTGGAGGCGGGCCCTCACCTTATATTTACTAATAAAGATTATTTGTCTCATGAAGATCGCTGGAGTCACCTAAAACTAATAAAACAAAGCCTTGCGCATATACATGCATTCTCATTTTAAAACATTTTATTTTATATCATTCTCAATCAGATGTTTTCAAAATCAAATGTTTGCTTCTGCAAAATAAGAAAATAGACTTAAAAATCTGAGTAATTTTTAAAATCAGGATCTGTGATGATGAATCATTTGGGGTCATAGATTTTTTTGATGAGAGTTACATCATTGGTTCACTTACTTCTGCTGTGGTGACTATGCAGATTTAGCTGTGATGTTCCTGTGTGGGAAACATCACTCAGGTGAGGAACATTCGTAAGAAATAAAGTGAGAATGATCTAACCAGTTAAGCAGAATAATTGCGGGATCAGCAAAAACAAGACCAGGAGCTGACTGTGGCTCAGATCATGAACTGCTATTGCCAAATTCAGACTTAAATTGAAGAAAGTAGGGAAAACCACTAGACCATTCAGATATGACCTAAATCAAATCGCTTATGATTATACAGTGGAAGTAAGAAATAGATTTAAGGGACTAGATCTGATAGAGTGCCTGATGAACTCTGGACGGAGGTTCATGACATTGTAAAGGAGACAGGGACCAAGACCATCCACATGGAAAAGAAATGCAAAAAAGCAAAATGGCTGTCTGAGGAGGCCTTACAAATAGCTGTGAAAAGAAGAGAAGCAAAAAGCAAAGGAGAAAAGGAAAGATATAAGCATCTGAATGCAGAGTTCCAAAGAATAGCAAGGAGAGATAAGAAAGCCTTCCTCAGTGATCAATGCAAAGAAATAGAGGAAAACAACAGAATAGGGAAAACAAGAGATCTTTTGAAGAAAATTAAAGATATCAGGGGAACATTTCATGCAAAGAGGGGCTTGATAAAGGACAGAAATGGTATAGACCTACAGAAGCAGAAGATATTAAGAAGAGGTGGCAAGAATACACAGAAGAACTGTACAAAAAAGATCTTCACGATGAAGATAATCATGATAACATGATCACTCACCTGGAGCCAGACATCTTGGAATGTGAAGTCAAGTGGGCCTTAGAGAGCATTACTATGAACAAAGCTAGTGGAGGTGATGGAATTCCAATTGAGCTATTTCAAAACCTGAAAGATGATGCTGTGAAAGTGCTGCACTCAATATGCCAGCAAATTTAGAAAACTCAGCAGTGGCCACAGGACTGGAAAAGGTCAGTCTTCATTCCAATCCCAAAGAAAGGCAATGCCAAAGAATGCTCAAACAACTGTACAATTGCACTCATCTCACACGCTAGTAAAGTCATGCTCAAAATTCTCCAAGCCAGGCTTCAGCAATATGTGAACCATGAACTTCCAGATGTTCAAGCAGGTTTTAGAAAAGGCAGAGGCACCAGAGATCAAATTGCCAACATCCGGTGGATCATGGAGAAAGCAAGAGAGTTCCAGAAAAACATCTATTTATGCTTCATTGACTATGCCAAAGCCTTTGACTGTGTGGCTCACAATAGACTGTGGAACATTCTGAAAGAGATGGGAATCCCAGACCACCTGACCTGCCTCTTGAGAAACCTGCATGTAGGTCAGGAAGCAACAGTTAGAACTGGTCATGGAACACAGACTGATTCAAATAGGAAAAGGAGTACGTCAAGGCTGTATATTGTCACGCTGCTGATTTAACTTATATGCAGAGTACATCATGAGGAACGCTGGGCTGGAAGAAGCACAAGCTGAAATCAAGATTGCTGGGAGAAATATTAATAACCTCAGATATGCAGATGACACCACCCTTATGGCAGAAAGTGAAGGGGAACTCAAAAGCCTCTTGATGAAAGTGAAAGAGGAGAGTGAAAAGTTTGGCTTGAAGCTCAACATTCAGAAAATGAAGATCATGGCATCTGGTCCCATCACTTCATGGGAAATAGATGGGGAAACAGTGGAAACAGTGTCGGACTTTATTTTTTTGGGCTCCAAAATCACTGCAGATGCTGATTGCAGCCATTAAATTAAAAGATGCTTACTCCTTGGAAGGAAAGTTATGACCAACCTAGATAGTATATTAAAAAGCAGAGACATTACTTTGCCAACAAAGGTCCATCTAGTCAAGGCTATGGTTTTTCCAGTGGTCATGTATGGATGTGAGAGTTGGACTGTGAAGAAAGCTGATCGCTGAAGAATTGATGCTTTTGAACTGTGGTGCTGGAGAAGACTCTTGAGAGTCCCTGGACTGCAAGGAGATCCAACCAGTCCATTCTAAAGGAGATCAGTCCTGGGTGTTCATTGGAAGGACTGATGCTGAAGTTGAAACTCCAATACTTTGGCCACCTCATGCAACGAGCTGACTCACTGGAAAAGAGTCTGATGCTAGGAGGGATTAGGGGTGGGAGGAGACGGGGACGACAGAGAATGAGATGGCTGGATGGCATCACCGACTCGATGGACATGAGTTTGAGTGAACTCTGGGAGTTGGTGATGGACAGGGAGGCCTGGCATGCTGTGATTCATGGGGTCACAAAGAATCGGACATGACTGAGCAACTGAACTGAACTGAACTGATCTGATTCATTTATGCTTGCTTTCCCAGGGTGAATATTAATAGCTCCCTCTTTCACAAGTAAAAGTACCCTGATAGGCATGACACACTCATTAGGTCATCCTACTCTTAAAGACTGAAACTAAAAATATTATCTGGATGCAGGTTACCAAAACCCATATATCCCTAGGTAAGCGATTTGACTTGTTGCCCACAGGTTTTGGGAATACTGGGTGTCGGTAGTAAGTTGTATTAGAAAGATGGCTCTGCTGGCAATGTGGAGAATGCAGTGGAGGAGAAAGCTTGAAAAAAAATAATTTCGGTGGTAATTGCAATTGTCTATATATCAGTAAATTAGATCCTGAAATAAACAGTGATCCTGGGGATAGAAAAGAAGAAATTAGAAAAAAACAAACTCAAGATAAACACTCTGTTGTAATATTACATTAATATAAGCAGTTTACTGTGATTTAGAATGAATACTTTTGCTTTCCTAAATCATAATTAATGTTATATACAACCATCACTTTTGAATTCTTATAACTATTAGAGAAAATTTTTGAAATAGCTGACAGTAAACTTTGAAAATCATAAAGCTTCTATATATAATTTTTAAAAAATGTTGTATTAAGTTGAATTCAGTCTTCCACAAAAGACTGAATTCAACTTAATACAACATTTTTAAAAAATTATATATAGAAGCTTTATGATTTTCAACTCTCAGGATAAATGAGTGTTTTATAAGAAAATGACCCAAATATTTTAAAATATTTAATTTTATCTTAAAGTTTGAAGATTTATCACCTTATTCATTTTCCTTCCCACATACTTGTATGTAAAGGTCTCACCATTTACCACTCAACAGTATTCATTGGCAGTGAGTAGGCAGCTGTTCAACACATTTATGGGCGTCATAAATCCAGCTGTTTTCATTTTCCATTATCCAGGTTCCTATAGTAACCAGTGACATTCAGGGCTGACTTAACGATTCACATGGCACTAAAACTGCTGCTGTTTTTACTCAGATGAGTTTCAATTGCTTAATATACCCTAATTTCCTACCTTTCACATCTTTTCATTACATGTCTATCCTGTTCCAATCCACCTTCCAACATGTTTCTTAGCTTGAAAATGTAGCAATCACAGTTTTTCTCAAAGCAATCACTGGATTTGGATATGGTGTTGACATTCAGCAAGCAGATGAGTACATTTTAGAAACTTCAGCTTCTAATGGGTTAACAGAGGAAATTCTCATAACTGGAGTGATACCTTAGGGTTTTAACTTTTTGGTCACAGAAAATTTAACTGAGCTCTGTTGTGACCCAGATGTTCATATATCGTATTTGAAAACTTCCTTATTTACTTTGGAATACAATTTGAATTTCCTTAGGCATAATCTCTTACTATTTCATTAAAATAGAGAAGGGTCTTTTCCATTTGTCAAATTTGAGCATCAAGAGTATGATACAACCATTATATATGCCAGTACAAAAATCACTAGACTACGTGATCTTTTGCTTTTACCACCTTCTTAAAAATTTTTGGCCTACCCTCTCTAACCTACTTTGTGGGAGTGACAGTCAATAAAATGACAGAATCTTTTTATTTTGATTCGGTGAAATAGGTTGAATGAGACAGGCATGGTTTGAATGTGGACTTTGCCACTTACCACCTTGTGAAGAAAGTACGTGAAAACCTTACTGAACTCTATACTCTAAAGGAGACGAAACAAACCCATAGCTTGTAAGGTCCTACATAACCTGGCTTTTACTGGCTTCTCACACCTTGTCTGATGGTACCCCCATCCCCAGTACTCCCTTGCTTATTCCATATACCTCAGTGAAGCCTGTTTCTTGAACATGCCAAGTTAATTCAGCTGGCTTTGCTTTTGACCCTCCCTCTGTCCAAAACCTTTCTTTCAGGCCCTCCAAGCTGGGTTCTTTCTCATCACTTATATCTGATCTCAAATAGTTTCTTTTAAGAGAGATTTTTTTTTTTTCTAAATTAGCCTCTCACGTCATCCACACCTTAAACCCACTTTTTTTTCTTTATAATACTCATCACTAGCCAAAATAATCTCATTAACTTGTGTCTTGTCTGCTTCTTCCCATGAAATTTTCCATGAAGGGAAGAACCTTCATTGCTTTCTTTACAGCTGTATCTCCAATGCTCAACCAACACCTGACAAACGGTAGGGGCTCACCGAATGTCTACTGACTGAATGAATGAATATATATTGGTTTTTACAGGGATATTGTAAGTGAAGTGCAAACATAGAGGAAGACAATAGAATGGGAAAGACTAGATATCTTGTCAAGAAAATTAGAGATACCAAGGAAACATTTCATGTAAAGATGATCACAATAAAGGACAGAAATAGTATGAACCTAACAGAAGTGGCCATGAAATTGAAAGACGCTTACTCGTTGGAAGGAAAGTTATGACCAACCTAGATAGCATGTTAAAAAGCAGAGACATCACCTTGCCAACAAAGGTCCGTCTAGTCAAAGCTATGGTTTTTCCCGTGGTCATGTATGGATGTGAGAGTTGTACTGTGAAGAAAGCTGATTGCCAAAGAATTATGCTTTTGAACTGTGGTGTTCGAGAAGACTCTTGAGAGTCCCTTGGACTGCAAGGAGATCCAACCAGTCCATTCTAAAGGAGATCAATCCTGGGTGTTCATTGGAAGGACTGATGCTAAAGCTCCAATACTTTGGCCACCTCATGCAAAGATTTGACTCTCTGGAAAAGACTCTGATGCTGGGCGGGATTGGGGGCAGGAGGATAAGGGGACAACAGAGAATGATGGCTAGATGGCATCACTGACTCGATGGATATGAGTTTGAGTGAACTCCAGGAGTTGGTGATGGACAGGGAGACCTGGCGTGCTGTGGTTCATGGGGTCGCAAAGATTTGGACATGACTGTGACTGAACTGATTTGAACAGAAGCAGAATATATTAAGAAGACGTGGCAAGAATACACAGAAAAACTGTACAAAAAAGATCTTCACTATTCAGATAATCACGATGGTGTGATCATTCAACTACAGCCAGACATCCTGGAATGTGAAGTAAAGTGGGCCTTTGGAAGCATCCCTACGAACAAAGCTAGTGGAGGTGATGGAATTCTAGTGGAGCTATTTCAAATCCTAAAAGATAATGCTGTGAAAGTGCTGCATTCACTATGACAGCAAATTTGGAAAACTCAGCAGTGGCCACAGGACTTGAAGGTCAGTTTTCATTTCAATTTCAAAGAAAGGCAATACAAGAGAATGCTCAAAATACCACTCAATTGCACTCATCTCACACGCTAGTAAAGTATTGCTCAAAATTCTCCAAGCTAGGCTTCAATAATACACGAACCATGAATTTCCAGATTTTCAAGCTGGTTTTAGAAAAGGCAGAGGACCCACAGATTAAATTGCCAAAATCTGCTGGATCATAGAAAAAGCAAGTGAGTTCCAGAAAAACATCTATTTCTGCTGTATTGACTATGCCAAAGACTTTGACTGTTTGGATCACAACAAACAGTGGAAAATTCTGAAAGAGATGGGAATACCAGACCACCTGACCTGCCCCCTGATAAATTTGTATGCAGGTCAGGAAGCAACAGTTAGAACTGCACATGGAACAACAGACTGGTTCCAAATAGGAAAAGGAGTATGTCAAGGCTATATATTGACACCCTGCTTATTTAACTTATATGCAGAGTACATCATGAGAATTGCAGGGCTGGATGAAGCACAAGCTGGAATCAAGATTCCTGGGAGAAATATCAATAACCTCAGATATGCAGATGATACCACCCTTATGGCAGAAAGTAAAGAGGAACTAAAAAGCCTCTTGATGAAAGTGAAAGAGGAGAGTGAAAATGTTGACTTAAAGCTCAACAATCAGAAAACTAAGATCATGGCATCCGGTCCCATCACTTTATGCAAATAGATGGGTAAACAGTGGAAACAGTGGCTGACTTTATTTTTTTGAGCTCCAAAATCATTGCAGATGGTGAGTGCAGCCATGAAATTAAAAGACATTTACTCCTTGGAAGGAAAGTTATGACCAACCTAGACAGCATATTAAAAAGCAGAAACATTACTTTGCCAACAAAGCTCTGTCTAGTCAAGGCTATGGTTTTTCCTGCAGTCATGTATGGATGTGAGAGTTGGACTGTGAAGAAAACTGAGCACAGAAGAATTGGTGCTTTTGAACTGTGGTGCTGGAGAAGACTCTTGAGAGTCCCTTGGACTGCAAGGAGATCCAACAAGTCCATCTTAAAGGAAATCAGTGTTGGGTGTTCATTAGAAGGACTGATGCTAAAGCTGGAACTCCAATATTTGGCCTCCTGATGCGAAGAGCTGACTCATTTGAAAAGACCCTGATGCTGGGATTGATTGAAGGCAGGAGAAGAGGATGACAGAGGATGAGATGGTTGGATGGCATCCCCGACGTGATGGACATGAGTTTGAGTAAACTCTGGGAGTTGGTGATGGACAGGGAGGCCTGGCATGCTGCAGTCCATGGGTTCACAAGAGTCTGACATGACTGAGCGACTGAACTGAACTGAATAAGTGAAGCACTTGACTCAGGGTAGATGCTTAAATGATGGCATTTATTCTTATTAAGTATTCAAGTATTATTTGCTCATGTAGTTGTCAAGTTTTTATCTAGTACAGAAATTAAGTTATTCAGAAATAAATGATCTTTGTAATAAATCCTCCACATGATAGTTTACTTCAAGCATGCCATCTGTTTCCTTTTTGAATCCTGACTGATACAACATCTTTGTTTATCAAACAAAAGATTACTTATTATTTTCACATTTTTTTTTTGGTATGACTTTTTAGGAACCCTTCTTTCCACATCAAAGTAGGAATAACTACTCTTACCTTTGTTGTTTTCTTGTTTCTCATATATATCTATTACATCACTTACAATACTTTATTGCATCTTGGTGGTAAAGTATCAGTAATCTTTATTAGACTGTGCCCTTGATGAGAGGACTTATGTCTTATTTGTTTTGGTATTTGTAACACCAGCTACATTGCTGACTTCTTAGTGGCCACTTGATGATTAATTGTTGAATGAATATCTCTGAAAACTATCATGTACCATATGTATTTTAGGAGTCTGTATTTTTGTCATGATAGGAGTGTGTTTTCTTACTGTGATTGCCAAGACCTGAAATTCTGGTCCACGATGATGATATTAGAAATTTTACAGATTTTGCACTTATTCTGAAAAGGTGATAATTGACACAACTCAGTGCTACAGTAAAGCTAAGGAAGTAGGCCAGGTTAACTGTGTGGGTGCGAACTGTGGAACTGATATTCAGTGGGGCAGTTAACATCAAGGAGGAAGGTAAGTAGGGAAAAGACACTGCAAGGAGTTTAAGTTGACAACAATATTAAAGATTTCCATCCCAAATGAATTCTAATAAATAACTACAACAGTTTTTAAAAACAGTGAAAAACTATTTTACAATGAACAAAAGTTTGTTTTAAAATATTGGTCTTCCTGATTCAGAGTTAGGGTCTAGTACTTTTCAGAAGGTACAAGCTTTGTCTTCTTCCTGAAATTGGTTCCTACTTCTGTTTTTCATAATTAAGACATTAAAGGAGAAATGATTGTGATGGACTGTGTCTTATAATGGTAGTGTATTCACGGTGATTATAAATTATATATCAAATTTAAAGTATCATTGGCTATTTTAGACAGAATTATATCTTTACTATACATAAGCAAGCCAGCAACCATAAATATACTCTAGATATGTAATTAATAACTTAATGGTGCTCAAAATATTAGCAGGAATATGCATTGTTCTCCAATGCTTTTGTAATGATATTAAAAGAGCAAGTGGAAATTCACCTACATGGCAAAAGAATATGAAGAAAGCAATATATAACTTGTTAAATGTCTCTTAAGACAAATTCAGGTAACCCCATTTATTCATACCATGTCTTCAGTGAAAGTCTTGTTAATGGCTTCAAATCTTCCAGGTATGGTTTACATTAATCTTTATAGATTATTTTACTCTTCTTCCAGGACTGAAGACCACACCAAAGTCTAGTATGCATGTGATGACTTTCTTGGTTACTTGGTGAAGATTTTAGAGTCGGTACTTTACATCACTCTGATTGTCAGATTGTATCTTTGAGATGTCAAAAGGCATGAGAATAAAGCTGGTTGTATACATGGACAATTAGGAAGACACTTATTTGGTAAGTTTTCCAGGAAAAAATAAAATTCTACCACTTTATCTGTCACCACTTATCTTCCCCATTAATCTAAGCTGATGTCTAAGATTTCTCATCAATTTCACTTATTTTGAATTAAAATAACCTCTTTCAATAGACTCTGTTTTAATATAAACATTCAAGCCCTGATGGTGAAGTCTTATTAATCAACAAGCATGGATGAACTCATAATAATAGATTAGCTTAAAAATGAGAATGATGCCCCATAGAATTCCATCCTTGGTCCTTCTCTCTTTCCACTCCAATGCTTATACTTGAACATTCTTTTTCACTCCTGCAAAAATATTATTATTTTCCAAGGATGCCCTGGAGGTCACCTACATCAGGAGTGACCTCGGGTGCCTGCTAAAATGCAAACTACTAGGGCATTTATCATTGGAGAAGGAAATGGCAACCCACTCCAGTATTCTTGCCTGGAGAATCCCAGGGACGGGGGAGCCTGGTGGGCTGCCATCTATGGGGTCGCACAGAGTCAGACGTGACTGAAGCGACTTAGCAGCAGTAGCAGCAGCAGGGCATTTATCAGGCCTACTGTAACAGAGAATCCTAGGGCAACACTGTGAAATATACACTGAAATATTTTTAACTTTCTAAGTAATCACTGACCTATTGTGGTGGCTCTTTGTCTATATCTTGGAGTCCTTCCTCTTTTTTTTTTTTTTTTTAAAGATACTATTTACAAACCCTAACGCTAACCTTTTTAGAGTTTATAAATCAGTGTTTTTTTTAGCATACTCAGAAGGTTTTATGACTATCAATACTATCTGGAAGAGGTTGGAGGCAAGTACTATGGAGAATTCAGTTATGTGGAAGAGTAAAAAAGAGATCTATTGAAAGAATTAGATGTATCGTTAAGTGTTACAGATGCTTACCTTAGATATTGTGTGGTTTCATCACTTTCAATAGTAACATTTAAAGTATCTTTGCAGAAATAGTGCATGGTGGGGCTGGGAATGGGGGTGAGGATAAGTATTGTTCCAAATTGAAAAGATGAGTCCTTACTCCATGTAGTATTTATGTAGTATATGTTTATGGCATTTATATAGTAAAACATAAAAGAATGGTCCATGTAAAATAATACATCTGATGGTAAGTCCCTGTGACTTCCTGGCTAAGGAGCTGCTTTGGACACTTCCCTTCTTCCAGTCCTTAATACAAACAGTGTAGAAGACAGCTGTCTGCATCGTCAGAGGTGAGAATGGGTCTTATTAGGCTCAGCCTCTCAAGTGCTATCCGCTTTCCCTGTAGTCAGGTGTATGATGCTAGCTAATGGCCTCTTCTCCAAACAAAGCTGAACAACTTTCATTAATAAGAACTCTGAAAGCAAAAGCATAATGTTTTAAGTCACAAGCATTAAAAATGAAATTCTCCCTCTTGACCCTCAATAATACTAGTTTGTATTTTTGATAGAACTCTAAGAATGTTATTTACATATATGTATTTAAGGATTATTTGCTTCTTAATATTTGCCCAATTTCTTTGAGTATTCTTTTTCGTTATTTCTTTTCATGGAATCTCTCTCTTTTTTTTTTTTTTTTCATTTTGATAATTATTTTTTTTTTATTGGAGGCAAATTATTTTACAATATTATATTCGTTGGTTTTGCCATACATTGATATGAATTTGCCCCTGGTTTACATAAGTTCCCCCTCCTGAACCCCCCTCCCACCTCCCTCCTCCCTTTATCCTCCCTCTGGGTCATCCCCGCATGCCAGCCCCGAGCATCCTATAACATGCATTGACCCTGAACTAGTGATTCGTTTCACATATGACAACATACGTGTTTCAATGCCATTCTCCCAAATCATCCCACCCTCACCCTCTCCCATAGAGTCCCAAAGACTGTTCTATACATCTGTGTCTCTTTTGCTGTCTCGTATACAGGGTTATCATTTGCATCTTTCTAAATTCCATATATATGTGTTAGTATACTGTATTGGTGTTTTTCTTTCTGGCTTACTTCACTCTGTATAATAGGCTCCAGTTTCATCCACCTCATTAGAACTGATTCAAATGTATTCTTTTTAATGGCTGAGTAATACTCCATTGTGTATATGTACCAAAGCTTTCTTATCCATTCGTCTGCAGATGGACATCTAGGTTGCTTCCATGTCCTGGCTATTATAAACAGTGCTGCAATGAACATTGGAGTACACGTGTCTCTTTCAATTCTGGTTTCCTCGGTGTGTATGCCCAGGAGTGCGATTGCTGGATCATATGGCAGTTCTATTTCCCATTTTTTGAGGAATCTCCACACTGTTCTCCATAGTGGCTGTACTAGTTTGCATTCCCACCAACAGTGTAAGAGGGTTCCTTTCTCTCCACATCCTCTCCAGCATTTATTGCATGTAGACTTTTGGATAGCAGCCATTCTGACAGGTGTGAAATGGTATCTCATTGTGGTTTTGATTTGCATCTCTCTGATTATGAGGGATGTTGAGCATTTTTTCATGTGAATCTCTCTTTTTAAAGTTGGAACAACAGATGGGTCGAATCACTATTGTCGGAAAAGTCACAGAGTGATGCCTTTAAGTCATTGCCAAGTTTGGGATCTTCAAAAATGCTGTTGAAATTCTAATGGTTGTTTTTTATGGTGCAAATTAAAGTGGGGATTTTGAAAGGGTCAACATTCAGAAAACTGAGATCATGGCATTTGGTCCCATCACTTCATGGCAAATAGATGGGGAAACAGTGGAAACAGTGGCTGACTTTATTTTTCTGGGCTCCAAAATCACTGCAGATGGTGATTGCAGCCAGGAAATTAAAAGATGCTTACTCCTTGGAAGGAAAGTTATGACCAACCTAGACAGGACATTGAAAAGCAGAGACATTACTTTGTCAACAAAGGTCTGTCTAGTCAAGGCTATGGTTTTTCCAGCAGTCGTGTATGGATGTGAGAGTTGGAGTATAAAGCAAGCTGAGCACTGAAGAACTGATGCTTTTGAACTGTGGTGTTGGAGAAGACTCTTGAGAGTCCTTTGGACTGCAAGGAGATCCAACCAGTCCATCCTAAGGAGATCAGTCCTGAATATTCATTGGTAGGACTGATGCTGAAGCTGAAACTCCAATACTTGGGTCACCTGATGTGAAGAGCTGACTCATTTGAAAAGACCCTGATGCTGGGAAAGATTGAGGGCAGGAGGAGAAGGGGACAAAAGAGGATGAGATGGCTGGATGGCATCACCGACTCAGTGGACATGAGTTTGAGTGAACTCCGGGAGTTGGTGATGGACAGGGAGGCCTGGCGTGCTGCGGTTCATGGGGTCACAAAGAGTCAGACACAACTGAGCGACTGAACTGACCTGAATTAGATTAATTCATAAACACCTGACTTGTGTTTGAGAAAAACTGATGCTTAGCACAGATGCATTTTCTGTGCAATGTGTTTGTAAGGCAAGGATTTGTCAGATCTCCTTTTCATGAGTGAAAGCTACTTTCTAAGTGATAGTGTACAAGAGTGCCCAATTTGAAATACAATAAGGCTGATTTATTAAAACCAAAATCCATATATGTAAGTGATTCTTCAATTACTTGACTAAATTAAATATTTTTTAACCAAACTGATTTGAATATAGACAATACTTGAATACCAAAAACATGCTCCATCTCTTTGGGGAATAATATATTTGGCCTTGTTATCTTAAGGAAGCTCTGAAGAATTTTTTTCCTCCCTTACCTAGTGTTTCATGTAAACACATGACTAAGATTGCAAATTCCAGGCCAAAGTGAAGTTTCTTTTTTTTCTCCCCCCTCCTCCAAACTTAAAGTGTCCCAAGAGGGAGGTTTTAATGAAATCACCATCTCAACCTTAGCTATTGCATCTAGCCCGACACTGTTATAGGCAAGTTGAAAATTTTTAAATCATGAAAGATTTACATGAATGATGTAAGGTTTGAAATGTTTTGTGGCATGTTCATTCACACTAAATCAGCCTTTGCTTTTTAGATTTTTCTTGCAAGACACTTATGCAAATCCAAAATGACAGGAATGGCTTTAAAATGAGTTTCAGCATCTGAAGATTAGCAAAAGACGACAGACTCATAAAGTACCATACTTTTTCTGAGGATGAAAACTTCCAGACATTGTAAGCTGGGGCAGACTGGAATGAGAATAGATAAACAGACTAAAGCTATTAATTTCATCTTTGTTATTGAAGCAGTTCAATCCTTTACTCTAAGGATGCCGTCACATCTGTTCCACTGTCTTTGGGAAACAAAGACCATCTATGGCATATAAATGGCTCTGCTCAAAGGCTTATCTGTGTTTTCCTTATCATGTTGCATTGAACTAAGCATAGAAGAGTTTTTACATATTAGTGAAAGCTTTATGGCAAGGGCTGAATAGTTATTTGATGAATTTGGCACAGTTCTTCACAGAAGTTGACTTTTCCCGTGACAGAGTATAAAAAGATGTTCTATGTCACTTTTTAGTCATCAAATAAATATGTGATTAGTTGTATGTCAATTCAGAGAATTTGTTTATTGCTCTCTCTTCTTAGTTTTCAGACGTCTGTTTTCATTTCCCCATATTAACTGCCTCTATCAACAGACTCCAGAGAAGTGAAGGGCTCAAATTTAGGTGATCAGTCATTTGATTATTTGACAATGTGGTAAAGAATATAAAAAAGTGAACAAACAACTCTAGTAACACAAAGTGCTACAGAGAAGAATTTCAGTTAAGATGGTTGTGGCAGGTGGTATTTTCCAAATATGGTTGCAAGACCAGCATCCACATGATCTTCTGCAAGACCAGATCCATGATCTTCTGCAATGTGACCTTGACCTCCACCATCAAGAGGTGGAGTCTAATTCCCCTTCTCCTGATTCTGGTCTGGCCACAGTGATATTCTTGTTTCCAATAAAATGAATCTGAAGTCATGCTGCAGGGTTTCTGTGCTGGGTCAGTAGGAGTGTGACAGCTTTTGCCTTGGACTCTTGGAACCCTGCTTCCTGATTGCCCCTTTTTAGAAGGTTCCCTTTTTGGCTTTGGGCCCTTTGACCTGAACTGGTGAGGCTGCTCAGGGCCCCATGTGTCAGAGTGTTGTTGTACTAGACAATTCCAAGAAATCATTCCAAAGACCTCTTTTTTTGTGCCTGATATTGGCTAGGGCTAGTGATGCTATCTGGACAGGATGCCTCAGGCTGGACTGAATCTTAGACCCACAGATCCACTTCTCTGATCTTCTGAACTAGACCCAGGGTTTAGCAGCAGACCTGAGGATTGTGCCTTGGGAGTTGTCCAGGAGCTCTGCACCTGGCCCCAAGTTCTATGAGAGCAGCTTCTTGAGCTGTTCTCTCTTTCTGGCCTGTCATATTTATTTGGGAAGATAATGTAGGTTTGTGATGTCAGAATAGTGCTGACATGCTGACTTGGGGTGACTCAGATGCACCCTAGATTCATGATGCATCTAGGGCTCAGAGCTAGTAACAGTTCAGAGTTCTGACAGTCCTCAGAATGAGGGCTTGAGTTGTCATCCAGGTTGTGACTGCAGTGTGGACTTCAGTCTACAGCACTGGGAGTCTTCAGCTGGGATGGATGAGTAATGGACATTCCTTACACCAATGGAACTAACTGCTCTATTCACTTAATAGACAGTTATAAGGAAGAAGCACACTCCATGTGTGCACATATGAGCACATGCATGCATATGCCCAGTACTTAGCCTATAATGAGCCCCTCTAGTAAGTATATGCTGAATTGGTTTGTTGAATTAAAAAGTCTCCAGTACTCAGATCTTCTGTATTCACAAAAATAATCAGCCAGATCAGAACAAGAATAAATTTAAGGTATAACTTTAATTGTGGGTGGATCAGTTATAGAAGCTTTAGGACTTGTCAGGTCTGTGTGTTTTCAGTCTCAACTTCCACTGCCCCAGATAGTGTTTGTCTTGCTTGGCTTTGAACCTCTGTGGATGAGCATACCATGCTCCCTTAGCAATGCTATTGCATTGTTATAAGAATACCTGCTACTAAGGAATTAATAAGAATTAACATTTTAAAAATAAAAGGTCTTAATTAATTCTTCATTATATTCCAGATACATTTTTTACCCCAAGAAATGCAGATGGTTTTCAACACAGTAGTACATTAGTTTCTGTTAGAAAATGCCTCCTCTTGTATGGAAAATGGCTGTTACACCACCAAACATATGTATTAGCATATACACCCAACAGTGTGTTATTCTACAAGGAAATAACTCACACAAGCATTGTTAAGTTTCTTCATATAAAATTATTTTTAAATAAGCTTAAAATTGTTGAAACCTTAATATCTTTTTTTATAAAAATATATTTCAATTATACTCTTAAAATTGGGTTAATATTTTCTACATCATTTGGATGAAGAGAGGTAATTCAGGTATTTAGGATTGCTTTCATATGGTAGATATATTCTCACTACAAATATTTTTTTAATTATAAAGAATTGCAGATCATATAAAATCTTTCATGTACTGTACGATACTGTCTTAAGTGTGTTTCATGAATTAACTCACATAGTTCTCACAGCAATCTTATGAGGTAAGCATATAAGTTCCAGGGGAACATTTAATTTATATTGGGTTAACATAACTAGTAGGTAATAGATTTACCACTTGTGCCTAGGTGGACTGGCTTCAAAGTGTGAACACTTAACCACTATGCTTTTGATGTTATGAAGTTAAATATAAATATTTCTGTTATTAGGCTAATGTGAAGACATTTTCAGTTTGAGATGGAACAAATAATCTGAGTGTGGTAAACTAAAATATGAAGTAGAGTGTGGCAAACTTAGTATAAACAACCATAGATTCCATGGCTTTCCAGGCGTATCCTTTCAAGGGGGATACCTACAAGTGAAACCTGGAAGAGGTTAAAGATGGAATAAAATGGAGCACCTCTGAACACATATCCATTCATCCATCAATCTATTAACTTAATAAGTATTCATGAAATGCTTTATCACATAATATCTGTAAGTTACAACGCTAAAGACTATGAAAAATACAAAATATGACTCCTTTCCCCATGACCCCTATTTAAAAATGACATTTTAAGTATGAACAAATGTAAATGCTTTAGGGTATTACTGAAATTTTGCCTTAAGGTTGGGATAGTCATACTGATGATAAGATGGTTTCATAGGCCCCAATAAAATATACAACACAGAGTAATCACACCTTCATAAAGTACTTGCTAGAGTTCTATACAGCTTCCCAGATGATTATTAGGCTCATTACATTTTGAGAACTATGCAGACATTAATCTTGAACTTTTACATTTTGTTGTATGTCACATTATACAAAAGGTCCTTAATTTTTTGTGGTCCTTAATTTTTTCCTTAAACATCCTTTGGCAGTTTACAGAGTCTATCATAGATGTATGCTCGTGAAATATTAGGAGCAGAAGTGGAACACAGTATGGTGAGTGTTTTGAGTTGAAATGTGTTTTTCCTCAAAAGTCATATTTTGAAGTCCTAACTCCCAGTACTGCTGTATGTGACCTTATTTAGGACTAGGGGTGCTTTCGATGTTATTACAGTTGACCCTTGAACAGCATGTAAGTTAGAGGCTCTGATCTTCTGTACTGTAGAAAATCTGCATATGGCTTATAGTTGGCCCTCTGTATTGTGGTTCCTCTGTATCCTCAGCTCCTTTGTATTCACGGCTCCAAATCTGTGGATTCAGCCAATGGAGGATCATATAGTGCTGTAGTATTTACCTTTTAAAAAAGTCTGCATATGTATGGACTTGGCCTGGTGGTCTACAGTCCATGGGGTCATGAAAGAGTTGGGCACAACTTAGCACCTACACACATACACACAGTTCAACCCATGTTGTTGAAGGGCCAACTGTAGTTAAGATAAAGTCATTCTGAAGTAAAGTGGACTCCTGTCCATCGTGACTGGAGTCCTTATAGTAAAGGATATACACATGGGCAGAACACCATGTGAAGACTGAGTTATGCTGCCACAAACTAAAGAACTACTTAGTAGACCTGGAACAGATTTTTCCTTAGCACTTTCAGATAGAGCATAGCTCTGCTGACACCTTGATCTCAGACTTCTCGTTTTGAAAAGAGTGAGACAACAAATTTCTATTGTTTAAGCAACTCAGTGTGTCACACTGTGTTATGGCAGCCTTAGGAAACTAATACAGTGGGGAAGGAAGATAATTTTTTCTAAAATACTTTATGCCTCTAGATTATTGTTGCATGTAAGTAGCTTAAAGATGCATTAAGATATACTTGCCTAGAAATATTCTAGAAATGTTTTGTATACAGGGTTATCATTATCATCTTTCTAAATTCCATATATATGCGTTAGTATACTGTATTGGTGTTTTTCTTTCTGGCTTACTTCACTCTGTATAATAGGCTCCAGTTTCATCCACCTCAATAGAACTCATTCTAATGTATTCTTTTTAATTGCTGAGCAATACTCCATTGTGTATATGTACCACAGCTTTCTTATCAATTCCTCTGCAGATGGACATCTAGGTTGCTTCCATGTCCTGGCTATTATAAACAGTGCTGCGATGAACATTGGAGTACATGTGCCTCTTTCAATTCTGGTTTCCTCGGTGAAAGGATAATTGGGAAGTAAGTTAATGGTTAAAAAAACAATAAAAGTGAAAGAAAGTGTCAGTTGCTCAGTCGTGTCCTATTCTTTGTGACCCCATGGACTGTAGTCTGCCAGGTTCCTCTGTCCATGGAATTCTCCAGGCTAGAGTACTAGAGGGTAGCCAGTTCCTTCTCCAGGGGATCTTTCCAACCCATGGATCAAACCCAAGTCTCTTGCATTGCAGGCAGATTCTTTACCACCTGGGAAGCCAAAATGAACTTTAGCTCTAGAAAGATCTGTATCCTAAATTCAAGTCCACTGCTTATTATCTATGTCACCTGCAGTACATTAATCTTTCTTAGCCTTTGTATTCTCATCCAGTGAGTGGTAATGGTAGTAAATGTCTACATTATATAGTTGAGGTACGTGTCTGTGTGCATGCTAAGTCGCTTCAGTCGTGTCTGACTCTTTGCGACCCTATGGACTGTAACCCGTCAGGCTCCTCTGTCCCTCAGTTATCCAGGCAAGACTACTAGAGTGGGTTGCCACACCCTTCTTTAGGGGATCTTCCTGACCCAGGGATCAAACCCACATCTCTTATGTCTCTGCATTGGCAGGTAGGTTCTTACTGGTAGAGCCATCTGGGAAGCCCAGTTCAGGTACAAAGAGATAATATCTGAAAAGAGAAAACACCTTAAAACAGTGTTTGGTACTATGGAAGCATTCAATAAATGAAAACTCTTGTTAGTACTTATTATTATCCATCAATTAGTGTTAAGTCTACTGTGATTCCTAGTTTTATTCTTGCTTTTATTCTCCATTATACTAGATATGAGAACCAGGCAACTTGTTTGAGTTGATGGCTAGAAGAGGGTTATGGATCATTATGAGCCTTCCCAGGCAATTTATGGATGGATGGAATTTATAGATTTGTAAGTAAAGTGATTTAACTTGTAAATAAATACGTTAGTTTATCTACAATCTAATACAGTACTGACCCAGACTGAAGAGTGTGTTCAACAAATCAAACATTTCCATCCTAGAAAGGTCCACTCATAAGGTATTTTTCTTTCTGTCCCAGGACATTTTACTTTGTATATGCAAAAAATACAATGGGACAACACTTAACTCAAAAGAATAAATTTTTTAATAATAAAGCTAATGCTTTCTCATTTCCAAATTTAGGAAGTATAAACAAGAAAATAAAAATCACTATTCACAATAGCAATAGATAAGAAACAAGAACTAAATTCTTGATATATATCCATATATATATTATGTATGTTATACATAACATATATATAACATGTATATATGTGTATATATGATTAAAAATAAACACAGCTCAGTCTGTCTAAATTATATATAATTAAAAATTTTATATGCTGAACATGAATATAATTTTTCAAGACTATGAGACTAATAACTTCAAATATGTGTCCATATATTTGTATAGTCCAAAACTTAGTAGATCCTATATTGTGTATATTTTCATTGTTTTAAAATACTGAAAACTATGAGTGTGAATATTCTTGAATATAATTCTTTGTGAAATTCTCTAAGTTTTCCTTAGAGTAAACTGAAAGGTTGTGTCCTTATTAATGACTACATAAACCTTAGTTTCAGGTAACTGACATGTAAAAATAATTCAAGAAATTTGACTTGGGATGCGTTTTCACATATAGCATGTTTTGACTAAATTCAGTGAAAAATAAAGTTGTAATTAAATAATCAATAAATTTCATATGTCATTTTTATGACATATGAAACCCAAATACCAGGTTTCTTGTTTTATGTCCTATAAACAAGGCCTTTGGTTGCCTGGACTCCAAGCTGGCCATAAAACACCAGTGTCCCATAGCTGTCATTATCATTATGATAACAGCTAACATTTGTGAAATGCTGCAATGGGTACTTTTTGCATTATTTTAATAAATCCTTTCAGAGCACTATGTAGAAGGCATTATCATGTCCATTTTGAATTGGAAAAAAAGCAGCCTAAGAAATAATAAGTCACTTTCCAACATCCCATAGTAAATGGCAGAACAAGTTGAAAGTCAAGCCCAGGGTTGTCTGCCTTCAGAGCACAGACTCTTAGGCAATATGCCCTATGTGTTAGTCACTCAGTTGTGTCCAACTCTTGGTGACCCCATGGAATGTAGCCCACCAGGCTCCACTGTCCACCGGATACTCCAGGCAAGACAACTGGAGTGGGTTACCATTTTCTTCTCCAGGATTATGCCCTGTGACCTCTCTAAACATTTAGGGATTCTTAGGATTCTCAATGGAGAAGGAAATGGCAACCCACTCCAGTGTTCTTGCCTGGAGAATCCCATTGATGGAGGAGCCTGGTGGGCTGCCATCTATGGGGTCACACAGAGTCGGACACGACTGAAGCGACTTAGCAGCAGCAGCAGCAGGATTCTCAAAACTGTTCACAGTTTGGATCCACTGTGCTGTACTGTGCTGTTCTAAGTCACTTCAGTGGTATCCAAATCTTTGTGGTCCCATGGACTGTAGCCCTCCAGCCTCCTCTGTCTATGGGATTCTCCAGGCAAGAACATTGGAGTGGGTTACCATTTCCTTCTCCAAGTTTATGCCCTGAGACCTTTCCAAACATTTAGGGATTCTTAGGATTCTCAAAACTGTTCAGAGTTTGAATCCACTAGAGTCTCTTGTGATTAGGGACATCCTACACTTTCCTTCATATTTATCCCACTTCAAAATTATGTTTCTACTTCCAGAGTGGTACTGGCTTCCTGTTAAATATCTAAGCCCTAACAACATGTTCAGGGCATTTGAAAGTTTATGCATTTTAGACGGGAGACCATATAAACTTTGCTCATGCTTCATGCTACTGAGGCTTCCTGGCAAACATTATGTTCTATACCCTTTCACTCTATAATCTAGATCATGAAATCTTTATTGCCAAATTCGGACTTAAATTGCATAAAGTATGGAAAACCACTAGACCATTCAGGTATGATCTAAATCAAATCCCTTATGATTATGCAGTGGAAATGACAAATAGATTCAAGGGATTACATCTGATAGAGTGCCTGAAGAACTATGAACAGAGGTTTGTGACATTGTACACAAGGCAGTGATCAAGACAATCCCCAAGAAAAGGAAATGGTAAAAGGCAAAATGGTTGTCTGACAAGGTCTTACAAATAGCTGAGAAAAGAAGAGAAGCTAAAGGTAAAGGAGAAAAGGAAAGATTTACCCATTTGGATGCAGAGTTCCAAAGAATATCGAGGAGAGATAAGAAAGCCTTCCTCAGAGATCAATGCAAAGAAATAGAGGAAAACAATAGAATGGGAAAGACTAGAGATCTCTTCAAGAAAATTAGAGATACCAAAGGAGCATTTCATGCAAAGATGAGCACAATAAAGGACAGAAATGGTATGGACCTAACAGAAGCAGATAATATTAAGAAGAGGTGGCAAGAATACACAGAAGAATGATACAAAAAAGATCTTCACGATCAAGATAACCACAATGGTGTGAATATTCAATACTCACCTAGAGCCAGACATCATGGAATGTGAAGGCAAGGGGCCTTAGGAAGCATCACTAAGAACAAAGCTAGTGGAAGTAATGAAATTCCAAATGAGCTATTTCAAATCCTGAAAGATGATGCTGTGAAAGTGCTGCACTCAATATGTCAGCAAATCTGGAAAACACAGCAGTGGTTCCAGGACTGGCAAAGGTCAGTTTTCATTCCAATCCAAAGAAAGGCAATGCCAAAGAATGTTTAAACTACTGCACAGTTGCACTCATCTCACACGCTAGAAAAGTAATGCTCCAAATTCTTCAAGCCAGGCTTCAGCAGTATGTGAATTGTGAATTTCCAGATGTTCAAGCTGGATTTAGAAAAGGCAGAGGAACCAGAGATTAAATTGCCAACATCTGCTGAATTATTGAAAAAGCAAGAGAGTTCCAGAAAAATATCTATTTTTGCTTTATTGACATTGCCAAAGCCTTTGAATAAGTGGATCACAACAAACTGTGGAAAATTCTGAAAGACATGGGAATACCAGACCACCTGACCTGCCTCCTGAGAAATCTGTATGCAGGTTAAGAAGCAACAGTTAGAACTGGACATGGAACAACAGACTGGTTCCAAATTGGGAAAGGAGTACATCAAGGCTGTATATTGTCATTCTGCTTCTGCTTATTTAACATATGCACAGTACATCAGGCAAAATGCGGGGCTGTACGAAGCACAAGCTGGAATCAAGATTGCTGGGAGAAATATCAATAACCTCAGATATGCAGATGACACCACCCTTATGGCAGAAAGTGAAGAAGAACTAAAGAGCCTCTTGATGAAAGTAAAAGAGGAGAATAAAAATATTTGCTTAAAACTCAACATTCAGAAAACTAAGATCATGGCATCCAGTCCCATCACTTCATGGCAAATAGATGGGGAAACAGTGAAAACAGTGAGAGACTTAATTTTTTGGGGCTCCAAAATCACTGCAGATGATGACTGCAGCCATGAAATTAAAAGACCTTTGCTCCTTGGAAGAAAAGTTATGACCAACCTAGACAACATATTAAAAAGAGAGACATTCCTTTGCCAACAAAATTCATCTAGTCAAAGCTGTGGTTTTTCCAGTAGTCATGGACGGATGTGAGAGTTGGACTATAACAAAAGCTGAGCACCGAAGAATTGATGCTTTTGAAGTGTGGTGTTGGAGAAGACTCTTGAGAGTCCCTTGGACTGCAAGGAGATCCAACCAGTCCATCTTAAAGGAAATCAGTCCTGAATATTCATTGGAAGGACTGATGTTGATGCTGAAACTCCAATACTTTGGCCACCTTATACGAGGAACAGACTCATTTGAAAAGACCCTGATGCTAGGAAGGATTGAAGGTGGGAGGAGAAGGGTGTGACAGAGGATGAGTTGGTTGGATGGCATCACTGATGTGACAGACATGAGTTTGAGCAGGCTCCAGGAGTTGGTGATGGCCAGGGAGGCCTGGGGTGCTGTAGCTTGGCATGGGGTCGCAAAGAGTTGAACATGACTGAGTGGATGAACTGAACTGAATCCAGAAATTATATAATTAAAATTTATTTTAAAATATCATTGATGATGCCTGGGGTGGAGATTATAGGTTTTTATTTTGGGTTTTATTTTGGGAGCATATACATTTGTTAAAAATCTTGTAAACTTGGACGTCCAACTCCCTTGTAATTTTCAGAGAGCAATGTCAAAAGAAAACATTCAAGATATCAGATATATAGTACAGAAACAATCCCTTTACAGTGACTAAATAGACAAAAGAAAAAAATATATACATTTGAAGAAAAGAATTTATATAATATTTGAATGCTTACAAAATATCGTGAGAGATGTAGGTCAGTCTAAATAATGCTAACACCACAAATGAAGTTCAATTTTATTTTAAAAAATTTAGTAGAAAATTTAGAAAACAATATTCCTTTTAAGTAATTAGTTCAGTATTATTAGATTTATCTAAAGTCAACCATTGAAATACATATTTTATGCTGCTGCTGCTGCTGCCACTAAGTCGCTTTAGTCGTGTCCGACTCTGTGTGACCCCATAGACAGCAGCCCACCAGGCTCCCCCGTCCCTGGGATTCTCCAGGCAAGAACACTGGAGTGGGTTGCCATTTCCTTCTCCAATGCATGAAAGTGAAAAGTGAACGTGAAGTCGCTCAGTTGTGTCTGACTCTTCCCAACTCCATGGACCGCAGCCCACCAGGCTCCTCCATCCATGAGATTTTCCAGGCAAGAGTACTGGAGTTGGGTGCCATTGGGTCTGCTGCTGCTGCTGCTGCTGCTAAGTCGCTTCAGTCGTGTCCGACTCTGTGCAACCCCATAGACGATAGCCCACCAGGCTCCCCCATCACTGGGATTCTCCAGGCAAGAACACTGGAGTGGGTTGCCATTTAGTCTTGGAAAATAGATGGGAAGGAATAGTCTTCAACATGTTGGACTCTGCCCCTATCTTTAAAACTTATGGTCTTGTCAATCTGTTAGGTTACTTTTCCACATTTACTTAGATTTAATATGTAAAATTTAAGATGTATTTAGATGGATTGCTTGTATCTTTGTCTGAATAAAATGAAAATAAATGAATTTTGAAAGTTCCCATTGAATTTATCAAAATATAAAGATGAGAGGTGGGAGAAAGACAGACAGACAGACACACACACACACAGAGGGAGGCAAAGGTGGCAGGGAGGAGGGAGAGAGAAAGAATAAATTACTTCTATCTTTTCTTTTTGGATTTGTGAGAATGTTTACAAACCAGAAACGTGATGCTTGACTAAACTTTGGTTGTTTCTCAACCAATTAAAATCTGCTTGAGTCTGAGGTTTTGTGTTATGGGATGTGGGAATGATATTTTGGTTTTGCTAAATCTGAGTGTAAGAATACGCCACGGCAAGACAGTGAAAACGCCAGAGGGGGTGATCAAGAGGCTTTATTGGGCAATCGCTCCCGGGCAGAACTCCCAGGTGCGAGCAGGCAGGGGCGGGAGTCTGCTACTTGGGGAAAGATGGGCAGCACTTTTATACCCCGGTGACTGAGGGTGTGGCAGACCCTTCCCATATAGGGTAAGGAATCGGACCCTGGGGCGCTGGTTGGTCTATATGGCCTCCTGTAGGTTTGTAATTGGCCGGCATCTTGGCGCCCCTGTGTCCATCAATCTGCCTGGCAGCGGGCCATTGATTGGTGGAGAGCTATCTCTGGGGCCTGCCTTGGGATTCCTCCGGCGGGGGTCTTCTGCCGGCGCTTTCCGGCCTGTACTTCCCGCCCGCGGTCGGCGTGACCTTTCATTCTGGCCTTTTTGATATAGGACAAGGGGCGCCGTCAGTCTTCTGGCTACTTCCTGCTGAACGGGGGCGTCGTGCGGTTGGGGACCGGTCGGGACGAAAGGTCAGCCTATGCGGGACCGAAGGGTGGGTCTACATCTTCCTGGGTGAGTCCAGTGTAGGCTGTTAGTACCATGACCCATCTGGCGGTGGCCTGCGCCAGTTCTTGGGTTCTGCTAAAAACAAGCCGGAGGAGGCAGGGGCCTATGGTGAGGCCCATAACCAGTAAAAGTATAGGGCCTAGGAAGGGCAAGAGGTAAGGGAGTAAGCCGTTGAGCCCGGTCAGAGGGGGCTCTCCTGGAGCTGTCTGTGCCTCTGCTCCAGGTCGTCTTGTAGCTCTTTTATTTTGGTTCGGACTATTCCAGAGTGGTTGGCATAGAAGCAACATCTCTCCTGCAAGAAAAGGCATATGCCGCCTTCTTTGGCGGTGAGGAGGTCTAGCCCACATCTATTTTGGAGAACAACTTCTGCCAGTGAGTCTATCTGTCCCTGGAGTTCTAGCATGGTGTCAGCTACATGTTGGACATTGGATATGATCTGTTGGGAGAGTTTGACATATGTGTGTTGTGAGAGGCCGATCCCCGTTGCCCCCACCGCCAAGCTGGTAGACAAGCCCAGTCCCACCAGCAGAGGCACCATCTGGACAGCTTGCTTTTGCCTTCCGGGTATATGGTCTAGGGTGGGTATGGGAACTGGCTCTTTTCCTGAGATCAGGTCAATGTCTGGGAGCAGGACTGCGAGTATGCAGGTTCCCATCCAATTAGTAGAGAGGAAAGTATAGGCTTCCTCTGCAGACGAAGACTAGGGAAGGAGGAGCACATATAGAGGTGTTGATATTTTGTATGGTGGTGAAGTTAGCAAAGTCTTCTACTCCCACATCTAGAGCAGTCTCCTTATCTGTCAGTTGACCCTTCAGGCAATATCCTATTGGGGCCTCAATTGGTTGTACCCGCAAGGGCGGTGTCACCTTACAGGTTGATGGGTCGGTAGAGATATTAATTGGCTGGGAGTGGTTGGCCAGGATGGCTAGTGGGCGGGGGGTTCCTACGGCTAGGCATATCCAGCAATCTTGGGCCCACTCAGGGCTGGACTGATTTAGGGTGTTCCATGTTAGCTGTATTAAGCTTGTGGTTGCTGGACCCAACTGCAGAGGGCCCCGCCGATCAGGTAGGGCCAGGGGATGGTAATGGACTTTTGGAAAATAATGGTCTATTACTTCTTGAAGTTTTTGCTGGGCTTGTTCCCATCGGGCCATATCCTGGACTCCTCCCCCATAGGAGACGTGTATGGGTGCCTTTAGGTTCCAGCAGACCTCTTTACCTGCCTTATTTGGGCACGCAGGCGAGGAAGGGCCTGGGTCCGATGTACCTGGGAAGTGTCCTGTCTGTGTTGCTATCCAATAGGTTTTGTTGTTTGGGCCTTTGCAGTGGCGGGCCTGTTCTTTGAGGTAGCATAGGGAGTGAAGAGTTTCCTGGTATTCTGAGCAAGGACAGTTTTTTGGTTGGCCAGGGGCAGTGGCTCCGGGACGGGGATGGCATTAACGCATTGCCATGAGTTGGCCTTTCCGATGTATGTATGTCCTCTTGGGGAAGACACGTATCCTGATCCTACAAAGTTGTAAGCCATTTTGTCTCCACAGTTAACTGCCTGAACCTGTCTGACTATTCCCTCGGGGTATTGGGAGAGGGTCCCTCCCTTACAGTCACAAGGCTTCCCCATTTGCCCAGCCAGGATCTGTCTCGCTTTTGCCAGGTCGTCGAACCCCCCGTGGGCCTGGCCACCAGTACTAGGAGGGTCCCCGTCATCCTCAGCCACCGGTGGAAGCGGGGCTCAAGAGATTGTCAGCTTAGTGGGCCCCGTCAAAGTAGACTGGTATGTATACCTTGGTGGGTCTGAATTTAGGCCTGGGCTTTTTTCTGGAAGACCGGGGTGGGGGGCTCGCTTGAGCCTGGTTACGTGGTACCAAGTCTCGAGGCCTGAGAGTTTGGCTGCTGTGGGGGTGGTTAGGATTACCGTGTAGGGACCCATCCAGCGAGGTTGGAGGGGCCCAGGAGATAGTGTTTTAAGTAGCACCTGGTCTCCTGGTGACAGCGGCTGGAGAGAGCCGTTGTCCTCTCCTGGTTGTGGCAGTACCCGATCTGCGTGTTCCCTGAGCAGAGCTCGCAGGCGGGTGAAGAGGGGGAGATATTCAGCCAAGGGGGGTGGTTTTCCGGAGGGCAGGTGTGTTAGCAGGTAGGGGCTGCCATATAGCAGCTCGAAGGGGGTCACATCTGTTTTTGAGTGTGGCGTCGTGCGAATGCGGGTAAGGGCCGCGGGAAGGAGATCGACCCAGGAGTGCTGCACTTCTGAGGCAAGTTTGGTGAGGTGGATCTTGAGAATCCTGTTGGCCCGTTCTACCTTACCCGAGGATTGAGGTTGGTACGGGATGTGGAGATGCCAGGTAATGTTGAGGGCTGCGGCTACCTGCTGGGTTATTTGCGAAACAAAAGCAGGTCCGTTATCGGATTGAAGGGAGGTGGGGAGTCCGAACCGGGGGATGATGTGTTCGACCAGAGTTCTGGCCACCACTGCTGCCGTTTTGCAAGAGGTGGGGGAGGCCTCGACCCATCCTGAGAATGTGTCAACGAGCACCAGCAGATAGCGATAAGCCCGGTGCCTGAGCATGTGGGTGAAGTCCACCTGCAAGTCTTGGCCGGGTAGATGTCCTCTCAGCTGGTGGGTTTTCTGGGGAGGCCGGAGCCCTCCTTGGGGGGAGGTGGTTGCGTAGGTCAGACAGGAGCGATGCATGTTTGGATGGTCTGTCTGAGGTGCAGAGAGGAGAAGAGCGGACTGAGGAAAGTTAGGAGAGCGCGTGGTCCGATGTGGAGGGTGTCATGTATTTGCTTTATGATGGCGATGGCCTGCTAATCAGGCAGGACCAGCTTTTCGTGGAGTGTGATCCATCCGGAGGGGTGTGCCTGCGCTCCCTCCTGGGCAAGCAGGGTCTTGGCCTCTGCTGGGGTGTACCTAGGGAAAAAGAGGTCTCCAAGGCCAGTAGAGGGGCCACCCCCTGCTGTAAGGCGGTCTGTCGGGCCACCCGATCGGCCAAATTATTACCTTGAGCTATTTTGTCATGGGCCGCCTGGTGTCCCCGGCAGTGTAGGATAGCTACCTGTTTAGGCAGGGGGATGGCTTCCAGCAGTTTGGTGATATGGAAGGCATTGCACACTGGGGAGCCCCTAGTTGCGAGGAAACCTCTTTCCTTCCAGATTGCCGCATGTGAGTGGGCAATTAGGAAGGTGTATTTGGAATCAGTGTAGATGTTTGCTTTTTTGTCTTTTGCCAGGTATAGGGCTCAGGTTAGTGCGGTCAATTCTGCCTTCTGGGAAGTCGTCCCCAGTGGCAAGGGTTGAGCCTCAAGGACTCCTTGTAGGGTTACTACTGCATAGGCTGCTGCTCGGTGCCCATCTGAGTCCTTTTTGGAGCTTCCGTCGACAAACATGGTTATGTCGGGGTCTGGCAGTGGCTCTGCAAAGAGGTTTGGGGAAGGTTGTGTCAGAGAGTCTAAAAGTTCAATGCATTGATGAGCTGGGATCTCTGAGGAGAGAGGAAGAGAGGGAAGTGCAGATATCAGGTTTAGCTGAGAGCTGCGTGCCATGGTGACCTGTGGGTTGTCTAGGAATATCAGGTGAAATTGTTGTAGTCTGGAGTCGCTGAGGTCAGAGAGGAATCTAGAAGCTAAGAGATCGCCGAGGTGGTGTGGGGAGAAGATGGTTAGGGGCTGACCTAGGATTAGTTTTTTTGCGTCTGTATAGACCGCTGCTGCCGCTGCTAACGTTCGTAGGCAGGGAAACCATCCTCTGGCAGTGGGATCAAATTGCTTGGAGATGAAGGCCACAGGCAGTAATTCAGAGCCCACCGGCTGTACCAGGGCCCCAAAGGCTATCCCCCCTTTTTCATCCGTATAGAGGTGATATGGATAGTTTGGGTTAGGCAGGAACAAGGGGGCGGCAGACGTCAGAGTGGAGCGTAACATGAGGAAGGCTTGGGTAACCTCATTTTGTGAGGAGAGTGGCCCCTTTGGGGTCTCTTTAGCTGCCGTGTAGAGGGGTCTTGCCAGTGAGACATAGTTAGGCATCCAATGGCGGAAAAATCCTGCCAGACCTAGGAAAGACAGAATCTGGTCTCCGTTGGTCGGGGGCTGGATAGACCGAAGGAGTTTGCAGCGGTCGGTTGTGAGGGCCCTGGTGGTGGGGGTAATTTGTTATCCCAGGTAGGTAACTGAGGACTGGGTGAGTTGGGCTTTTGATTGTGAGGCCCGATAGCCTTTGGAGGCCAGGAAATTAAGGAGGGTTGTGGTGTGTTGTTTAGAAAGTCGTTTGGAAGGGCTACATAATAAGAGGTCATCTACATATTGGAGCAGGGTACTAGGATTAAGAGGACAGAGGGCCAGGTCCTGGGCCAGGGCTTGGCCGAAGTAGTGGGGGTTGTCTTGGAACCCCTGAGGCAGAACCGTCCACTTGAGCTGGGTGGCCTGTCTGGTGTCGGGATCAGTCCAAGTGAAAGCGAACAAGAACTGGCAATTAGAGTGGATGGGGATGGTAAAGAATGCATCTTTAAGATCGATTACTGTGAAATGAGTGGTGCCTGAGGGTATGTGGGAGAGTAGAGTATAGGGGTTAGGGACCAGTGGGTGTGTGGGGATAACTGCCTCATTGATTAGCCAGAGGTCTTGGACCAGCTGATAGGCCCCCGAGGCTTTGCAGACCGGAAGGATGGGGGTGTTGCATGGGGACGTGGTGGGGACCAGTAGTCCCTGTCCCAGGAGGCGATCAACTATTGCCTTGAGTCCGCGAAGGTTGGCCTGAGACAGTGGGAATTGGGCCCGAGCAGGAAACCGGGTGGGGTCCCTCAAGTGGATGAGGACTGGGGGTTGATGTTGGGCTATTGTTGGGATCTTGGTGTCCCAAACTTGGGGGTCTATTTGGGGGTTTATTTGGGGGTTAGACGGCCCCACGAGCATCATTAGAAATCTGCCTGTGGAGGGAGAAGGCCTTGGGGCCAGGTGGAATGTGGCCCTGAGTTTTGTTAGGATATCTCTACCCAGTAGAGGGGTCGGGTAGGCGGGAATAACCAGAAAAGAGTGGGTAAATAGGCAATCATCCAGTTGACAGTTTAAGGGTTTGGTCTCTAGGGGCTGTGACGGCTGGCCATCAATTCCCATTACCGAGACCTGGGAAGGACGCAAGGTGCCTCCGAAGGAAGGAAGGACCGAATAGGTAGCCCCCGTGTCAACCAAGAAGTCAATCGACTTACCTGCTACCTGGAGCATTACCCTGGGCTCGGCTTGGGTTATCGGGGTTCCCAAGTCTTGGCGACCTCAGTCTTCATCGAAGGTCAGCAGTTGTAGGGCGGGGTCTGGGCTTGGAGTCCTCTTGGGTCGCTCTGGTCCCTTAACCCCAGGGGTCAGGGCCTGAGAGGCCGAGGGACAGTCACTTGCCCAATGCCTGCGTTGTTTGCACCTTGGGCAGGGCCTTGTGGGTGTCTTTGGGTTAGGACACATTTTGGCCCAGTGTCATTCATTGCCGCATTTGAAGCAGGCTCCTGGTGGGGGTTTTTTTGGGCCCGAGCCCGTTGCCGGTCACAGGGCTGCTACCACGGCTTGGGTTTGTTGGTTGATGAGTTCGGCCTTTGGTTTTAGCCTAGCTTTGCGGCTAGCTTCTGCAGTCTCTTCCCGGGCATTGTAAACCTTAAAGGCCATTTTTACCAGGTCTCGTATGGGAGTCTGAGGGCCGCCCTCAGCCTTGGCCAGTTTTTTCCGGATGTCGGGGGCAGATTGGGAGATAAAACGATCGGCCAGGGTAATTGTTCTGGCTGGGGAGTCTGGAGTCATGCGGGTGTATTGGATAAGGGCCTCTGTCAGCCTATTGAGAAACATGGTGGGGTTTTCATTAGGGCCCTGGGTGATCTCGTCTAACTTGAGAAAATTAACCACCTTATTAGAAGAGGCTTCCATGCCATCTAGGAGGCACTCTACCATGTATCGGACCCTGAGTTTGCCTCCCCCGGTCTCTTGGTAGTCCCAGTTAGGGTCTGAGTCGGGGACTGCCTGGGGCCCCGGGGGGCGTTCGGGAGAGGGGTTAGCGAAGTGTCTCTGATCGGCTTGGGTCTTGGCAGCCGTCCATATGGCCTGCCATTCCTCTGGGGTGGTGGTAGAACCCAAGACTACATAGATGTCTTTTCAGGTTAAGGCGTATGAGCGGGTCAGTTGGGTGAACTGCTTGATATAATGGGTAGGGTTGGATAAGAATGACCCAAGTTTAGCCTCGATTTGAGCCAGGTCTTGGAGGGAGAAGGGGACGTGGACTTGTGCCAGGCCCTCGGCTCCTGCAACCTGTCTCAAAGGGAACAGGGGGGCCGGGGCGGCTGGGAAGGACCCTTGAGACGATAGCCCATGAGATCGTGTGTATGAGCTGACTGGTGACGGGGAGGGTGTTAGGGGAGGTAGTGGGGGGTAGAGTGTGGGGGGAGGGGGAGGGTATGCTGGTTTGGGCCATTGTGTATCGGTCTGGGAGGTTGAGGGAGGAGGGGGAGCCGTAGAGGAAGTGGGAAGGAGGATGAGAGTTGTTGGAGTTGTTTGGGAGGTGGGGGAAGGTGAGGGGGAAGCCGTAGAGGAAGTAGAAGGAGGAGTGGGGGAGGAGTTGTTGGGGGAGGAGTCGTTGGGGCAGCCAGGGGAGGGAGCTGCTGGAGTCAGAGGAGCATAGGGCGGGGGAGAGACGAGGTCTTCGGGGGAAACTGAAAAGGCAGAAGACTCAGGGCCTGGCGATTGTTTGGGGAGGGGGTTGGCGTTCGAGCATGTGGGTCGTCCAGGGGCCATGGTGAGCATGATTTGGCTTGGGGAGCAGGTTGTGCACAGGGCGGGGCGGGAGCGCAGTGCCCAGAAAGCCTGTACATAGGGGGCCTCAGACCATTTTCCCGTTCTCCGACAGTAATTATCTAAGTCACGGAGGACATCAAAGTCTAGCATCCTGGCGGGGGGCCAATGGGAATCATTGTCTAGGGGGTATTGAGGCCAAGCCTCTGAGCACAGAAATGTGAGCCGTTTAGGCCGGATATAGCCTGTCAGCCCCAAACTTTTTAGATTAGCTAGCAGGCATTCTAGTGGGGTGGACCAATTGGGCTCGGGTTTGGAAGCTGTCGACCCCATGGTGACCACGTGGGGCTAGTCTCTATTGTCCGGGCGTCCCCAGGCAAACAGAGGTAGCCAGATCGGAGGCCTCGAGAGAGACTGGGGGCTAACCTCTATTGCCCAGGCGTCCCTGGGCAGACAGAGGTGGCCGGATCGGAGGTCTCGAAAGAGACTGGGGGTTACTCAGCCGATTAGGACGTCTCCGGCACGAGCTGAGAACCGGGAGAAGGTACAGCTGCCGGATGAGGGCTCAATAAGTGCGCACCGGTTATCTGGCCCTAGGAAGTGGTCGCCCAGGGTGGCGGGACCCAAAGCCGGAGGGACTTACCCCGTTGCCTGTCGTCCGAGAGGTTGGTCCGTGGCTGGGGCGCGTATGGCCGTGGCGGTGGAGCTCGAGGGGGCCCTCGCGGCGTGGGCCGGGGCCCTCACCTCGAGCCCCACGTTGGGCGCCAAATGTAAGAATAGGCCGGGCCAAGACAGTGAAAACGCCAGAGGGGGTGATCAAGAGGCTTTATTGGGCAATCGCTCCCGGGCAGAACTCTCAGGCGCGAGCAGGCAGGGACGGGAGTCTGCTACTTGGGGAAAGGGGGACGGCACTTTTATACCCTGGTGACTGAGGATGTGGCAGACCCTTCCCACATAGGGTAAGGAATCGGACCCTGGGGCGCTGGTTGGTCTATATGGCCTCGTGTAGGTTTGTAATTGGCCGGCGTCTTGGCACCCCTGTGTCCATCAATCTGCCTGGCAGCGGGCCATTGATTGGTGGAGGGCTATCTCCGGGGCCTGCCTTGGGATTCCTCCGGCGGGGGTCTTCTGCTGGCTCTTTCCAGCCTGTACTTCCCGCCCGCGGTCGGCGTGACCTTTCACTGAGGTTCTTTGTAACGTCCAGGTTTATGCTGAATATAAAGTTTGGAACTAGAGAAAGGTTAGACCATTAAGAAGAGAAGAAAGATCACTTACCACAATGCCTGACACTGGAGTTGTCACCCAGTAAGTGCTTTCTTTTACCCTCTTAAGTAGTAATAGAAGACAGGGAAAGTTATAGAAAAGTTTGCAATTCTCTTTGAATGAAGAGCAGAATTTGAAGCTAATGAAAGAAATGTAATATGTTTTCTCTTGTTTCTTTCCATCTCACCAAACAGCCATCAATAATTTACATCAAATGGGACTGACACTGACATTCTTTATGTAATGAATTTATTGTTACATGTAAATGTATCTCAGGCTTTGTAAAAGTCATATATGAAAATACATATTTTGATAAATTCCAACCAGTCCATTCTAAAGGAGATCAGTCCTGGGTGTTCATTGGAAGGACTGATGCTAAAGCTGAAACTCCAATACTTTGACCACCTCATGCGACGAGTTGACTCACTGGAAAAGAGTCTGATGCTGGGAAGGATTGGGGGCAGGAGGAGAAGGGGATGACAGAGAATGAGATGGCTGGATGGCATCACCGACTTGATGGACATGAGTTTGTGTGAACTCCAGGATTTGGTGATAGACAGGGAGGCCTGGCATGCTGTGATTCATGAGGTTGCAAAGAGCCGGACACGACTGAGCGACTGAAATGAACTGAACTGAACTGATGATTGTAGACTCAAAATGGTACTAGGAGATAATTCTCTAAAGGTGTGTGACATTTCTAAACATTTTGTAAATGAGTCACTAATGGATGTTTTATCTTTTCAAAGAAGTCTGAATAGTGATCAGCCTCGGAGAACAGAGCTAGTCTTCCTTTAGAGGAAAGGGCAGGCGTGCCTTTTGCACACAATAAAAGATTCAGGCTCTCTAAACTCTGGGTTTTTCTTTTGTAATGCAGCTCACTGTGTATAAGCATTCATCCGAGTTCTTTCCTATCACCTCTGTGGGACTTGAGGGGAAAAGAGAGCTGCTTCAGATATGCTGACGGTCATGCTGCTTGCTGTGCTGTAAATAATACAAGTCTGTTTCTGACCCAGGGGTCCCTTGTCATCTGCCAGCTCCCATGAAACTGGCAGGCTAACTTGTTAGTGCGTGAGTACAGTGAACTCAGACCCTTCACAATTATTAGAGATAGCTTCTTAATATATACCTGTTGGGTAACTGAAAAGTTTTCCCATTAAAAGAAAAGTAGAAATCAATTTACAAAATTGTTAAATTACATTTTAAAAAATGTATTCGTATATACTGGATAAAGCAAGGTGTCTTTGTATAGATTGGATTCAGAATTGTCCCTCTTAATTGAAAAGAAAACATCACACTGATATATCTTAAAATGGTAAGAAAGGATTTATTCAAGACTCTTGCAATAGAAATAAACAATAAGAGAAAGTGATTGGGCTCAACTCCAAACACAGTAAAGACAGCTGAAGATTTATCACCAAAGAACGGAGTGAGGGGGTCAGTGAATGGTAAATGACTAGGTAAGTTGTCAAAGGTAGGGGAATTCTTGCTGGCCTGATTTAACAGGATTCTTGCTGAAGGCAGGCTGAAGGCTTAGGCATCAGGATAAGGGATGAAGAATATGATCAGATATCAAGTGCAATCAGATAACAACAATGGGGAAATTCTCACTAAACTGATATATTAGGATTCTTACTAAGACTGGAGGGGAAGACAGGTCAAAGACAGGATGGGTACAAGGTTGAGACCTCATTGAAAGGAGTTCACAGGAGCCAACTAAAGCTTGTTCATGGGAGAGTCTTTGGTAGAATTCAAATGTCATGTGCAGAAAATTTTTTATTATTTGTGAGAATGGGAGGCAGTGGGCACTGAATGTCTCCTCTACAGGAAAATATATCTGTATCATTTAACAGTTCTTTGTTACATAAGGTTTCTTCTGACTTAAAGGAGAATAAATGCTTATCACAATTGCAACTCAAATAACACTTCAACCAGGAAATCTTTCTAGATCAACAAAGTCAGAAATCTTCATTGCTTCTAGGAATACGTGTAGTACTCTATCTGCTTCTGAATCTCAAGTTTGGAAACTCATTACTTATAACTGTGTATGTAACTTCTAATTCATGCTATGCAAAGCTTTATTGTTATCCCAAGATTCAAAATTCACTGCAGATTTAGTAATTTTCTGACTCATATTTGTAATTCCAGCAACAGCTTGCAATGGTTCACACAAATCCTTAATCAAAGTATCAAACAACTTCTCCTCCTCCTCTCCCACCTCTCTCCCTGCCTCTGCTGGCTCCTCCACAACTCCTTCTGCTTCCCTTTCTCTCTCTCTCTCTATATATATATATAATGGATATAAATATGTATATGTATATACAGAGAGTGTGTGTTTAGGTATATGCATAACACACTCCGTATATACATATCCATACACACATGTCTATATGTTTGCTTTTCAGACTTTAAGATCATATAGGCTATAACATTTCAATGGACGGCTTATGGGAAAACCAGAATGATGTCAGCTACTGCAATAATCTTGTTTAATGTATCACTTGGCAAAAAAACTTGCAAAATTCTAAAAGGCATAGTTTGAGGTATAAGGTTTGCTAATGGGTGAACTGGCTTTGATATTTTGAAAGCAGCTGGGTGCGGTCTCATGTGAAATAGTCAGAAAGGGACTTTAATTTCAGTTTTTACTATTTTAGTTTGTTTTAAATGTCGGTTCATTTTTCCTGAACCACAATCTCTCAGGGTAGTTTTCCATGTATCTTGAAGGCAGAAGCCATATCTCACACTGCCATATAACACATGATGCACATCAAGTCATTTACCTATAAAAATGAAAGGCTTAGATTTTTTATGAATGATACTTTTTATCTGTTTATAAAAGAAATACATATTCATTGTATTAAATTTTGAGAGTGATGATACAATATAAAGACAAAGAAATAAAAAGTATCCACAATTCAAATATTAAGATTACCACTTTTAACCTGTTAATACATCTATTGTATTTCTTTTATTGCCATATGTATTTCAGAGCTTTCATTACTATTTATTTTTAAAAATGAAATCATTACATAGACTGTTCACTGTATATCAGTGAATACAGATAATGTATATGCTCATATCAACAAAACAGATGTTCATCTAAGTAATTATGTTGAGAGAAAGAAGCCAGAAAAAAAAAACATACTGTATATTTTCATTTATATAAAATTCTAGAAAATGCAAACTAATCTATTGTCAAAAGCAAATCAGTGTTTGCCTGGGGAAGGGAGGAGTCAGGAATGGAGGAAGGATTACAAAGGAGCAGGAAGAAACTTTTGAGGGTGAAGGATATGTTCATTATCTTGGTTACAGGGATGGTTTTGAGCTTCCCAAGTGGCTTAGTGGTAAAAAAAAATTTGCATACCCATGCAGGAGACTCCAGTTCCATCCCTGAATGGGGAAGATCCCCTGGAGAAGGAAATGGCATCCCACTCCAGTATTCTTGCCTGGTGAATTCCATGGACAGAAGAGCCTGGCGGGCTACAGTCCATGGGGTGGCAAAGAGTCAGACACGACTTAGTGACGAAAAAACAGTAATGGTGGTTTTATGAATATACAACATGTCAAAACTTTTGTTACACTTTAAGTATGTGTTAATTTTTGACAACATGTCAACTTCAATTTTTTGTTCAGTTGCTCAGTCTTGTCCAACTCTTTGTGACCCCTTGGACTGCAGCATGCTGGGCTCCCCTGTCCTTTACCATCTCCCAGAGCTTGCTCAAACTCATGTCCGTTGAGTCAGTGATGTCATCCAACCATCTCACCCTCTGTCATCCCCTTCTCCTCCTGCCCCCATCTCTCCCAGCATCAGGGACTTTTCTAATGAGTCAGCTTTTCACATCAGGTGGCCAAAATATTGGAGCTTCAACTTCAGCATCAGTCCTTCCAGTGAATATTCAGGGTTGATTTCCTTTAGGATTGACTGGTTTGATCTCCTTGCTGTCCAAGGGACTCTTGGGAGTCTTCTCCAGCACCGTAGTTCAAAAGCATCAGTTCTTTGGTGCTCAGCCTTCTTTATGGTCCAATGCTCACATCCACACATGACTACTGGAAAAACCATAGCTTTGACTATACAGAACTTTGTTGGCAATGTCTTTGCTTTTTAACATGCTGTCTAGGTTTGTTATATTTTTTCTTTCAAGGAGCAAGGATCTTTTAATTTTGTGGCTGCAGTGACCATCTGCAGTGACTTTGGAGGCAAAGAAAATAAAGTCTGTCACTGTTTCCATTGTTTCCCCATCTATTTCCCGTGAATGATGGGACCAGATGACAGGATATTAGTTTTTATTTTTATATTTTGATCTTAATTTTTAGAATGTTGAATTTTAAGCCAGCTTTTTCACTGTCCTTTCACCCTCATCAAGAGGCTCTCTAGTTCCTCTTTGATTTCTGCGATAAGGGTGGTGCCATCTGCATATCTGAGGTTATTGATATTTCTTCTGGCAATCTTGATTTCAGCTTGTACTTCATCCAGCCTAGCATTTTGTGTGATCTACTCTTGCATATAAGTTAAATAACCTGGGTGACAATAAACAGCCTTGATGTACTCTTTTCCCAATTTTGAACCAGTTAGTTATTCCATATCCGGTTCTAACTGTTGCATCTTGACATGCATACAGGTTTCTCAGGAGGCAGGTAAGATGATCTGGTGCTCCCATCTCTTTAAGAATTTTCCACAGTTTGTTGTGATACATGCAGTCAAAGGCTTTAGAGTAGTCAATGAAGCAGAAGTAGATGTTTTCTGCACTTCCCTTGCTTTTTCTATGATCCAGTGGATGTTGGCAGATTCCTCTGCCTTTTCTAAATCCATGTTGAGCATCTGGAAGTTCTCGGTTCACATACTGTTGAAGCCTGACTTGCAGAATTTTGAGCTTTATTTTGCTAGCATACGAAATGAGTGCAATTGTGTGGTAGTATACAAAATGCTAAAAAAAGAGTTATATTCCTTAATTTTTATTGAGTATTTCCTCTGGGGATTTATTTTAATTACTAGTCAGTAATTATCACTTTTATGTGATCTTATGTTGTGTCTAATTGTGTAAGGAATCATTTTATAACAAGTAAACTAAACTCAATTCTAAAGCAAGCAATTTTCGAAGACGTAGTTTGCAATCTGATATAATGGATAAAGTGATATGAGGACACATCCATCTTTAAGATGTGTAATAACAAATAGAAATAAATTGCTATTTGTACTTTAAATTGACATTTCTGTTTTTTAATTTAAAATTGTTTTAAATGTGAACACATCCAGACAAGTACTTGCAAATCATTAATATTATGCATGAGTTATATAGTTATTCCTGGGAGGTTTTTGTGCTTGGTGAATATGTACCGTGTGTGTTAGTCACTCAGTCCTATGTGACTCTTTGTGACCAGGCTCCTCTGTCCACGGAATTCTCCAGGCTGTGTGGACCATGGATACCATGGAATTCTCCAGGCCTTATGTATCATGTGGGAGAGGGAAAACTATATTCAGGTTCCTGGGTTGGCAAAATATGAAGAATATTTGTTGTCCACAATACCTAGAAAAGAATAGAGTATTTCTCATGAGGGCATCAGGAAAATCTCATCTCATTAGAGGATGAGATGGTTGGATGGCATCATGACCCAAAGGACTTGAATTCGAACAAACTCCGGGAGATGGTGAAAGACAGGAAAGCCTGGCATGCTTCAGTCCATGGGTTGCAAAGAGTCAGACAGGGCTTAGAGACTGAAGAACAACAACATCAGGGGTGATTTATAAAAAAAAGTAGTTTTGGTTCTGCACGTAAACAGGATGAGACACTGATTGGCTTGCTACTGTCCCTCATTAGGACTGAAAATCTCAAGCATCTGTGCCAGGTCAGGCATCTGGGACATTGTTAAGATGGGCATCTCTAGACTCTTCTTGAGATACCAGCTTCAGTTCCGTCACTCAGTCAAGTTTGACTCTTTGTGACCCCATGGACTACAGCATGCCAGGTTTCCCTGTCCATCATCAACTCCCAGAGTTTACTCAACTCATGTCCATCGTGTCAGTAATGCCATCCAACTATCTCTTCCTCTGTCATCCCCTTCTCCTCCTGCCTTCAGATTTTCCCAGAATCAGAGTCTTTTCCAATGAGTTGTTTCTTTGCATCAGGTAGCCAAAGTATTGGAGTTTCAGCTTTAGCATCAGTCCTTCCAATGAACACCCAGGATTGATCTCCTTTAGAATGGACTGGTTGGATCTCCTTGCAGTCCAAGGGACTCTCAAGAGTCTTCTCCAACACCACAGTTCAAAAGCATCAATTCTTCAGCACTCATCTTTCTTTAGAGTCTAACTCTCACATTCATACATGACTACTGGAAAAACCATAGCCTTGACTAGACGGACCTTTGTTGGTAATGTCTCTGCTTTTTGATATGTTGTCTAGATTGATCCATCTCTTTTTCTTCCAAGGAGAAAGGGTCTTTTAATTTCATGGCTGCACTCACCATCTGCAGTGATTTTGGAGCCCAAAGAAATAAAAGTCTCTCACTGCTTCCATTGTTTCCCCATCTATTTGCCATGAAGTGATGGGACCAGATGCCATGATCTTAGTTTTCTAAATGTTGAGCTTTAAGCCAACTTTTCCCCTCCTCTTTCACTTTCATCAAGAGGCTCTTTAGTTCTTCACTTTCTGCCATAAGGATGGTGTCATCTGCATATCTGAGGTTATTGAGATTTCTCCCTGCAATCTTGATTCTAGCTTGTGCTTCATCCAGTTCAGCATTTCTTATGATGTACTCTGCATATAAGTTAAATAAGCAGGGTGACAATATGACGTACTCCTTTCCCGATTTGGAAGCAGTCTGTTGTTCCATGTCCAGTTCTAACTGTTTCTTCTTGACCTGCATACAGATTTATCAGGAGACAGGTCAGGTGGTCTGGTATTCCCATTTCTTAAAGAATTTCCCACAGTTTGCTGTGATCCACACAGTCAAAGGCTTTGGCGTATTCTATAGAGCAAAAGTAGATGTTTTTCTGGAACTCTCTTGCTTTTTTGAAAAACACAGTTTCCCCAACCATCAGGGAGGAGTGGAATAGAGGGATCTAAGTTGGTATCGTTTGCTTTCCCTTGCTGTTATGTCGAAAAAGCAAGTGATACCAGCTTAAGTCCTTCTATTGTACTCCTCCTTGATGGTTGAGGAAACTGTGTTATTTTTCCTGTCATATTAATTTTATTTGTATCAAATGCTGCATGAAACTTAAATGTATTATGAATTTTATTTTGAGAAACTGGGCTATCAACTTCTGCTAAGTTGAGTGAATTCCCACAATTTGTTAGGCACATGTAGAAGTAAAAATCTTTAAGATTTGCACAGTGTAGAAGTGTCTGAGGAATACTTTTCTGAGCATGTTATTATTCTTTTGTAGACAGCCTACTATGGTAATGATTGTATTTCTCTGTGCGGATGAAGATGAAAAGACAATATAGAACTACTTGTCACCTCTATACTGTGTACACCTGGCATTGGTATTTGCTTCATTTCAGTAGCAGCAATCTGAGTATTGTGTTACAGTTTATTGTGAGCTGTGGCTAAAGAATTTCCTGTATAGCTGGGTATCATTTTAATTTGTCTGTCAGTTTTACACAATTGTATCAAGTTGCTTAGCACTGTTAATCAGTGGCTTATTGAAGGCCTTACTTCAGTCTCCCTTTTTTGCAATGATCTCACTTTGGTTTACTTACACAACATCTGATAGACTATCCTGTTTTTCTTTGAAATTCTTGATCACATCTTGGAGTAGTTGTATAGTATTACTGAACTTTTTGTTGCTGGACTGGGGTATGAGTTTCTAGAAACTCATTACAGCTCATCTTATCTTTCCATAGAGAGTGATATCAAGATAGTGCTAAAGATCTTGAAAATGAGTTGAATTGCAGTCCTCACAATACTGAAGTCTTATTCACCAGTATTTCCGAATATAAAGTTATTTGGACATAGGGTCCTTGAAAAATGTTAAGATGAAATTGTATTGGGTTAGGGTGGGCCCCCAAACTAGTATGACTGTTGTTCTTATATTAAAAAAGACCATGTGAAGACATAGATATATGGGGGACAGCATGATGACAAAGGCAGAGGTTGGAGTTTGTAGCTGAGTTATGTAACTTCAAGCCAAGGAACACTAAAGACGGCTAGCAAACCATCAGAAGCTGGGAAGAGGCAAGGAAGGACTCCCTATACGTGTCAGAGGGACCATGGCTCAACAGACACCTTGATTTCAGACTGATAGCATTCAGAATTGTGAGATAATAAATTTTTAGTGTGTAAGCCACCCAGTTTGTGTTACTTTGTATGGCAGCTTTGGGAAACTCATAATAGGGATTCGATAATTTTATTAAATTATTACCTCTTTGGAGAAATTGTTTCTCTGTCTCCTTTGATCATTTACTCCTATGAGAATTGACTTGTAAACAATTCAGAAGAAGAATTTAATGATTAAATCTTAAAGCCTTGAATTTGGAAAGGACCTTCAAAGGTCTCTGATTCAACCTTCTGTTTAGTGCAGTGCTTGTTAACATAAACTATATAATGTTTCCTAGAAGAGTACTTACAAAAATGAGCAATAACTACCTATATAGAGTAGTCCATTCCACTTAAAATTATTTTTCTTCCTATTTTAAAACCGTGATTAACAAATATATAAAATCTACTATCTTAACCATTTCAAGTGGACAGTAGTGTTAAGTGTATACATACTGTTGTAGAATCAATTTCAAAAAAGTTTGCAAGAACTTTTTTTTCATCTTGCAAAACTGTGATTATGTATCTATTAAACTCCCCATTTCCCATTTGAAAGCTCCTCTGAAGTTCTTTTCAGTAGTGAATTCTAAAGGGTAGGATTGTCTTCTTGCCTGCCAAGAAGCTAATTCTATCCTTTGGAGTGATCCAGTTGGCATATTGCTTTTTATTTCCGCACGATATCCCTATAAATTATTGTCTTATTGTTGTTACTATTTGCCTTCCAGGAACTCACAGTCAATAAAGTGTCCAGATTTTACCAGGCAGCAAAGCCTTTTGACTTATGTCTAATATTTCTCGGATTTTTGATCTCTTTCTTCGGTCTGTGTCCACAACAATTACTCATGTAAGTCACTTTCTTCTCTTCATGTCTTTTGATTTCCATAAATCTTAAATCTTTTGAAATTATCACTTAGTTTAATATGGTTCCAGGATAGTATTTTAGATATATTTTTATACTCTATTTCTTCTGTAGAACTTGTATGTTAGTCCTTCATTTCCTAGGTTATTCAATCAAATTCATCAGGGCAGTGTTCAAAGTCTTTCATTAATGCATCTCCCATACCTATCTAAGTCTTGTCTTGAGCCCTCTAGTAGGCACCTCCTGCTGCCTGCTTCAATCCACAAAGTCTTAGGAGATATAGTGTTTCCCAGCACCGTCTTTCAAGATTGGAACTGTGATAGAATATTGTCTCTTCCAGAGGTGTGAACTTGGATAATATATTTAGCTTTCTGGGACTTAGGTTTTCTTCATCGGTACAGTGGAGATAATAATAAAATAATTACTGGATTTTTGTGAGAATTAAATGAGAAAAGGCAAGAAAAATGCTTGGTAAAGCATTTCCTATTAAAAACTCAAAACATTGTCATGTTTTTATGCGTGTTGTTATTATTTCTGTACATTTGACAAGATGACCATTTTTTGTGTATAAATCTTATTTATTTGGTTAGAATTTAAGATTTTTAGAGGCAAGAACCAAGGCGTAAACCTCTTTTGAGCTCTCCATTGCCATTGGTACAATGCTATCCACATAGCATTAAGTTAAATCCTATATTTAATGCATATGTGAAGATAGTTTTTCTTAAAATAAGGAGAATTGGACAAGAGATCTAATAGAAGGCTGGCAGATACCATATTTAAGATATCATTCTGTTGTATCGTTATTAAGATATGTACATGTCTGTATTATAAAGAGGGACATTTTATGCCTTATTAGGATGCTGTGGCAATATCGAAGCTATTTTGGTAATAATATGGTCAGGACATCTGTGCAGCAGTTATAAGATGGCTAATGATGGACATGTATATTTGCCCGCATGTCCTTCTTTGGTCAGTGGGGAAATAATGAGGAATTTTTCAATAAGATGTAGCTTTGAAAAAGTTTACTTTCTAGAATCACTGTGGTATATGCTATAGAAAATGGCATTAAACTCTTCCCTCAGAGCAAGAGGTTGTTATGTTCTCCCAAGTATGTGTTCTGGAATGTGTTGGTCATTGCATCTTACTGTGTCATCACAGATATTCTACCTTAGCCACAATGAAAACCATCATTTAACATTTATGAAGTCTCATTTAAAATATAAGCCAAGGTAGTATTGTAAATATTCATGTAAGGAATACAAAATCTTTATTAATGACTATAAAGGCTTTTAAAATTTCTTAAATATTTGCAAACCATATGTTTGTTCAGCTAGCAGAGAGAAGTTTGTTTTATATTACCTAGATTCTGCTTTTCGTCTGCTTTACACAGTTACCTTCATTACTTATTATGTACTTTTCTTACTATGATCCAACTTTTAAATGAATTGCTTAATTTAGCAAATATTTACCTACTGCCTTCTACACACCAGATTCTGTGTGAGGAGTAGGGAAGATGCTGCTAATAAAGAGACACAATTACCCTGAAGAGCTTCCATAATTATTTCAACTGAAAAATTTTATCATATAAATGACATAGGCTACCTATCAGTGATAAAAAAGGTTAAATCTAAAAATAGTTAAATTTAATTCGTATCATGTAACATCACTAACTCAATATATCTATTAGAAATTTTGGTTCAAACCTACAAGATGAGTGAATTACAAGGCATTTTTGTGACAAGAGAGAGTACAGTTGACCCTTGAACCACACAGAGGTCAGGGTCATCAACCCCTAGATCAGTTGAAAATCCACATGTAAACTTTGACTTCTCCAAAACTTGATTAATAGCCTATTGGTGACAGGAAGCCTTATGGATAACACTGACAATTGATTAACACATATTTGTATGCTATATGTCTATCCACATATATTTTGTGCATTCACAACTTACCTGTTTTCTTACTTTTTTTTACATATTCCTAGGTTACATGGTTCATCTGCAAGTTTTTATTTATTTTTTAAATTTATTTATTTCAATTGGAGGCTAATTACTTTACATTATTGTATTGGTTTTGCCATACACTGACATGAATCTGCCCCGGGTGTACATGTGTTCCCCATCTTGAACCCCCCTCCTACCTCCCTCCCCATGCAAGTTTTTAAATTGTCACAAAATTGAAAAGATTTTTCTAATGTAATTATTGAAAAAAAAATCATATAAGCAGACCAACATAGTTCAAACCCACATTATTTAAGGGTCAACTGTAACTACTTATTTATCACACAAGGTGCATTACCTGAGAAAATGTCTACATTTTCAGAATGCTTTGGTTTATTTTTATTCAACTATGAATTATGCTTCAATGTCTGCTTTTATGAATTAAAATAAGGAATGCTGATTTAAATGATTTTGTTGATATGAAAACATTGTTTACTCAATGCCTCATCTTGTTTCTTTGCATTATTCTGCTTCTCTTCTAAGGCTTGAAAAATGTCTATCTAGTTAATATTGCCTTATAAAGGCAGGAGTTGATTAAAGTTGTATAGAAGGTAAGAGCTTTTTTGGGTAGTGATTCACACTGTTAGTATTTTTCCCAGATGATACCACCTTATTTATAGAACTAATTTTAATTAAGTGTAGATTTTTATCAAATATTTGACTGCTACATAGTCAAATCTCTTAATGACTATGTAAAAATTAGTTGAAAAATGACCTATGTTTATATTCTTTGATAGGTAAGTAATGAATGAAGTTTTGTACATGTATTGGTTTACTCAGCATTTCAAAAAGAATAATTCATTACATATCTAGTTTCCTGAACTCTAGTGGGGATTATTGTTGAAACTTGGGCTACAGTGTGAAAATACATCCTTAAAAATAAAATGGCAGTTAGAATTTGCTTTTTCATGTTGCTTTTTATATTTTAAATGGTGTTACATTTAGGCTAAGGTAATTCCTAGTGAATTTAGTGTAAACCTGGACGTGAGAAATGTTATAAAATTCAATTTGTGGCCATTCTAATTCTGCTTATTCTAGGTATCACAGAATCTCTGGTGATACTGCTTAGAGATATGAATTATTATTTGTGTGGTGCTCCAGAAAATTGTAAATAATCTTGGCATTTTTTTTTCAATTTATTTGTTCAGAGGTTCTTACCCCTTCTCACCCCACAACCTAAGAATATATTCCCTCCCCACTCTCAGGTTGTTGATTTGTTGTTGTTCAGTTGCTCAGTTGTGTCCAATTCTTTGCGACCAGATGGACTGCAGCACACCAGACTTCCCTGTCCTTCGCTATCTCCCTGAGTTTGCTCAAACTCCTGTCCATTGAATCAATGATACTATCCAACCATCTCATCCTCTGTCATCCCCTTCTCCTCCTGCCCTCAATCTTTCCCAGCATCATGGTGTTTTCCAATGAGTCGGCCCTTTGTATCAGGTGACCAAAGTATTGGAGCTTCAGTTTTAGCATCAGTCCTTCCAGTGAATATTCACAGTTGATTTCCTTTAGGATTGACTGGTTTGCACTCCTTGCTGTCCAAGGTACTCTCAAGAGCCTTCTCCAGCACCACAGTTCAAAGGCATCAATTCTTTGGCCCTCAGCCTTCTTTACGGCCCAACTCTCACATCCATACATGACCACTGGAAAAACCATAGCTTTGACTAGATGGACCTTTTTTGGTAAAGTAATGTCTCTGCTTTTTAATATGCTGCCTAGGTTTGTCATAGTTTTTCTTCCAAGGGGCAAGCGTCTTTTAATTTCATGGCTGTGGTCACCATCTGCAGTGATTTTGGAGCCCCCCAAAATAAAGTCTCTCACAGTTTCCATTGTTTCCCCATCTATTTCCCATGAAGTGATGGGACTGGATGCCATGATCTTAGTTTTTAGAATGTTGAGTTTTAAGCCAGCTTTTTCTTTCTCCTCTTCCACTTTCATTAAGAACCTCCTTAGTTCCTCTTCACTTTCTGCCATCAGGGTGGTGTCATCTGCATATTTGAGGTTATTGATATTTTTCCCAATAATCTTGATTCCAGCTTGTGCTTCATCCAGCCTGGCATTTTTCATGACTTAATCTGCAAAAAAGTTAAATAAACAGGGTGACAATATAGAGCCTTGATGTACTCCTTTTCCAAGTTGGAACCAGTCTGTTATTCCACATCTTGTTCTAACTGTTTCTTCTTGATCTGTATACAGGTTTCTCAGCAGACAGATAAGGTGGTCTGGTATTCCCATCTCTTGAAAAATTTTCCACTGTTTGTTGTGATCTACACAGTCAAAGACTTTAGTATAGTCAGTGAAGCAGAATAGATGCTTTTTTTCTGAAATTCCCTTGTTTTTTCTATGATCCAGCTGTTAGCAATTTATATCTAGTTCCTCTGCCTTTTCTAAATCCACCTTGAACATCTGGAATTTCTCAGTTCTTGTACAGTTGAAGCCTAGCTTGAAGGATTTTGAGTATTACCTTGCTAGCATGTGAAATGAGCATAATTGTGTGGTAGTTTAAACATTGTTTAGCATTGCCCTTCTTTGGGATTGGAATGAAAACTGATCTTTCCAGTCCTGTGGCCACTGCTGAGTTTTCCAAATTTGCTGGCATATTGAGTGCAGCACTTTCACAGCATCATATTTTAGGCTTTGAAATAGCTCAACTGGAATTCCATCACTTCCACTAGCTTTGTTTGTAGTGATGCTTTCTACATTGAAGATTGAAGGCAGATGGAAGGAAAGTTTGAAGGCAGGAGGATAAGGGACAACAGAGGATGAGTTGCTTGGATGGCATCACTGACTCAGTGGACATAAGGTTTAACACACCCTGGGAGATGGTGAAGGACAGGGAAGCCTGGCACGCTGAAGTTCATGGGGTCACAAAGCATTGGACAGGACAGAGTGAGTCAATGATAACCGCAGTGCTTAAGGCCCACTTGACGTCACATTCCAGGATGTTTGGTTCTAGGTGAGTGATCACACCGTTGTGGTTATCTGGGTCATTAAGACCTTTTTTTTGTATAGTTCTGTGTATTCTTACCACTTCTTAATATCTTCTGCTTCTGTTAGGTCCACACCATTTCTGTCCTTTATTGTGCCCATTTGCATGAAGTGTTCCCTTGGTATCTCTAATTTTCTTGAAGAAATCGCTAGTATTTCCCATTCTATTTTTTTTCTCTATGTCTTTGCCTTGTTCACCAAGAAGACTTTCGTTTCTCTCCTTACCATTCTTTGGAACTCTGCACTGAGATGGGTATATCTTTCCTTTTCTCCTTTGCCTTTTGCTTCTCTTTTCTCAGATATTTGCAACGCTTCATCAGACAATCATTTTGCCTTCCTGCATTTCTTTTTCTTGTGGATGGTTTTAATCTCCACCTCCTGTACAATTTTATAAACTCTGTCCGTAGTTCTTCAGGCACTCTGTATATCAGATATAATCCTTTGAATCTACTTGTCACTTCCCCCATAGAATTGTAAGGGATTTAATTTAGGTCATACCTGAACAGCCTATTAGTTTTCCCTACTTTCTTCAATTTTATGCTGAATTTTGCCATAAGGAGTTCATGATCTAACCCACAGTCAATTCCCAGTCTTGTTTTTGCTTACTGTATAGAGCATCTCCATCTTTAGCTACAAAGAATATAATCAATCTGATTTCAATATTGACCATCTGGAGATGTCCATGTGTCAAGTTGTCTTTTGTGTTATTGGAAGAGGGTGTTTGCTCTTTCTTGGCAAAACTCTTTTAGCCTTTGCCCTGTTTCATTTTGTATTCCAGGGACAAACTTGCCTGTTACTCTAGGTATCTTTTGACTTCCTTCTTCTGTATTACATCTGCTGTGATGGAAAGGACATCTTTTTTTTTTTTTTTTGATATTAGTTGTAGAAGATCTTGTAGGTCTTCATAGAACTGTTCTACTTCAACTTCTTCGGCATTAGGAGTTGGGCATAGACTTAGATTATTATGATATTGAATAGGTTTCCTTGGAAATGAACAGAGATCATTCTGTCATTTTTGAGATTGCCCCCAAGTACTATATTTCAGACTCTTGTTGACTGTGAGGGCTACTCCATTTCTTCTAAGGGATTTTGCCCATAGTAGTAGATATAATGGTAGTCTGAATTAAATTTATCCATTCATGTCTGTTTTAGTTCACTGATTCCTAAAATGTCAGTGTTCACTCTTGCCATCTCCTGTTTGACCAGGCCCAATTTTCCTTGATTCATGCACATAACATTCCAAATTCCTATGAGATATTCTTCTTCACAGCATTGGACTTTACTGTCACCACCAGACACATGCACAATTGTATGTCATTTCTGCTTTGGCTCAGCGTCTTCATTCCTTTTGAAGTTATTTCTCCACTCTTCTCTACTAGTATATTAGACACCTACTGACCTGGGGGTTTGTCTTTCAGTAGCATATCTTTTTGCCTTTTCATACTGTTCATGGGGTTCTCATATCTAGAATGCTGAAGTGGTTTGCCATTCCTTTCTCCAGTGGACCACATTTTGTCAGAACTCTCCACCATGACCCATCCATCTTGTGTGGCCCTACATGGCATGGCTCATAGTTTCATTAAGTTACACCAAGCTGTGATCCATGTAATAATTTTCGTTATTTTTCTGTGACTGTGGTTTTCATTTTGTCTGCTCTATGATGGATGGGGACAGGTTGTTGATAATTGTCAAAATTTCCCTGGAAATGATTCCTTGCTATATTATAGAATTAAATATTGTCCAGTTTAATTTAACTCACGTAGTTTAATAACTGTGAAATTTTTTTAAAAAGTTAATCAAAGCATACTTTAGAAGCAGATTGATAATGTGATTTTGCAACTTCATATTTTATCTGGTACTTTAGATGTTAGGTCTCCTTTCTAGTCTCACAGCACATTGTACTGCATTATGTAAATTGAAACTCCTGGGTTAAGGTTTATCATAATTATGTTTTTGTCCACAGATTAGGCTTTCTTCCAACATTGTTTTCCTTCATATTACTAATAAATTTAGTCACCTCTGTATGTAATGTAGGATTTTTTCATTGGGTAATATGCCCAAGAGATAGTCAGAAAGTTTATGTGCAAATATGAGATAGAGTTATCCTTAATGTAATATTTATTATACATCTGCAACAGGGTATCATTATGTGACAAAAGACATAAAGAATAACCTCCAGTATGAAATATTAACCAACCTATTGGGATAGATGATCTATATTTTAGGCACTAGTTTGAAAAGAAGTATAGGATTAAATTCCTAAGAATGACAGTACAAAATGCTTTAATTCAGGAAGGTGTACAGGCCTTTTCTGATGATATTTTTCCTGCCTGAGCTATTCTTCAATTTGTGTTGCTACCCATTCAAATTCTTCACATTTTCTAAAGAATCAGAGAGGCACCCTATACAATCTTTTCCTGCTCTTCAATCCCTCAATACACATCATATAGTCTTTTTTGCTTATTGTTGTTAAAATATTGTTGAGAGGAAATATTGGGAAAAGCCTATTATAATATTATTTTTTCTCAACCCACTATCATAAAGCATCACAGGTGGTTCTCTGCTGTATACTTATTGTCAATTTTGAATTTGGAGAAAAGTAGCAATTCTTTTCTTTTGACAATTATGTCTTGAGAGATTTTGCAAGTGCTCCTAATTTCTGGGATTGTTCTCAGGAAGAATGCCTTTTGTAGTGGGGCAATTTGTAGACATGATTATCTACTTTATCTACTCTGTGTTGCCTGGGTTGTTGAAGAAGATAAAATTCATACTGGATGGTCAGCTATATAATAGATCCACATTCTCCTATTATGTTTCTCCTTTGGGATTTAAAAGGAGTGGACAATCACAGTTTATGTCTTTAAGTCTTGGAAACTAAATATTCAAACTAAACTAAGTGATTCTGCACAATGAAATTTTTTTAGCTGGAACCACAATCCTTAAAGAGCTCTAAACTAAAACATATTCTACATGTTCTCAACCTAAAATATTAAAGTACACGAAGATGCATTCTTAAATAGTTACTAACTGGACTTGATTTGAGGCAAAATGGGTATTGAATTACTAGAAACAATGATCAGCAAAAGACAAAAGTCATAGTGTATAGATACCAAAAAGTCAATTATTAGCTCTGCCCGCTTTAACTTGTGACAATGAAAGGGTCACTTAAACTCTGTGAGTAACTATTTTCCCCTTTTTGTAAACTAGGAAACTTAAACTAAGAACCCCTCTCTTTCATTCTAAAATTATCTAATACCTGCATTCTTTGGAGTGGTATGTGATTCTGTGAATGAAGTAGAAAGTAATGAAATGATAGCCTACCTGTTATATGTTTACCATTATTATTAAGAAGTGAAGACAGTTAAACTAAGCCTCCGCTGCTGCTGTTAAGTCGCTTCAGTCGTGTCCGACTCTGTGTGACCCCATAGATGGCTGCCCCTGTCCCTGGGATTCTCCTGGCAAGAACACTGGAGTGGGTTGCCATTCTCCTTCTCCAGAGCATGAAAGTGAAAAGTGAAAGTGAAAATAAAAGTGAAGTTGCTCAGTCGTGTCTGACTCTTAGTGACCCCATGGACTATAGCCTACCAGGCTCCTCTGTCCATGGGATTTTCCAGGCAAGAGTACTGGAGTGGGGTGCCATTGCCTTCTCCAGACTAAGCCTCTATAAGTCTTCTAATAGGTTACTGATTCATGACTTTGAATATGCACAGGTGGTTGGGATGATTAGAATGGTTTATGATTGTCCTCCATTATAGAGTTTCAGTTGAGACGTGATCATATCTGTCACCCTAAGGCTTGCCAACAACAAGGTTTTTTTTTTAACCTCTAATTCTTTTGTTTTTTATTGAAGTATAGTTGATTTATAATAAAATATTAGTTTCAAGTGTAGAACATAATGATTGAATATTTTAAATATTATACATCCATTTAAAATTATTATAAAATAGTGGCTGTTCAATATGTTCTTGTCACATATTTATTTTATACACAGTAGTGTGTATCTTGGAGAAGGCAATGGCAAGCCACTCCAGTACTATTGCCTAGAAAATCCCATGGATGGAGGAGCCTGGTAGGCTACAGTCCGTGGGGTCGCTAAGGGTCGGACACGACTGAGCGACTTCACTTTCACTTTTCACTTTCACACATTGGAGAAGGAAATGGCAACCAACTCCAGTGTTCTTGCCTGGAGAATCCCAGGGATGGGGGAGCTGTCTATGGGGTCACACAGAGTTGGACACGACTGAAGTGACTTAGCAGCAGCAGCAGTGTGTATCTATTAATTCCCTACCCATATCGTGCCCCTTCAACTTTCTCTTTCTCCATTGGAAACTGCTAGTTTGTTCTCTGTATCTGTGACTGTATTTGTTTTATTGTATTTATCCATTTATTTTATTTTTTAGGTTTCGTATGTAAGTGATAACAGAGTATTCAGCTTTCTCTTTCCAACTTATTTCACTAAGCATGCTATTTTCTAAGTCTATTCATGTTGCTGCAAATGGCAGAATTTCAGTATTTTTTATGACTGAGTAATATTCCTGTGTGTATATACCACAGTTTCTTTATTTAGTTATTTGTTGAATAACTTATATTGCTTCTATATCTTGGCTATTGTAAATAATGCTGCCATGAACATTAGGCTGCATGTATGTTTTCAGTTTAGTGTTTTTGTTTTCCTTGGATGGATGTATGCCCAGCAGTAGAATTGTTGGATTATATGATGGTTCTATTTTTAGTGTTTTGTGAAACCTACATACTATTTTTTCATAGTGACTGCACCATTTTACACCTACCAACAGTGTTCAAGGGTTCCTTTTTCTCTCTACCCTCATAAACATTTATTGTTTGTAGACTTTTTGATTTATAGACATTCTGACAGGTATGCAGTAATATCTCATTAAGGTTGGCTTTAAAATTTTTTTAAACTCTTTTTTTAATAAATTATTTCTATTTAATTAGTTTTTGTCAGGAGTTTTATCTTGTTCTTTCAATTGAAATAAATTCCTCTGTCTTCATGTTTT